>NC_050512.1:4739789-4755053 GCF_002922805.2 Oryzias melastigma | reverse complement strand
ATCACAACTGAATTTTGTTTGTCCGTTGCCATGTTTTCCTAGAATTACAATTGAAAACAACATACAACAACATACAACAGACACAATGCTGTGCAGCATAATAACAGTACATACAATGATATAAACTAAAAAACATACTATATAAATAAAACTATATAAGTAAATATGATGCATTCATGATTTGAAAATTTAAATGACCTTATCAATCTCTCCTCCAAGAAGAATCAGTCATGTTGCTCTTCAATCCAATGTTAAAAACATTTTTAGTTATGACATCAAAAGTCTACCAACCATATTAGATTTATACAAGCCAAACATTCGTCTAATAAAAAACTCAATGTTTATCAAAACCGTTATTCTCTTTATTTTGAAATTTTCAGTTCATAATTATACTCGTGCAAAAAAATAAAAAAAATAAAACACTAATAATAATTGAAAGTGGAGTCTTATTTCAGGTTTTATAACATGACAGAAATGTAATGTTGTTTTAACAAACTACACGTCTTTTCTCTGAACCTTTAGATGAAAACATTCATTACTCAGGAAAGCATCAACTTTTTATCAAAGCCCTAAAGTTTATTTCCAGTCATTTTTTAATATCTTTAATATTTTTTAAGAAATTGACTTTCAAATTACAAATGTTTTTTTTCAATCACAGAAGAGTAAAGAATAAAACCAGTGAAGAACAATAAAATCATTTTTTTAAAGTTGTTTTTTAATGTCATGCATATAAAAACATGCGTAATTAAAAATATCTGCAACATTTTTGCATAATTGTGTGTAATACTGATCAGTGTTGTTGTGAGTCACAATGAAATGGAGCACCAAATGAGAGAGTGTTTGTGTCGCTAAGGTCAGTGTGAGCAAAAGCTAGAAATTCCCAGCACACCTGAATGCAGGAATAGTGAGTTCTTAATGCAAGCGCATAAGGAAATTCCAAGCACCCCCTGAACGCACCTTGTGCGCAGTGAATGTGACAATTAAATCCATTAAATCAGCGCAATAAAGTCCTGATTAAATGTTTGAACAAACTCTAAAATGGATGTTTGTGGTGATCAACAGTGGAGGAGAAGCAGACTCCATCCTGTTGTGTTTGAGCCTCAGAGATGAAGACTCACCTGTCAAAGTCAAAGAGTTTTCTAACCACCAAAATAAAGTTTAACCCATGATTGGTAGTTGTTAATTTAGAGGTCTACCTGTATTTAATCATGGGTTACAGAATGTCATATTATGACTGACTTAAAAATAAAACATTCTATAGAGTAGTTCATGCCCTCCTTCCTCATCCGTCTTCTTCGTTTAGGAGAGAACCGCAGCTGAACTGCCCCCCCCCCACCCCTCCCTTTTTCTTCGCACCTGTCCGTCTCCGCCTGCACCAGCAGACGGCGCCAATTCGCTGATTTCAGGCCGTTCAAAACATAACAGGTAGTAGACGATCATAGCTGCGCAGATTTTTTTTTCCTCCCACCGCTGAGATGCCGCCCCCTTTGAATCGGCGCCCCGAGCAGCTGCCCGTATTTCCCGTGCCTAAAACCGCTACTGCTTCAGACTATAAGTTGCTGAAGCCAAAAAACAAAAAGAAACATAAAAGTCACCCTGGGATATAAATCACACCGCTGGCAAAAAAAAAAAAAAAAGCCGACTTATTGTTCTGAGAAATACTGTAATTGTCTTGGTGCTCCCGCTGCTCCTTCAATTGGACCCAGCTGTTGGACATCACCTCATCAACAGTTCACTGCTTAAGGAGGGCCTGCTCCAGTATTCATCGCCAGTTCATTACCTCAACCGGTCCATTTGTTCATGTGCCAACCTGGGTCGATCACCTCCCATAGTCTCTGCCCCGCCACACTCCATCAGCCTGCCTCACCGCCTGGATCATCGCCCCGCCGTTCCGGATCTACTCGTCTGCTACTCCATTCCTGTCCTGGCTTCAGCTCCACAATAACCACGAACAATAAACTGTCAAACTTCATCTGCCTCCCGTAATCCTTCTGGGTTCCAGCATCTGGGTCTGCTTCGCTCCGTGATCATGACAGTAATCTTGTGATTCATCTCATTGCCAAAAGTTAGAAATCTTTCCTTCTAAGTCAGTGTTTTTCAATGACAAAATCCCATTTTGTGTCAACCCTTTAACACTGGAGATGTTACTGGAAACATCCAAGTAACACGCTCTTTAACATACTGTAACTCTTCAGCTGTTTATGCAATCGATGTGAATCAGCTGATTCTGATGCAGAGAAAAGAAGCTTTTCATATTGGCTTCGCAAAGATGCATTATTGGCAGGTTAACATTGATTATGTAAACATTGAATATCAGTGCAGAACAGCTTTCCTCACTTCAGAATCTGTTAGAATTATGTTTATCGTGTCATTGAACAGTTACAGTAGTCAAAAGATTGTCAATGTCAACACTGGAGTTAAAGCTCCGGTGTTAAAGCTGTAATTAGCATATAGATAATCTAGTGTAGGTACAGTATGTCAGCTGCACACAAAGCTTATAAATACTGACCCTGTTATTTAAACCCCAACAAAAACACAAGATTCCGAACGTGTATAAAACCTGGTTTTATTGTCGAAGTGCGACTAACACAAGCTTCAGTTGAGCCTAACTTGTGTGTCGACAAGCCACACTGAGAGAACAAGCCGATTCCACCCACGTTTCTGTCAGTTTTCTTGTTAAATCCCTGTCGGCATGCCTGCTGTGCAGAGCTTACTAACATGAGTGAAAATCTGTCACTAGCCTGATGGTAGGACATGCAGGCCCTAAAGGCGCACACGGCAAATCAAACAACAAATTACAGTGAATAAGAGCTGGGCTGTGATTCTATTACATTTGAATAATTTATTGTATGCACTCTTAAACAAGGAAAAACAGAGGAGCTCCGTTTGCATCTGTAGTGCACTGAGATTACCCACCATGAGTCATGACAGGTCACATGTCAGACAAACAGAATTAGATTGACTTTATGCCTGCTGTAGCTTAAAAAATATAATGGTTTCATATCATGTTTTTTATTAGATTTCAAAACAAATGTATGTAGACATTTTTGGATTAGCTGCATGTGGTGACGGAGCAAGAACATTTTATATGGAAGGGCAGCTGGGGGCTGACAATTTTGGAAGGGTGGCAAATGAAAAAAATGAAAAATGAAAAATGCGCTGCCTCAGGTGGCAGCAAGTAGTAGCGGCTCCTGGCGTTTTGCCATATTTTCTTACTTTTTCAAGTGTATTTTTGCTTCTGTACGTCTTTTTTGTACCACTAATGGCTCACTGCATCCACGCCGAGATGACTCCCTCCTTTGTTTACACGTTTGATCAGCTGCTGGCTCTAAAACCACCATCCTCCGCAATCGGAGTGAAGCCTCAACTGCCGGAGGAGCTTCTGAAAAGACGCCGTGGATGCAGGGCGGTAGTTAAACGGCGCATGAAGAAGCAGCGTTTTATACCCTATGTTCCCGCGATCATCACGGGGAACGTCAGGTCCCTGGCCAATAAGATGGACGAGCTGGAGGCGCTCACACGGACCCAGCGGGAGTACCGGGAGGCCAGTATCATCTGTTTCACCGAAACATGGCTCAACGGACTGATACCGGACTCTAATGTTTCTATCGCCGGCTTCCACACTGTGCAAGCGGACCGAGACACCACCGCGAGCGGTAAGAAGAGAGGAGGAGGGCTCGCCGTGCTCGTCAACAACAGGTGGTGCAATCCTGAGCATATCCACGTTAAGAAGAGTGTGTGCAGCCCTGACGTGGAGCTTATTGCCATCGGACTCCGCCTATATTATTTGCCGCAGGAGTTTACAAACGTCATCGCCATAAACCTGTACATTCCTCCGGCCGGCAATGCAGACACGGCATGTGACGTCATCCACTCGGTCGATGCGGATCTGCAGACTCAACACCCCGCTGCCTTCATGTTCATCACGGGGGATTTTAATCACGCCCTCCACCCTCCCCACATTCCACCAGTATGTCCAGTGTACAACGAGAGACAGTAAAACTTTCGATCTGTTGTATGCTAATACCAGTAATCCATACACTTCCACTGCACTCCCTCCACTGGGCAGGTCTGACCACAACCTGGTCCTGCTGTCCCCATCATATATCCCTGCGGTGAGGAAGCAACCAGTCACTGTGAGGACTGTGAGGATGTGGTCTGATGGTGCCATGGATTGCCTTCGAGATGCTCTGGAATCCACAGACTGGTCTGGTCTGTTTGTTCCACATGGGGAGGATCTGGATGGACTTATAGACTGTTTTTTGGGTTACATCAATTTCTGTACGGACAACTCCATCCCCACCAAAAAGGTTCGCTGTTACCCTAACAACAAACCCTGGGTGACAAGCGACCTGAAGGCCCTCCTGAATGAGAAGAAGAGGGCCTTTAGAGCCGGAGATCGCTCTGAGCTCAGGAGGGTCCAGAAGGAACTGAAACACCGTCTGCAGGAATGCAAGGACGCCTACAGGAGGAAGCTGGAGGTGAAACTGGAGGGGAACCAGACCAGAGACGTGTGGAGTGGAATGAGAGCCATCACTGGTTTTCAGAGGAAGGGGAAAGGAGCTGTTGCAGGAGCTGTGGACCGAGCTAACGAGTTCAACCAGTTTTTCAACAGGTTTGACTCCAGCTCTCCCTCCCACTGCTGCCCCCCACTTCTCCACTGAATGACCATTGCTCTCCTTCACCCCCCTCGGTCCCCTTGTCACCTCTGGAGTCTTCAGCCCCCTCCCCTCAGCTGACTTCAAGCACCAACTCCACTACACCCCCCACCCCTCAGACTGGACTATTTATCACATCCAGCCAGGTGAGGAGAGAGCTGGAGAGGCTCAACGAGGGAAAGGCTGCTGGACCTGATGGCATCAGTCCGCGGGTGCTTAAGAACTGTTCCAGCCAGTTTTGTGGAGTTCTGCAGCACCTGTTCAACCAGAGCCTTCATCTCCAGAGGATCCCAGTGCTTTGGAAGACATCCTGCCTGGTCCCAGTGCCAAAGAAGAACCATCCTGTGGCACCGAGTGACTACAGGCCAATAGCACTGACCTCCCACGTGATGAAGGTCATGGAGCGGCTGGTGCTGTCACACCTCAGACCTCTGGTGAGCCCCTTTCAAGACCCACTGCAGTTTGCATATCAGCCCAAGGTTGGAGTTGATGATGCTGTGATACACCTGCTGCAGAGGGCTTACAGCTTCCTGGATGGACTGAACACCACCGTGCGAGTCATGTTCTTCGACTTCTCTTCTGCCTTCAACACCATCCAGCCGAGACTGTTGAGGGCCAAGCTGGAGAACATGCAGGTGGAGGCTCCCCTGGTCGTGTGGATTGAGGACTACCTGACAGGTCGACCTCAGTTTGTGAGACTGCAGAGCTGTGTGTCTGACACTCTGACCAGCAACACAGGAGCCCCTCAAGGAACTGTGCTGTCTCCCTTCCTATTCACCACCTACACTGCTGACGTCCAGTACTGCTCTGAGTTCTGTCACCTCCAGAAGTACTCGGATGACACAGCTATTGTTGGATGTGTGGAGAACGGACAAGAGGATGATTACAGGGACCTTGTGGACTGTTTCGTCAGGTGGTGTGAGAAGAATCACATGCAGCTGAATGTGGCCAAGACAAAGGAGATGGTGGTGGACTTCAGTAGGAGTAAGCCCCCACCCTCCCCAGTCTGCATTGGTGGAAAAGATGTTGTTCGTCTCATCTTACAAGTTCCTGGGTGTCCATCTTGACCATAAACTGGAGTGGTCCACAAACACTGAAGCGGTCTACGAGAAGACAATAAGCAGACTGTATTTCCTGAGGCGACTCGGGTCCTTCAACGTTTGCAACAGAATGCTCCACATGTTTTTCCAGTCTGTCATGGCAAGCGCCATATTCATTTCCCTAGTGTGCTGGGGTGCTGGCATCAAAGCAAAGGACGCCAACAGACTGGACAAACTCATTAAAAAGGCTGGTTCTGTTGTTGAGTCAAAGCTAGCCAGCTTAGAGGAAGTGGCGAGAGACAGAATGTTGGCTAAACTGCTGACCATCAAGGACAATCCCTCACACCCACTTTATGGTACTGTGGACACACTGAGAAGCAGCTTCAGCAGCAGACTCTTGCAGCCCCCCTGCTCTAAGGAGCGGTACAGGAAGTCATTCCTGCCATCTGCCATTAGGCTATATAACTCCTCTTTTTCTAAAAGGTGAAAGGAAAACACCATGGTGCTTTTTCTTAGGCTCTTTTTACATCTTTGTGTGTGTACATAGTCTTTTTCTGCTGCTATGTGTGTACATTTGTTTATTTATATTTATTCTGCTGCTATGACTACTTATTTTTATAAGTTAGTTACATTTTATTGATCTTTTGAATTTTGTATTGATCTTTTAGCAGTTTTATGGTGTTTCGTGCTTTTCATTATTATTAATTGCTGCTTCTACAACTGAATTTCCCTGCGGGGATAAATAAAGTTGATCTTGAATCTTGAATCTTGAAATGAGAACAGCAAAGTGGAAATGGAATTAAAGAATCAGAAATACATGTTTCAAACAGTTTTATTATTGTTATTCAATTCAATTGTATTTATATAGCCCAATATCACAAAATAATTGCTTCATTGAGCTTCACTCTGGTACTTTTACATGGCAGGAGATCACTCGTAAAATATAATCAATAGCTAAAAGCTACACAGACTAAACTAAACTGGTTATCCCTGTCCTTAAATGCTCCTTCCCGATAAGGAAAAACTCCTAAGAAAAAAAACCTGATTCAGGAAAAAAGAAGAAACCTTAGGGATGTCCACATGAAGGACAGATCCTCTCCCAGGACAGACAGGTGATTTACCAGGAGTATTAAAGAAGACTTAGCCTATCTAACTCTACAACTACATGTTTAAATAGTGCGGGACAGGTGGGGGTGAGGTCCACAGCCACAACGAGCCAGAGGCGTGGTCCACGGCCAAGAACAGGAGCACAGACGATCCACCTGGAATCTGAAATCTCTCCCTCTCCCCGAAGGGAATGGGAACAAGGAACAATATGTGAATTGCAGTGCACCAAAAAGAAGCACAGAGATCTTATATAATAAATAATAAAGAGGAGAGGAAGGTAAATGACAATAGAGAATAGAAACCCAGCGCTGATGTGGACAATGACGATGATAGAAAATCTAAAATTAATCTAAATCCACGAGAGCTACAGCAGAGGGAATCGACCGCCAGGACCTGGTCTATCAAACCAACTTCCCCTGCTAAGTTCTGTAGAGAAATACTGTATGTGCTATGAAAATTATAATTATTCTCCTAGTGTCATTTCAATAAGTAATGGAATTGAATATTCTCTTATTACTAGCTAGCCTGGCAGAACGCCTGTCCAAAGAGGAATGTTTTAAGGCTAGCTTTGAATGTAGAAACTGTGCTGGCCTCTCTGACATGAGCTGGGAGCTTATTCCATAGAACATGGGGCCACACCATTCAGAGCCTTATAGGTTAACAGAAGGATTTTGAACTTGATCCTGGATTCAATTGGGAGCCAGTGGAGAGAAGCTAACACAGGAGTGATGTGTTCTCTTCTATAGTGATCCTGTTTCTCTTTTTTATAATTTCTTATACCATGGTCCGGGTGAATACTCGATTCTGATTGGCTGCTGGGTGTGGATTAAAAAGTTATACACCACAGTGATAAACCACCCCTAAAGAAGAAGTTCCGGTCACACAGACCAAACGTTTGATATCACTGCGCAGGCTTCTTTAAAACACATTTTTCCTTCATCATCTGGACAAAACAAGCAGTAATGGATAAACTTTCTCTCTGAACTGATGCTTTATTTAACTTATTGTAGCGACCAGCATTTATATTGCTTTCTTTTTATAAGGTAAATTAATATTGACAAATTAGTTATTCTCCCACTAATAAGACAGCATTCGACACTGTAGTCTTCTGTCTCACCACAAGAGGGAGTTTCCGCTTTTAGAGCAGCTCAGAAGAGCAAACCTGTCGTGAAATAAAACACTGACAGAAGCTGATTGTGTGCCGTTTATGTTCTAGCTGCCCACTGAAGGCTTAACTTCAGACAAAGAAGAAAAAAATCCTAATTTGTCCGGATTTTCTTGTCAAAATAGCAAAACTTTACCGCTGCAGCTGAGGTCTGTAACGGCTTCAGGCTCTCTGCGGTGAACCATGTCACCTCGACAAGCCGCATCACGAATAAAATAGTCCGCCTTTTGTGAAAAAATGAGCTAAACCAAATATTGATTGAATGTTTATTTATTTTGTAAACAGCCATGATATAAGCGGGATAATACCCTCCGAAGTGTGCATTGTGAGAAATTAACGCACTTCGCTACGGACGGTTCAGGCCTCCGCGTCGCGCATTAATTTCTCATAATGCACTCTTCGGAGGGTTTTATCACTTACTTATTTTTTCTGTTATATGTTTTTTGATTTGCAGAAGCTCAGTCACACTGCAATCTTGGTATCAAAATGTTCACTCTCTTAAGGACATTCAGGCTTGTCCATCCATCCATCCATCTTCTTCCGCTTCATCTGAGACCGGGTCGCGGGGGCAGCAGTATAAGCAAAGTTGTCCAGACTTCCCTCTCCCCGGCCACTTCCTCCAGCTCCTCTGGTGGGGCCCAGAGGCGTTCCCAGGCCAGCCAAGAGACATAGTCTCTCCAGTGTGTCCTGGGTCTTCCCCAGGGCCTCTGCCCAGTGGGACATGCCCGGAACACCTCTCCATGGAGGCGTCCAGGAGGCATCCAGACCAGATGCCCGAGCCACCTCAACTGGCTCCTCTCGATGCGGAGGAGAAGTGGCTCTACTCCGAGCTCTCTCTGGGTGACCGAGCTCCTCACCCTATCTCTAAGGGAGCGCCCAGCCACCCTACGGAGAAAACTCATTTCAGCCGCTTGTAGTCAGGATCTCGTTCCTTCGGTCACGACCAGAGCTCATGACCATAGGTGAGTACTGGAACGAAGATCGACCGGTAAATTGAGAGCTTCGCTTTTTGGCTCAGCTCTCTTTTTACCACCACGGACCGGTGCAGCGACCGTAAGATGGTGGACGCCGCTCCAATTTGCTGTCGATCTCACGCTCCGATCTTCCATCACTCATGAACAAGACCCCAAGATATTTAAACTCCTCCACCTGAGGCAGGAGCACTCCACCCACCCAGAGAGGGCAAACTACCTTTCTCCAGTCGAGAGCCATGGCCTCAGATTTAGCGGTTCTGACCCTCATTCCAGCCGCTTCACACTCAGCTGCAAACCGCTCCAATGCATGCTGGAGGTCCTGGCTTGATGAAGCCATCAGAACATCATCTGCAAAGGCTCAGTAAGGCTCCCCGGACCCCATACTCCCAGAGAACCCTCCACAGGACACCACGGGGAACGCGGTCGAATGCCTTCTACAAATCCACAAAACACATATAGACTGGATGAGCGAACTCCCACAAGCCCTCCAGCACCCTGGAGAGAGTGTAGAGCTGGTCCACTGTTCCACGACCAGGACGGAAACCGCACTCTTGCTCTTGGATCTGAGGTTCGACTATCGGACGGACTCTCCTCTCCAGTACCCTGGCATAGACTTTCCCAGGAAGGCTGATTCCCCGGTAGTTGGAACACACCCTCGGGTCCCCCTTCTTGAAAAGGGGGACCACCGCCCCTGCTTGTACTTTTGGTACATTTTACAGTTTTTAACACAATTTATTCCATTTTTCAACCCCATTAAGAATGAAAAGAAATTTTTTCAAATTCACGCAATTAAAAATATTCAGCATGTTAAGGAAATTCATGGTTTTAGTTTTACTTGAGTATTTTTTTTAAATATGCAATTATTGAAATTTTACGCAAATTTTACTATTTTTTCATGTATTTCTTCAAATATTTGTGCATTTTCTGCAAATTATGCAAGTTTGGTTCAAAAGGTTCAGCATGTTAAGAATATTGATGCTGCTGATGTTTTTAATGCTAATTTTGAGTTCAGCTAATCACCATGCTAACATTTCTGACTAATTTAACATTTTCTGAGGTTTTTGGGTGTTATTTTGAGTATAGCTAATATGGCAGCAACATGCTAACGTTTTTGGCTAATTTGGCATCTGACAAGCTTTTTGGGATAATTCTGAGTAAGCCTGTATTTCAGCTACATGCTAGCATTTTTCTGCTAAGGTGACATCCACTGAGGTTGTCAAGGTGAGTAGGTAAATCCCAGAGCAGAGTCAGATGGGATGGATAAGCCGTGATGGTTTATTTGCCTTACAATGACAAAACTAATAGTAATATTAATCTTCTCCTTCTTCTTTTCCTTTGGGCTTTTCCCTTCAGGGGTCGCCACAGCGAATCAGTTTCCTCCATCTAAGCCTGTCTTCAGCATCCTCCACTCTAACACCAGCCACCTTCATGTCTTCATTCACTGCATCCATAAACCTCCTCTTTGGTCTTCCTCTAGACCTCTTTCCTGGCAGCTCTAGACTCAGCATCCTTCTACCAATATATTCACTGTCTCTCCTCTGAACATGTCCAAACCATCTCAGTCTGGCCTCTCTGACTTTCTCTCCAAAACCTCTAACATGTGCTGTCCCTCTGATGTATTCATTCCTGATCCTATCCATCCTGGTCACTCCCAAAGAGAACCTCAGCATCTTCATCTCTGCTACCTCCAGCTCTGCTTCCTGTCTTTTCTTCAGTCCCACTGTTTCTAGTCCAAACAACATGGCTGGTCTCACCACAGTCTTGTACACCTTTCCTTTCATTTGTGCTGAAACTCTTCTGTCACACATCACACCTGACACTTTTCTCCACCCATTCCAACCTGCTTGCACTCTCCTCTTCACTTCTTTTCCACACTCTCCATTACTCTGTACTGTTGACTCTAAATTAGGAACGTTTTTTAGTTCCATCAGACTCTGAATTTCTTTTCTGATTTTTTTTAACCTCAGAATTTTTTTAACCCTCGCTTTTTAAACAATAAAATTTTAAGCTCCCAAAAATATTTTCTATTTTAAACGATTACACAAGGATCCGTAGATCCATCCTTATGATTTCCTCTATCTTCTATTAATGTTATCCCAGTATGGTCTTATTTTGGGGCAATCCCAAAAGATGTGCGTGTGATCACTAAGCATGCAACATTCTCTCCAACATTTATCTGTTGTGGCAATCCGAGATAAATGTGTTTTTAAAGGGGTTCTAAAAAAATCTAATTTTAATTTTCCGGTCAAACTCCTTCCAGATTCCAATGCCCTTATGACAGTCAGTGCACAGCCTTTCCCACATCTCCTATGTGAAAATTACGTACATTTCAAGTTCTCACTGAGTTTTGCTATGTAGTGTGTTGTCTGACATACTCATCATCATTTTGTTGTACAATATGGATATTAACTTATTTTGTAGTATTTTATTTTCAATTAGATTAATAAAGTAGAATTCAATATGGTTTGGTTCCATCTTCACCATGTCCCATTACAGGTGTTTTTTTTTATATAATCACTAATCTGTAGGTATCTATACAGGTCGTTTGTGGGAAAGAAAACTGTTTTTGCAATTCTGAAAATGATTTTAATATCTGACCACAAAACAAACAATGTCATACTTTCAAACCCCTTTCAGCCTACTTTTTGAAAACTGGATCTGATATAGATGGAAGAAACTAGGGATTACAAAACTCACGTTTCGGATTGTGTCACGGTTTTAGGGTCACGGTTGGGATCGTGTCGCGGTTTTAGGGTCACGGTTGGGATCGTGTCGCGGTTTTAGGGTCACGGTTGGGATTGTGTCATGGTTCGAGGGTCACGGTTGGGATCGTGTCACGGTTCTAGGGTCACGGTTCGGATCATTTTTCGTAACAGTAAAAAGTTAAAAAACAAAAACAAAACAAAAAAATGTCAATAAACAAAAATATGAAAGCTAAATTAATTTTTGGAAATGCTTCAAATCATATATTAGATAAGAATATAAAGTACTTCCCAAGCACAATATTTCAAAACTTTAGCTTATTGAGGCCTATTTATTAAAACAAAACATCTTTAAATTTGAACACAAACACAATTCTAAAACATGTAATTTCTGATGAAATTTGCATGTCTTGCGACCAAATCTACAAAAACTGAGAGAAAAGTAAGATTAAAAATAGTGTTGAAAATACCAAATCTATCTGGAGTTCCCCTTAAAATACAAATGTTCTCGTCCCACTCGCCTAATGTTCAAATTAAATCATAAATGAAACAGATAAAACATTATTTTTGGTATTAATTGTTTTATTGAAACTAACTGTGGGTACATTTAAACATTTAAAATAATAATTGTTATCTGTAAAACGTGAGACTCTAGTGCTCGCTTTTTCTTGTGATTAATGGTCTCTTAGACTTGCCATACAATCGTCCCCTGACGTCACCGGCGAGTCCATTACGGAGAAGCTTTCTCCTGTACGGGACAGCTGCTGCTCAGAACTGGGAGATTCTTTGAATTTAGAAATGTAAACGTGTACCGATGCTTTTATTCAGGTCTTAACATCAAATAAACCTGATATCTCTCCGTTGTGACGGAAGCTCCTCCCACATGCAGCGGGGGCTTCAGGTGAACAGACTTTAAGATAATTATGAAGCTGCTACTTTAGCGCATGTCAAAAAAAGAGGAGTGGTCCATAAATTTCACGATCAGGGATTGTGGTGAAAACGTGGGATTCTTCGGTTTGACAGCTAGTTCTCTGTGGGCTCGCTCAATCTGAATGCTCACCTCCGGCATTAGCTTTTATGGTTGCTACATCCTTCCCTCCTCTTGATATATTCTCAGATTGTTTCTTCGTGACCTTTTTTGCAGGTCTTCCTATTTAGCTGTCAAGTCCATCTCTCTATGCAGCGGATATATTTTTTCCCTTTTGTGTCTCCGTGTTACATCTCCTAGACTGCTAATGCATTCCTCCGTTTCAGCCGTCCTCTTCTCAATTTTGATCATATCACTTTTTAATTCTTGCATTGTGGTGTCCAATTTGGTTAATGAGAGCTTGGTTTGTGAGTGACTTTTGTTCTCCTGACTTAGTTTCTCCAGTTCACACAGTATTTTGTTCTCTATGTTACTTTCACTCACCACCTTCGTCGTTGCCGGTGATGTCCTGTGGCAAAGTTAGTTGCTTTA
This sequence comes from Oryzias melastigma, assembly GCF_002922805.2. Classification (NCBI taxonomy): domain Eukaryota; kingdom Metazoa; phylum Chordata; class Actinopteri; order Beloniformes; family Adrianichthyidae; genus Oryzias; species Oryzias melastigma. The sequence goes on along the minus strand of NC_050512.1, from coordinate 4,741,948 downwards.
AATTTTCGTTTTTCTCCATCATTGCTTCTTGCTTATGTGCAGCTTTGCTCCTTAGAAATGTTGACATGGTTTATTCTGCGTTTACGCCGACTAGAAGTTGTTATTTTGTTAGGGTATCTAAGGTTTTCTGACGCTGACCTGATTTAGGCTTTTTACTCCAACATGGCGCACTGTGTTTCATTCTTCAAATTCTTTGTGCACTTTCTGCAAATTATGCAAGTTTCGTATCAAAATGTTAAACACATTCATGACCTAACTCAGCAATTAAAATAAATCCCTTTTGCATCTTCACTAAACAGTCTTAGCATCCTCAGCAATCACATTCAGCAAAAAGCATTCACATTAGCTTTACTGAAGATATACTATATATATATATATATATATATATATATATATATATATATTATAATGAAATATATTAGTAATATATTAGTAATGAAACACTAATGGTAGAAAAAACCTCAGATTTTACATCTCTATTTAAATTTAAGAAAATCTTAATTAACCCTGTAACACCAGATCTCCAATGTTTATGTTGTTTGATTTACTGTAATATTTTAATTGTTTACATGATAATTCCAGTAGATTGTGAAGGAGAAAAGCGGCTTTTGTTCTGGCAATTCTCACTTGTGGAGGATAAAAGGAAACATCCCTGTGCTGTTACAGCGCACCATTCCTGCTGCTTTGCTGGATGAGATGCAGATTTTCCCTTGTTCGTTTGGTGGCACTTTGCATGCATTTTTAAAGGGGGACACCTTTGATTCCTCTTTAAAAACACTTTAGTTTGAGATCAAGAAGACTGAAGGTCCCATCTGTGTCTCCCTCATCCTCTAATGTTTGTTTTTGACCTTTAAAAGCTTTTGTTCTTTTGAATACAAAGGATTTAAGCTTTTATCAAAATCGAATTTTTACCTTTTATACTGTTGTTTTTTTAAACTTTGAAGTTATATCGTAAAATATAGAGGTTAAAATGAAGGATTAAAGAGAAAACAACTAAGTGACACTTGGTATTTGGATTTGGCTGTGTATTTAGCCAGCATGTGCGTGAGTGTGTGCATGTGTCCTTCGTTGCCATCTGCACCTGCTGGTTCCTTCTTATGCAGCATACAGGTAGACGATGAGAACCGGCTCGGAGTGTGCCAGCAGACCGCCGTCGGCAGGCTGAGCTGCTTCTGCTCCTGAAGAGAAAGTCATGTTTTGGTCATGATGACTTTTGTAAGAAAGAAGCAGGGAGCTGGAGAATATGTCCTGGAGGGTTTGGGATTTCTTTGTTTTCTGAAACAGTCGGTCTGAGTTTGAAAACAATAATAATGCAAATAGTTTAGTTCACATCACTGATAGAATATAAAAACAATCTGTTTAATATATTTTTTTCAGAAACACACTCACATAGGCACCTGACCTTCAAACCTTCAGTCTTCTAGAGGTGGAAGTCAGATATTACATCACATTCAGCAAATATTCACAAATCACATTGTCATCTTGAGTATAAAAAGTAAAGCCTCTCAGCAGCCACCACACTTCATGCTGTATTTTCCACTGGTAAATGAATTGTTGAATACATTTACATTTATATACTTTTTTATTAACATTTGTAACCCTTGTGCCATCCCGGGCATGTTTACTGTAAAGTGGGTCATCTGGACCCACAAGACAGCAAGCTGAACTTTTTTTTCCAATTATTTTTTATCTTAACTGGTGTCTGTGGGAGACATAAAATCCTGTCCACCTTTGTCATGGGAGGGATCACACATCAATGTAAGGGTGGGGTCATCTGGACCCCCTAAGAGAGCAAGAGGGTTAAGGGATTGAAAAAAGAGTACATTCATATGCAATCAAATCAGTCATCAGAAGTTAACATCCATGTCAAACACAGGACAACTAGACATTAAGAGATTACCTGAAAGAAAGTGGGAGGAAATGAACTTATATAACCCCACCCCGGTCTTAACCATACCATATCCTTTTCGTGTATTATCATTATCCAGTTTGTAACTTAAGATCATATATTTATATCTTTTCAACATAGACTCGGGTTATTAGGAATCCTCAAGTAACGATAAATCACATGACTTCTTCTTCTTCTTTTCCTTTCGGCTTTTCCCTTCAGGGGTCGCCACAGCGAATCAGTTTCCTCCATCTAAGCCTGTCTTCAGCAT
>NC_050512.1:4726040-4738220 GCF_002922805.2 Oryzias melastigma | reverse complement strand
TCTTTGGACAGGCGTTCTGCCAGGCTAGCTAGTAATCAGAGAATATTCCCTGTCCTGTGGTCCTTGTGAGGCTAGATTAATAAATTAATATTGATGCGTTTAAATATAAATTTAGATTTTCTATCATCGTTATTATTCAGATCAGCTCTGGGGTTCGGTTCTCTATTCTCATTTACTTCTCCTCTCTTCTATTCTTTAATTATTGTATTTAGTTCTCCATGCTTTTGTTGGTGCAGTTTCATTCACATGTTGTTCTTCTTTCCCACTCTCCTCTGGAGAGCGGGAGAGATTTCAGATCCCCGGTGGATCGCCCACGCTCCCACTCTTGGCCGTGGACCATGCCCCCGACACCATCCTGCATCTCTGAGTGGGAGTGATTCCTGCTGGGTCGTCTGTCCTCCTGCTCCTGGTCGTGGACTGCACTTCTGCTTCATCTTGACTATGGACTTAATCATCACTCGTCCCTCAGCTCTATCTGAATGAACTCTTTTAGATACGTAGTTGTAGAAGCTAATCTTTCTTTAATAGTTCTGGTATCTCCTGTCCGTCCTGGGATAGGATCTCTCCCTCATGTGGTAATCCCTAAGGTTTCTTCTTTTTCCTGACTCAGGTTTTTTAGGAGTTTTTCCTTACCGAGAGGCAGGGTCTAAGGGCAGGGATAACCAGTTTAATTTAGTCTGTTTAGTTTTTAGCAATTGTTCATATTTTTTGACTAATTTTCTGCATCTGTAAAATTACCGGCATGAAGCCCAATGAGGCAAATCTTCTTTGTGATACTGGGCTATATAAATAAAATTGAACTAAATTGAATTTATTTGCTTTAAAGTTTATATTTGGTTTAGTGTTTTTTTACATAAATTTTACACATTTTTTTCCACTTTTTATTTACTTATTTTAATGTTCTGTTTATTTATTCTTTTGAGTTTTTTGTCTTTTAATTATATATTATGCTTATCTTTTTCCACTTTTACGCAGTTACTAGTTAAGTTTAGTTTATAAATATTTAACTATTTAAAATATTAAAACAGCCAACACGCTTTCTTTGTAGCAGACAATAAAAAAAAAAAATCTATTCTTGTAGTCATCAATGTACCAAACTAACATGCTGTTATGCAGAAACTCTTGATTTCTGTTTAAAAAATGTGAAAAATCCATGGGTGATTATATTATTTATATGAAGGAAATGGGGTCAAATTAGTATCTGAAATCCTGTTGTGTAATTTTGGTATTTTTTTTTAATTTTTTCTTTTTATTTTGGCTAAGTTACTCAATATACACTATAAATATAAATTATAAAAACATCAAGATAATTCTTTAAACGTCATTATAATGTATTTTCTTTATAGACGTGTTCATTTTTTAGTAATACATAGTAATAAATGACAAATGTAAAAATGAACAAGATTTTAAATCATCTGTTGCAAGTATTATTGTTGCCCTTAAAAGTTAACTTTCATTTCAATTTTATTCATTTCTCTGTAGACATTAAATGAACCCAACAGCTATTTTGTTATCTGTCGTCCATAGACAGATGTTAAAAAAAAATTATAATAAAAAACACTAAAGTTTATACTAAGGAGGAGATGATACTTAAAATTCAAAGGAATGTGAACGTCAACTCCGACTTCCTGTTCTCACTCAGTCGCACTGTCCGCCTTTATCCATAGACCGTTTAACAAGAATTATTCATTGATGTGATATTCATGTCAGTGCAGTTCTCTCAGGCGCCTTTCCCCGCCTCCAGTCGCCTGGTCTCGCCAACGATGCAGGCAAGGCACAAGTCATCTCAAAAACAGCTAATGCTCTAGTACTGTTAGCTTCACTGCTACAAACAGCGCTAGCTTTAGCAACCAGAAACCTGCACACTGTCAACTCGTGCCAACTTTTTCCTAGAACTAGAATAAAGAGAGCAACAGATGAAGGAAAAGGAGGTTAAAATTGTGTGTAATCGAGTCATGTCAGTGATAAGCAGCAGACGAAAACTTCTAACAGTTCTGATTGCTGAGAAGCGTGTCTGTGCTCTGCTCCGCTCTGCTGCAGAGTCTCTGACCGCCGCGTGCCACAGAGTGAAAGAGGGAGTGGGAGTGAAGCGAGAGGCCACGCCCTCTCCTACATCTACCAATAAGCACTGGCAGTTATTTTGAATGGCAGCCAGAGAGAGCAGAGAGCGCTTTCTTTTTCTTGTTTGCATGGCGACACGTTTGGGGGGGGAATCTTGCCTTTTTGGGGGGCATTACCCCACCTGGCCCATGCCTTGATCCGGCCTTATGAGGGTATGACAATCTGCAGCTAAATGAGCTGCAAGGATGTTTTTATGATAAAATCTTAGTGAAAATAATCAGGTTCACTTTTATACAATCTACTTTTGCACAGTATGGTTATTACAAGTCTATCACTGATTCCTACAGTATTTGCATTATATCCTAACGAATAAAGTTTTTTTTTTTAAAACACAACAAAATTATTTTATACAAGCATCTTTTTCATGTGTTACAGGTACAATACGGATGACAGAGGAAATACATTTCTCCCATCACTTTTCCATTGGTTTGCTATGTCTTTATTACTCAACAATCTTAATTATGAAGCTGCTAAGTCAGACTAAGTGTCTCAGTTACAATTTGTTTTGTCTTTTTAGCCAGATCAGATTAAATCTTAAGCTTGTATCAGCCATGGTGTATGGTTGCTACTGCTCCCTGTCTGTCTGATAGTACGGACTTGGATTACTCCCAGGCGGCACCTCAGCATTTGTGGTTGACCTCTCTCAGACTCTGACCTTGGATTCTTTACAGGTTTTCCTTTAGATGATATGCCTCTCCCCTGGATGTTTCATGCCATCTGCAGACTTCCTGTTATGGTTAGACTGGGAGCAAGAGGAGGATTTAGGAGAGCAAGTCAAGTGTGGGGGAAAACTGTAGTATTATGTAAGAGCAAACGTGCCCGCAGAAAACTAGGAATAGCACAAAAAAACATTAGTAAAACAGACCCAGACAGAAACAGCTCCATAAATACTGACACTAATGACTAAGTTCAGGCAGCTGTGACTGATCCACAAAAAACCGCAGGAGGGGCGGGATCCATCCAGGAGGAGCCATGCTACCCCCGCAGAAACCAAATTAAGAAAACGAAGACCTAAGGCACAAAGCAATATAGTTCCTCTCCTGCACCCCTGGGTTCCCCTGGCTGCTACCAAAGCTTCACCACCTCCTCCTCGATTCATCTTATCAAATCTTATTCTGGTTGCATTTTTGCATTTTATCAGGGGCTTTGCATCTACTGTGGCCTGTCAGGCCACCTCCAGCGCAACAGTCCTGCCCGGCCAAAAAACTGTGCTCATCAGGTTCAGGAGGGGTGCTGGTGAGCCGTACTCCTGTTGACCCCTCCTCCAGGCGCCTCCTTCTTGTAGGTACTGTTTCTTTTGACTCAACTATATTAGAGATCCATGCTTTAATGGACTCGGGTGCAGATGACAACTTCATTGACTCTCAGTTTTTTTCTCAAGCCAAGATCCCTAAAGAACCCCTCCCTAGCCCTAAAAAGGTGTATGCTTTTGTAGAGTGAAAGGGGGTGAATATGAAGTATTCAATCCCTAAGTTGGTTGAAAAATATTAATTTTATTAAGCTGAAATCTAATAAAATTATCCTCGGGGCACCACCTTCGTAATGAAGGAAAATATTACTCATTAATGATCAGCCGCTACCTCTAATCAATAAAGTAATCAATTAATCAGTCTCTCAACTTTAGGTCATTCGTACCCTTTGAATTGACTTTACCACAAAGAAGAAAATAATGATATCGAACAACGACGTCCTTTTTAATATTTATTTAATAACATGAGGTTAAACAAGCAGAAATACTGGACGTAAAAGCATGGAAAGCAATGAACATATGTGGAACACAGAATATAGCTTTAACTAATAACTAGAAATAGATAAATGAGAAGAAAAGACATAAAACATTGAGGGGAGGAATGCTAAGTGTGTGGATGCATTAAGTGTGTGTTGTGCATAAAAATATGTGTCGTTACTGAGCTGAGAATAAGCTATCCTTAAAAGGAGGAATTCAAATGGGGCAAAGATGTTACTCTTGCAAAAATAGTTAATCTTTATTCTCACCACCAGCAGTTGACTGTATGAGCGAAGTTCGACTTCTCAGCAAGCGGTCTGGGGATCTGGGTCTGCTCTGTCAGGAAGGGTGGTTGATCCCATTACTGGCTGGATGCTTCAGGACGGCCGTGGAGGCAAGATCTGCAGCCAGGTGTAGAAGTGAAGGAGGTTTCTCACCAGAAACCTGCGGGTTCTGCTGGTTCTGCTCCATTCAGTCACTTAGCTTCTGGGGTGGTTGAACGATTTCTCTATTCCGTTTTGTGACCAAAAAGTATAAGTCGCAAAGCTGGCCGGTCGATGAAACTTATCAAATGGTCTAGCATTAAAAGTCAGTTTCAAAATAAAAGCATCAAAAATTGTAAAAAAAAAGTTGAAATCAGTCTATGAAATAAACGGGAGACAAAAATGTTGAAACGGAAGAAAGCGCGCGAAAAGACGTGATCTTAAGATAGGAAGAACTTAGATGTTTCTGTTCTGTTCCTGTTCTGGCTTTTGGCTTGTCAGGCCATGTTGGCTTGTGAGAGGCGTGTTAGGGCCGTGGCTGGAGAGCGTCCTGGACATTAAAATCCAGACCTGTTCTCTCCCCACCCCTGGAAATGACCTTGCTTTGATTCTTCACGTTTTTTCAACGATGTTCCCCTGATGTCACTAGAGCTAAGACTGTGATAGGCCAGGCAGGCCACAGAGGTCTTCAGCAGTGAGTGTGGTTTGTGTCTGTAACAGGGATCAGTGTTTGGAGGATGTTACTTCTGAGGATAAAGTGTGCTCCATTTTTATGCTGACTTTGGACCTCAAACAGAGAAACTAATACAGCTCTTGTCATTCATGGCACAACTATGGTTATCTGTGGAAACCCTTTATTTTTTTCTATTTTCGCTGAGCATTGAACTGACTCTTGCCGACTCTTGTTTTAGGTTCTAGGAGAGCTGTGTGCTTTCAATTTAGGATGTTCCTGCTGGGACATCCAACCCCAGGAAGACTGACAACCATTGGGATGATTTTTCACATGTTACCATCTTGTCTGACATTATTCATTGACATTATTTCACAATCATTTACATGAATAAAAAGTATTAAAATTATTCTCTCTAGGACAACTACTAGAGTTTCTCTTTTTTTTTAACTGCTTTGAAAGGGTTCCTATTAGGGATGTCCCGATCCGATCACGAGATCGGAAATCGGGCCCTATCACGTGGTTGAAGACTCATCCGATCAAAATCGGGCTCCATTGTCCGATCAGGATCGGGTATTTCATTTGTTCTTATTATGATCAGCGCTTTATATTTCAATCTTATTATTGCGAATAAATACTCCATTAGAAGTCTGCATGTCATGAAAGATCACAAAATGTTATTCCCGGAAAACCCAGCAGAAAACGGCAGCAGCTCAAGCAGAAGACTGATGTAAACAGTTCAATAAAGCTAGCTAGATGATCACGGATTCAGACCTCTGGGATCAATAACTCTTTTGAAAACGCTTTAAACTGACAGCTAGTGTCTCTAAACAACAACCTCTAAAGGCATTTCAACAGAAAAAGACAGTTTCTTTTTAATGTTTACCTCATGGTCAACCATGTCTTTTGCCACCATGGTACTCCGGCTGACATAGTCTCTGACCGTGGCCCCCAGTTCACGTCCCAAGTTTGGAAGGCCTTCTGTTCCGCCTTGGGGGCCACGGTTAGTCTCACTTCCGGCTACCACCCCCAGTCCAATGGCCAAGCAGAGAGGGCTAACCAGGAACTGGAGGCAGCTCTCCGCTGTCTGGCGGCACAGAATCATCAGGACTGGTCCCAACTCCTAGTATGGATTGAGTATGCCCATAATACTCACCCCTCATCCGCCACCGGGATCTCTCTCTTCGAGGCCGCCCTCGGTATACTCACCACCTCTTTTTCCTTCCCAGGAATTGGATCTGGCAGTGCCTTCAGTCCAACACAACCTGCAGCGTTGCCAACGCATTTGGGCTCAGACGAAGGCCGCCCTCCTCCGCACCAAGGAGAGCAACTGCCAGATCGCCAACCGTCGCAGGGTGGTGGGGCCCGACTACCAACCCGGTCAGAGGGTATGGCTCTCCACCCGTAACATTCCCATTCAGGCTACCTCAAGGAAATTGGCTCCCCGCTTCATCGGGCCTTATGTCATCGAGCGACTCATCAACCCTACCTGTGTCCGTCTCCGTCTCCCCAAAGCCTTGAAGGTCCACCCGTCATTCCACATATCTCAAGTCAAGCCTGTCCAGGACAGTCTACCAGCATCAACATAGGGGACACTGACACCCCATCTGACTGTCTGCCTCAGCAATACCAAGATCTGCAGAAGGCATTTAATAAACAAAATGCCACGTGTCTTCCTCCGCATAGATCCTATGATTGTGCCATTGACTTAATGCCTGGCACCGCACTTACACCCGGTCGTATCTTTCCCCTGTCTCAACCTGAGACTGAAGCCATGCAGGCTTACATACAAGAAGAGCTGCAAAAGGGCTTCATTAGGCCCCCCACATCACCCACCTCAGCCGGGTTTTTCTTTGTCAAGAAAAAAGGTGGCGGACTGCGTCCATGCATTGATTTCCGTAGCCTGAAGGAAATTACTGTCAAGTACTGTTATCCCCTTCCTTTGGTTCCCCCAGCCTTAGAACATCTACGAAAGGCGCGTCACTTCACCAAATTAGATCTCCGAAGCGCCTACAATCTGATGCGCATCCGTGAAGGGGATGAATGGAAAACAGCATTCTCGACTACAACAGGACATTACGAATACCTGGTTATGCCCTTTGGTCTCTGTAACGCCCCCTCCTTGTTCCAGGCTTTCGTTAATGAAGTGTTTCGTGATATGCTCCACAAACATGTCATCGTTTACATCGACATTTTGATTTTTTCCGACACTTTCGAGGAACACGTCTCGCACGTCCGTCAAGTCCTCCAACGTCTCATTGATAATAAACTATATGTCAAACTAGAGAAATGTGAATTCCACAAGACATCGGTGTCATTTTTGGGTTACGTAATCAGTGCCCAGAGAGTGGCCATGGATCAGGGCAAAGTGGACACAGTACTTCAGTGGCATCAACCCGCGTCAGTGAAGCAACTCCAACGCTTTTTGGGGTTCGCCAACTTTTACAGGCAGTTCATCCGCGGTTTCAGCTCTGTGACGGCTCCCCTCACCTCACTGTTGAAGGGCTCTCCCAAACAGCTGAAGTGGAGACCTGCAGCCACAGAGGCCTTCAGAACACTGCAACGACACTTCTCCCAGGCACCCATCCTCCAGAATCCTGACCCTTCACTCCCATTTGTGGTTGACGCCTCCAGCTCTGGAGTAGGGGCCATACTGTCACAACAGCCCGGTAATCCACCCAGAATGTTCCCCTGTGCCTATTTTTCCAGGAAGTTGACAGCTGCTGAACGGAATTACGACGTGGGTGACCGTGAACTGCTGGCCATGAGAGATGCCTTTGCGGAGTGGAGACACTTGTTGGAGGGAGCCTCTCACCCATTCACAGTTCTGACCGACCACAAGAACCTAGAGTACGTCAAATCCGCTAAAAGGTTGAATGCGCGTCAAGCCTGGTGGTCTCTGTTCTTCTCCCGATTCAACATTCAGATCACTTACCGACCCCCCTCCAAAAATGGAAAGGCCGATGCCCTCTCTCGTCTGCATGAGCCTTCAGTGGAGGAAATTCAGGTGCCTGAAACTGTAGTTCCTGACTCCATTATTTTAGCTCCCATTCAGTGGGACTTCATGACAGAATTGGTTGAGCTGAACACTGCCTGTGCGCCCCCACCATCCTGTCTGGCTGATCGTACCTATGTTCCAGCCTCTCACCGAGACCGTGGGCTCCATCTAGTGCATGACACACCCGCCACAGGACATCTAGGAATGAGCGCCACACAGACTCTCATGCAAAATTAATTTTGGTGGCCCAGTTTGTGACCCACTGCTCCTCCTGTCAAATGGCTAAAACTCTGCGTCAACTACCTGCTGGACGTCTACAACCTCTGCCCGTTCCACAATGCCCTTGGTCGCACATCGCTATTGACTTTATCACTGATCTGCCACGATCTCAAGGCAATACTGTAATTTTATCTGTGATTGATCGTTTTTCTAAAGCATGTCGTGTGATCCCATTGCCAAAGCTGCCCACTGCCATGGAGACCGCCAAGCAGTTACTCACTCATGTCTTTCGCCACTACGGATTACCTGAAGACATCGTGTCAGACCGTGGACCCCAATTCACCTCACGGGTCTGGAGAGACATGTGCAAGGGCTTGGACATTAACGTGAGTCTATCTTCTGGTTATCACCCACAGTCTAACAGTCAGGTTGAACGTCTTAATCAGGAGGTGACACGATTTCTGAGGATGTATTGTAGAACTTATCAAGTGGATTGGAGTCGATACTTGATCTGGGCTGAGTACGCGCAAAATTCACTAAAGAAAACAGCCACGGGCTTGTCACCCTTCCAGTGTGTTTTGGGATTCCAGCTCCCGTTCTTCCCATGGTCCGGAGAACCTTCTGATTTGCCTGCTGTCAATGACTGGTTTCGCCGCTGTGCAGCGACGTGGGAGTCTGCACACGTTCAGCTGGGACATGCTGTCCGTCGATATCAGGACCAAGCGGACCGACGCCGTAGAGTGGGGCCCAGTTTAGCACCTGGTTAATGTGTCTAGTTATCCACACGAGATCTGCGACTGCAGTTGCCCTGTAAGAAACTCAGCCCCAGGTTTGTGGGTCCGTTCAAGATCCTACGGCAGATCACACCTGTGTCGTTTGGCCTTCAGTTACCTGCTACTTATCGTATTTCACCTACCTTCCATGTGTCATTGTTGAAGCCTGCTGTAGCACCCCCCATGACGGGGGTACCCCACGAGACGCCCAGACTGAGTCTCCCCCTCTACTGGTGGACGGTGAAGAGGCCTATCAGGTACGTGAACTCCTAGATTCCTGACGCCGTGTTGGCCGCCTCCAATATCTGGTCGACTGGGAGGGGTACGGACCCGAGGAACGCTCCTGGGTCTCGGCATACGACATCCTTGACCCCTCCCTGACTGCTGACTTTCACCGTGCCCATCCGGACAGTCCCACTCCTCGTCCTTGGGGTCGGCCCCGGCGTCGGGCGGCCTCTCGCTTCCGGAGCCGCTCACAGAGGGGGGGCTCTGTCAGGACTCAGGCTGGCATGCCGTCCTCCGACCACCAGAGAGAGCTCTCGCCAGAATACTAGCTCTCCCATCATGCACCAGTCTCCGGTTCGGGTTCCCTCAGCTGGTTCTCATCTCGTCATCACCCAGACTGTTTTTATGCCTCCCACCACCTACGTTCCTTGCCTAGTCTTGCATTGTTGTTCCCTTGCAGTCTAAGTTTCCCTTTGTTTGCTTACTCGTGTTCTTATCTCTGCCTGTCGACTTGCCTTCCTGCCTGCCTCCTACCTCGACCCACGCCTGAACTTTGACCACGCCTTTGTCTTGCCCCTGTTTATTAAAACAGTTGCATATGGATCCACACGCCTCTGCCTAGCCATTACACGAAAAGAGTATTCTGGGTCACCACCATGACTGACAATGCCCTGTAAAATGGACTCCACAGATACACCCCCAAGGCGTGCCCTATGTGGCTTCAGGCCTATGTCTGGCAGGTAAGAAGAAATCGCCCATGGTCCTCAATACCTTATATGGTCGTCTTCATCAAATCAATGTCTTGAGTGCTCAGTATCTGGGCCAGCCAGCAAGTAAATGTATAGCTTTGTTTTTCAGTGGAAAAGTCCTGATTAGGTCCTTGAAGCCCCCCCAACTGGTTTCAATAGGTCTGGAGTTCCAAGTGGGTTATTATAATAATACATTCATCAGCGTGTAAATAACAACATATAAAAGTGTAACATTGTATAAAAGTATAAAAAGCCTTCACTTAGTATATGAAACCTTTCACCAGACCCAAAGTTTTGATCCAGATTCTAGGTCAGATGAGGAAAACAAAGACGTTCATGATCTCTTTGTCTGCAGTGGATGGATCAGAATGGAGCGGAGCTGGGAGACTGTGGCCCATCCGGTGTATTTTCTACATTACTCTTACAAAGTTTTACAAACACCATTTTTTGTCTGCTCCTGATTCACAACTATTTGAATAAAAAAATACTCTGCAATACAATTTTAATCTTGATTTTCTTTATAAATGTCCTCCATCATCAGAAAAATGCGATGAGAACATGTTAACAACACCAAAAACACAATTTTTAGTGGGTCTTTAACAATGTGTTATTTTGAACAATGTTGGATGTGAATACACTAGAGCAGCAAACTGATGTGAAGACACACCAGCTGGTTATCTGCTCACCAAGGATTGGTGATAAAAAGTACACACACATCCACGCTTAAACACACACACCCCCACTTGCCTGCACACATGCACACAAGCATACAGATACGCACATGCACACACACAAGAGAAAAAAAACACACCCATACACACATGCTAAGACAAACATGCAGTAACACACGCAGACTTGCAAACTTCCACAGACACACACTGACAAAAGATTTGTCGTGAAGTCCCTAAAATGGACTCTGGTTCAGAACCTCTCGGGATCAAAGGAGATGTGAAGAATCCTCTGTGATGTTCCTGAAAGGTGTAAGGGAAGCTAAGTGCTGCAGCATTAAATGTTGAAGTTGTTTGTTTCCTTCTGCACAAGTGTCTATTGATCATCTACACCAGGGGTCTCAAACTCGCGGCCCGCGGGCCATCTGCGGCCCCCGGGATGATGATTTGCGGCCCGCGTCTTCATATGAAGGATTACTGTTAGTGTGGCCCGCAAGGCTGTATATATGACAGTTGTTGTGTGCAGAGCTGAATGAACCAATCACAGTGAGGTATATGACTCTGGAGGCGGGACATCGGCAGTCTGTCCAGTACCTCCTCACTCATTCATTCATTCCTCCAATCAGCTGGGAGGAGGAGGAGCCATCAACAACGCGATTTGTGTGACAAATTCTCGTGCCCCGCGCGGGGAATTTGGTGCTGTCGCCGCGCCGCATGTTGAAGGGGCTACCAGCTCGGTCTGTGGATGTCTCTCTCAGAATGAATGAGAGACATATATGATGTCGAGGAATACGTTTTTTTTGACGTGCTGGCTGTTCCTAACCAGAACTCCCCAAGCTCGGAGCCGCAAACCTGTAGCCGCCCCGCGCGGCGATCCGCGGCACCCGCCTGTCAGACATGTGATCCTGAGCTTGGCTCGCGCCTGCGTGGGCGTGTCTGTGACTTTTAAGGTTCACACACCGCTGTGTCGGCGCGCATTCCAGTCCATGTAAACGCGACTAGAAGTCCGATATTCTGCTACGTACGTTTGAATAGAACCCCCATGGAAAGCAGCCCTCCCCCACTCCACCCCCCACCCAACCCCGAATGCGCACAGATGCAGCCGGCGCGCGGGCAAGCACCCCACACTTCCAATGAATGGAAGACACATACAGTGGTGGGAAAAAGTGTTGGTACCCCTCAGTTAAAGAAAGGACAAACCCACAATTCTCACCGAAATCACCCAAAACTTAGAAAAGTAACAATAAATAAAACACCTGTGATGTGAATTAAAGGACACACCTGAGTTAATCATGTCACTCTGGTCAAATAGTTTTCAATCTTTTATTGAGGTACCATCATTTTTGTCCAGGCCTGTTTCATTAGTTTGTTTTTTAAAATAATCATGTTAATCAACAATTCAAAAGTGATGGCTGATTTTGATTGTTTCATTTTCAAAATAAAAAATATTTATTGTTACTTTTGTAAGTTTCAAGTGATTTCAGTGAGAATTGTGGGTTTGTCCTTCTTTAACTGAGGGGTACCAACACTTTTGTCCACCACTGTAGGTCAGATTTATTTATTGTGAGGAGAGTTCTACAAAAATCTGCAAAAAATGAAATCCTTCAAAGATTTTCTCGGTACCGGGGCTTCTCTAACTCTGAAGGAGGATCTGTTAATACAGACATCTGAAACTGAACGAAAATAATGAGTTTTCTCTTGTCAGTCAATATGTGGTTTCTTCAGTTGTCTGTATCTGTTGTATGGTCTTTATTATTATTTTATTTAT
>NC_050512.1:4704060-4726000 GCF_002922805.2 Oryzias melastigma | reverse complement strand
CCTCCAGTGGCCCCCGGCTGAATTGAGTTTGAGACCCCTGATCTACACTGATGGATTCTGGGGTTTATTTGAGTCTGGCTCGTTGGGATCCCCCCTCCCCCCTCCATTGAATGCATGTAATGATAGGCATTAGTGTGGCCGAGGACTCCAGATTTAAATAGACGAGGAGCTCCAGTGACAGGAATGGAAGCAGACGTGCAGCAGTGACAGAGTCTTTGACTCCAGCATGAACATCTGCATTGTGTCGTCTCAGTGAGTGAGATAGCTGGCTAATAGCAAGTGTGTGTTCAGCATCATCAGGGATCTGGTGCTTGGATCAGCATTCATTTCTCAAACTGTGTGGGCGCGTGCTATATTGGTGCAGAACAGGACTCAGTATCACTGAGGTGTGAGGAGAACGCAACACCTACACATTTCTGCTTCACTGGAGAAGGATCCAAGTCTGGGAAAGTTAACTTTGCAGCTGTGTCAGGCTTTCATCCCCCCAGCCTTCTCTCAGTATTGTCTACTTTTACTTTTTGTGCTCCACTTTAGGTGTTTATCTACAGGCTCTGGACTCATTTGGGCTTTTTCACGCCTGTGTGTGGAGCTGGAACATGAGGGGTTATTACTTTCATGCTTTCTTGTTGTTATGTAAGCTACAAAAATGGGGCAACATGCACAGTAATTTTAAAGATGGTATGTTTTAGGGACATTTGTTTTCACTTTACATTTCTGAAATATCTATTCTGAAACACTGACAGGGGTCCACCAACTTTCATTGAGTAATTTTGTCATTTAAGTCATGTTTGCTGCATATGCTGAAAGACTTCGGTGATAATGCTGTATTTAATCTGTGGTTTTTAAAGAAAGGGACATGCTTAATAAGGTAAAACACACAAGCTTAAATAATACACACACGAGCATTGGGGTGTGTCAAAACTTACGCAGGAGCCCTGGGTTTGATTCCCAGGGTTGTATTCTTGGCATTTGAAAACAATCGTTTTGAAACAATTTATAGCTTTTGAAATATTGAGCAAAATATGACCTATAGGAAATGAATGTGAAAATGCTCAAGTCCCACAAAAACATTTTGTGCACTTTGAAACGTGTGAGCTTCTGCACACTTTCAGCTAAAGACACCATTCACATTTTAAAATGTTCAGCAACTACTGGGTTTTTAGGATAACTTGGAATTCAGCTTTTAATTTAGTAACATACTGGCTGCTCTTGGCTAATTTATACATTTTTTGGGGGCTAATTTGGAGTTTTCCTAATATTTTGGCAAGCTTTCTGGTTCAGCATTTTCAGCTATCAGCCTGAGCATCTTCAGCAGACACATTCCCCCTCATAGCATTCACACTAGCATTATCGCAGGTAATGCTATAAATCTAGTTGCATTTATGATGTCCACGAGCCAGTTAAGGGGAAACAGAGTCAGTCCTGCTGAATTTGGAGCCTTTCAAGCTTTACGTCAGCTAAACACAAGTAGCAGACCTTTGTGAACCCTCATAACTCCTCTGTCAGCACACAGCAATATCAAATGTCACAGCATGGGCAGTGGAAGCAGATGAACAGGGAGCTGCACTACAAAATGACCTCAGATTTAAGCTTTTTTGTAAAACCTAGACAAATAAAGCCGCTTCACTGGCAGCCATGCAGCAGAGCCGATGAGAATGTCATCCTCTGACAGGTTCATGGCTGAAATGAGTTGCACATTTAGAACAAAGATTTGTAATTGTTGTCACATGCCAAAAATGGGGGCACATAAGACAACAAACACAAACACCAGAACTATATTAATGAGGCAACATGAATTCTTCGTATAAAAATAATAAAATTAAGCTTAATTGAGTGATGAACTCATAAGAACTTACAAAACAGTGGTTGTTGCAGACTAACTATAAATAAGTTACAGAGATGACATAAAAAATATAATTATGGCCCGCAGCAGCAGTCTACTGACTCCAAGGACCATATTGTTTTTGCATTAATATTCTATCTTTCTGCGCATTTGAGTTAAAATTTCACCCCCGCCACATGAACGAAAAGTACCTCAAAATTTTATCACACCTAGGGAAAATTGAAAATGAATTTTTGGCATGTTGCGCGTGAGCCCCCCCCTAAGCGATGACATCACTGCGAGCATTTTCGTAAAAAAATGACTGGGCCGAAAATCGCTTAGGGGGCCAAAAAAAAATATTTTGAAATACACAAACGAAAGCCAATGACACCGGTTGGGGATAAGCCCAGGAACATTAGAAATTATTATAGGATGGCCACACAAACTGCGGCCCTGGTAAGCAAAAAAAGGGCTAAATCAGCAAAATAAAAAAACGATTTTGCAATTCGGAAATGAAACTCACGTACATTTGTCGGGGATTTCCAAAGGAAGATTTGACATTAAAATGGGATGGCTCCATGATCTACGGCTTGGTGGCCATTTTGTTTTAAAATCTGATATTTTGGGAATTTTCAGTGGGTAAAACGAACATTTCGTTTGTCTTATTTTCATGAAATTTGATGCACATGCAGCTAGCTTAAGTCTACAATGACCTCAAAGGTATAATTGACCTTTGACCTATTTGCCAGTCAATCATAGATCTAAGCCACACCTCTGCCGCTCAGTCAGGCTCCACAAGCCCCGCCCCCTTTTTGGCATTTTTCAAATATGGGCTGAGAATGGAATAAGCCTCCAACTGCACTATTTGATTACCCTTTAAAAATACCAAAAATCAAAACAAACACCCCCCATATTGCTATTTTGTCATTTATTGCCCTTATCTATCTTAAAAAAATGTTTTGTTTTATTTACCTGAATTGAACAGTTTGGGGATAAAAAAAAAAAAAAAAAATCAAAACCGCGTGCAGCGTTGGATGGCCCGCAGTCGCTATCCGCCCCCGCTGCCCACCCCATACGCTGCCCGCCCATACGCAAAGTCGACGCCCTCTTGTATACGCACAATCGCTGCCCTCGTTGCATGCTCCTACACGCCCTCACCAGCCTCAAGGCCCACCTTTGACTCAAGCTCACTTGCTAAGCAGCCACTATGCCCCCCCCAAATACCAAATCCTTTCTCTATAGCTTGTCTGGGATGTAAGTGAAAAATTGATTAAAAATAGACTTTTTTCAAAATGGTGGCTTTTTTGTTAGTGTTATCTCCATAGCAACCATTTTATGTTTTGTTCGCCTAAGGTCACCGAACAGATTGACGTTAGTTTCACAAGAATCGGCAAAAGTAAATTTTTGGATTTCCTTAGCAATGGAGATTATTTGCTAACCACGCCCACATTCTTTATATGTTCATATTCTATAAGGTAGCAAGGCTAGAAGTTTAGGAGCAGGGTTCAAGTTGTTCTATTGTGGTGGAGATGGGAAGAGAAATGGAGTAGGAGTTATCCTAAAGGAGGAGTTTGTTAGGAGTGTTGTGGAGGTAAAAAGAGTGTCAGATAGAGTGATGAGTCTGAAGATAGAAATGGAGGGTGTCATGTTCAATGTTGTTAGTGGGTATGCCCCACAGGTAGGATGTGAGCTGGAAGAGAAGGAGAAGTTCTGATTGGATCTTGATGAAGTGATGATGCTATTCACTGCTATTTATTCCACTTTGCACATTGTAGATACATATTTATACCTGCTAAAGCACTCTGGATGGATGCAAACTGCATTTCGTTGCTGTGTACCTGTGACATGTGCAATGACAATAAAGTTGAATTCTATTCTGTTCTATTCTATGAGCATCCCTGGAAATGAGAGAGTTGTCATTGGTGCAGATTTCAATGATCATGTTGGTGCAGGAAACCGAGGTTATAAGGAGGTGATGGGCAGGTTTGGTATCCAGGAGAGGAATG
Organism: Oryzias melastigma; assembly: GCF_002922805.2. Classification (NCBI taxonomy): domain Eukaryota; kingdom Metazoa; phylum Chordata; class Actinopteri; order Beloniformes; family Adrianichthyidae; genus Oryzias; species Oryzias melastigma. The sequence continues at coordinate 4,722,172 of NC_050512.1, read as the reverse complement.
TAGAAGGACAGATAGTTGTGTATTTTGCAAAAAAGATGGAAATGGCGATTCAATTAAATTTCAATTCAATTTTATTTATATAGCCCAAAATCACAAAGGAATTTGCCTCATTGGGCTTTAAAATATGAACAATAGTTAAAAAGTAAGACTAAATAAAACAGGTTATCCCTGCCCTTAGACCCTCCCTCCCGGTAAGGAAAAACTCCTAAAAAACCGGAGTCAGGAAAAAAGAAGAAATCTTAGGGAAATACATTCTTTGAGAAGAGACAGGAACATAGAGTGACCTATAAGAGCGGAGGTAGAAGCACACAGATAGACTACATCTTGTGTAGACGGTGTAATCTGAAGGAGATCAGTGACTGTAAAGTAGTGGTTGGTGAGAGTGTTTCCAGACAGCACAGGATGGTGGTGTGTAGAATGACTCTGGTGGTGAAGAAGATGAAGAAAGAGAGGGCAAAGGCAGAGAAGAGGACAAACTGGTGGAAGCTGAAAAAAGAAGATTGTTGCATGACTTTTAAGAAACAGTTGAAACAGGCTCTGGGTGGTCAGGAGGTACTCCCAGATGACTGGATAACTACAGCTAATGTGATCAGGGAGACAGGTAGGAGTGTACTTGGTGTGTCATCAGGAAAGAGAGTTGATAAGGAGACTTGGTGGTGGAATGAGGAGGTGCAGGAGTGTATACGGAGTAAGAGACTAGCTAAGAAGAAGTGGGACACTGAGAGGACTGAGGAGAGTAGACAGGAGTACAGGGAGATGCAGCGTAAGGTGAAAGTAGAGGTGTCAAAGGCCAAACAAAGAGCTTATGATGACTTGTACGCTAGGTTGGGTAGTAAGGAGGGAGAGACTGACCTGTACAGATTAGCAAGGCAGAGAGATCGAGATGGGAAGGACATGCAGCAGGTTAGGGTTTTCAAGGATAGGAATGGTAATGTGGCGACAGGTGTCAGTGGTGTAATGGAAAGATGGAAAGAATACTTTGAAGAGTTGATGAATGAAGAGAATAAGAGAGAACATAGAGTTGAAGAGGTGACGGTTGTGGAGCAGGAAGTAAGAAAGATTAGTAAAGGTGAAGTGAGAGGGGCTTTGAAGAGGATGAAGAATGGAAAGGCTCTTGGTCCTGATGATATACCTGTGGAGGTATGGAAGTGTCTAGGAGAGATGGCAGTGGAGTAATGGAGGAGAAGTGTGATGGTGCCCATTTTTAAGAATAAGGGAGATGTGCAGAGTTGTGGTAACTACAGAGGAATAAAGCTGATGAGCCATACAATGAAGGTGTGGGAAAGAGTAGTGGAGGAAAGACTAAGAGCAGAAGTGAAAATTTGTGAGCAGCAGTATGGTTTCATGCCAAGAAAGAGCGCTACTGATGCAACATTTGCTTTGAGGATGTTGATAGAGAAGTACAGAGAAGGTCAGAGAGAGCTCCACTGTGTCTTTGTAGATCTGGAGAAAGCTTATGACAGAGTGCCCAGAGAGGAACTATGGTATTGTATGAGGAAGTCTGGAGTGACAGAGAAGTATGTCCGAGCAGTGCAGGACATGTATGAGGGCTGTAAGACAGTGGTGAGGTGTGCTGTAGGGGTGACAGAGGAGTTCAAGGTGGAGGTGGGATTACATCAGGGATCAGCTCTGAGCCCCTTCCTGTTTGCAATGGTGATGGACAGACTGACGGATGAGGTTAGACAGGAATCACCATGGACTATGATGTTTGCAGATGATATTGTGATTTGTAGTGAGAGCAGGGAACAGGTGGAGGTGGAGTTAGAGAGGTGGAGGTTTGCCCTGGAAAGGAGAGGAATGAAGGTTAGCCGCAGTAAGACAGAGTACATGTGTGTGAATGAGAGGAACCAGAGTGGAAGAGTGAGGTTACAGGGAGAAGAGATAAAGAAGGTGGAGGAGTTTAAGTATTTAGGGTCAACAGTACAGAGTAATGGAGAGTGTGGAAAAGAAGTGAAGAGGAGAGTGCAAGCAGGTTGGAATGGGTGGAGAAAAGTGTCAGGTGTGATGTGTGACAGAAGAGTTTCAGCACAAATGAAAGGAAAGGTGTACAAGACTGTGGTGAGACCAGCCATGTTGTTTGGACTAGAAACAGTGGGACTGAAGAAAAGACAGGAAGCAGAGCTGGAGGTAGCAGAGATGAAGATGCTGAGGTTCTCTTTGGGAGTGACCAGGATGGATAGGATCAGGAATGAATACATCAGAGGGACAGCACATGTTAGAGGTTTTGGAGATAAAGTCAGAGAGGCCAGACTGAGATGGTTTGGACATGTTCAGAGGAGAGACAGTGAATATATTGGTAGAAGGATGCTGAGTCTAGAGTTGCAGGAAAGAGGTCTAGAGGAAGACCAAAGAGGAGGTTTATGGATGCAGTGAATGAAGACATGAAGGTGGCTGGTGTTAGAGTGGAGGATGCTGAAGACAGGCTTAGATGGAGGAAACTGATTCACTGTGGGGACCCCTGAAGGGAAAAGCTGAAAGGGAAAGAAGAAGAGCCTCAGTCTGGGATCAACATTTTAAATTTTCATAGTAGTACATTGAAATATGTGCGTGTATTACAGTTTTTCTCCATAGTTTTGGCACATTTTCTGAAACAGAAATGAAATTTCCCAAATTCAAAGATTGTTTGGCCAAACACACTTGTACAACAGAATGTCATTTCTCATTGTTTCATTTGCTTTAGTACATGTCTCAGATGTGTCAGTGAAATGTGTTAGTTTTTTTTGTACAAGTTCCCTAGAGTTAGCACAATAAACCAACATTTTGAACATTTTTCAATAGCTTAGATCCTGTTGATTTAAACTGATGAGACAACCGGCCGTGCTATTCAAAACATGTCGGCAAAATTTCATTCAGGGAGCCATCCCATTCACAATTATTAGTACATTTTTCTAATCTAGTCAAGAACATTATGCTGTGAACAATACCAAAATTCTGGAAACAATTATTAGATTCAAGACAATTGATGCCGAGGTCAAATGAATACTTCACTAATGAATGGAGTTTTTCACATCTCAAATAACAAATGGGGCAGTGAGTTCTAACTCCTCACAGGTGCTCCCTATATAATTGTAAATGCTGCCAAATATGTATAAATAGGCCAGGGCAAGAACCATTTGTAGAATGAACATGGAGGAGCAACAAAATGAGCAAAGTCAACTTCCAGCTGGAAGAAGGGGGAGAGAACCAGCTGGAGGAGGAAGAAGAAGAAGAGGAGCAGTGAGGATGCGTGGTGGTGGGATAAGAGGAAGAGGAGCATGCAGACACCATGCTGTCCCAGATGAAATACGGGCCACTAGTATAGACCATGTTGTCAACCATCACCTCACAATGGCAGAGGCCGGTCGCCGAGTACAGCCTAATGTGAATCGGTCTACCGTCTCATCCACTGTCCAAACCTTTCGCAGGGAAAACAGATATGTACTCAACAATGAAATTATGAATGAAATGATAATAGTGTAAGTAATTTCTGTATATGGTACAGTTCAAACTAAGCTAATTCTGACTTCTTTGTATAGGATTGGACGACACCCTCACATGGGTGGCAGGAGAAAAATGCTCAATGGTGTCCAAGAGCAAGAAATTTTCAGAATGGTTCTTGCAAATAATGCTATCGCTGCGACAGATCCATAATGCCATTAGTGAAGACAATGGCATATTCGATAATATAACTCAATCAGCATCTCTACAATAGACCGGGTCTGGAAAAAACATCAATTGACTATGAAGCAAATAGACAGGGTTCCATTTGAGAGAAACACGGACAGAGTTAAAGATCTGTGATACCAATATGTGCAGGTAAGTCTGTAATTGTTTGTCCAATACTGTAATCTTGCTGTAAAATATTCTATCTTAGGAATTACTGGAATAATGATCAATTTAGACAAACGCATCCCATTTCCTATTCTGTATGACTTTTCAACCGCATTTTTTTCTGCTTTTATCTATCGCAGAGAATAATGACTCTGGAGGGTAATGAGTCACCCCATATCCTAATGTTTGTTGACAAAGGCGGGTTCAACCTGGCAAAGCATCGAAGGCGCGGCCGTAACATCATTGGCCAGCGAGCCGCAGTGGATGTTCCAGGCCAGCGAGGGGGCAACATCACGATGTGTGCAGCCATTTCTGAAAATGGTGTGGTCACACACATAGCCAGCATAGGGCCAAACAAGACTCATAAACTTCTCACTTCTTCTTCATTCTGTCCCAGAAAATGAAAGGGGTCTCCACGAGCCTCCACTACCCCGATATGTAATTGTATGGGACAGTGTCACCTTTCATCTGGGCCCACTAATCAGAGCATGGTTTACCACACACCCCAGAATGTTAATGCTCTTACTCCCACCTTATACTCCTTTTCTGAATCCCATTGAGGAGTTTTTTCAGCTTGGAGGTGGCGAGTCTATGAACATCAGGCTCAAGATCAGAGATCCCTGCTCCATGCAATGGATGCTGCATGTGAGGACATTACTGGAGACCAGTGTAGGGGATGGATGAGACATTGTCGTCGTTTCTTCCCTCACTACATTGCAAGGGAAAACATTCGCTGTGGATGAAAATCTTTGGCCAAACAGAGAAGAGCGTCTGGATGGCCAGAGGCATCAAGATGATCATCCTGAGAGGGAGGAGACCAACGGTGACCAGTGAACCTTACACTAGAATGCCATTTGCAGTACTGTAGGCTGCTTTGATTTTTTTTTTGGGAGGGGTTAATTTTTACATTACATACTTTGAAATCTTTTATGCTTGCTACGTGTCGTTACTTCGACTTCTATTGTCACAAAACGTCTAAGCGGTTTGACCTGCAGCGCTCACACAATGACAAAGAGACAATTCTTTTTGAGTTCTCTGACCATCCATGTGAGTAAAAAACTTCATTTTGACCCAAGAGTAAAGAGTTTTGGAGGAGATATCCGATCCATGGCGTTTTGCTGGAAAATCCAGGTTGTTTGACAAGAGAACTAAATGAATGAGCAAAATCAACTGAGAAGGATCCATGTTGTTACGAGGGCTCTGACTCTTTACTGGGGAAAAGAATGAGCTGCTGAAGAGTTTTGGTAAAAAAAACTGTTTTTTCTAGAGATCTGAACTGTTTTGGAAAAGTATAAGTGTGTTTAGCCAAATGAGCTTTTATTTTAATAAATGTCATTTCTGTTTCAAGAAATGAGCCAAAGCAACAGGGAAAAACTGTAAAATAACATCAAACTAAGTGAGATGTCAGTTTTTAATGATTTTGTTTAAAACTTTTTTAACAAAATCACAACATTTCATCCATAGTCAGGATAAATAGGATGAGCTGTAGAGATTAAACCGTCTCACAGTCACTCTAATGAACCATAACATGTAAAGTCCAGAGAGAAAGTAAGGGATAGAGATTTAAAACCATGCTGGACCCGCCCCCTTCTCTTCCACTAAGAACAAGTGAACCTTTTGGAGTTACTTTTACTAAACATACTTAAGTATAATATAGCAAACATACAATAGACTTCTTCAGACTAAATTAGAACATTTTACATTTACAATATATAGACAGTAGTAAACTGCCTTATTTATATAGACTCTACTTGTGGTACAGACTATTTCCTGCTAAGGAAAACTGAAAGTTTGTGTCCCGGTTTTCCATGCGGATCCTCTTCACCTTTGTTGAATTGCTCCGCCTCCAGCTGCAGTTTTTGGGACTGAAGGAAAGTTTTCTTGACTTGGTTTCCGGGTGAACGCTGCGTCTGCTCCCCCCAGAGGACATCGGCAGCGGCCACCTAAGACGCTGTGAACTCTGACCCCATGCTCACGCTGCGAACGCGCTGCGGCTCACCGTCGGGGGGCACGGCGAGGAAGGACATTCCAGCTGAGGGGGAGTTAAGGCTTGCAGGTGCAGCCCAGTGGTTGCTGATGGACGGCTGGGACCGGCAGTGCTCCAGGCCGGGGTGGAGTAGGAGGGTGGGATGGGAGGGAGCAGGGATGGCGGCGGCAGGCTGACCTGTCTGTGGCGGGGGGGGCAGCAGCGATGCTGGAGCTCTGCACGTCTGTCCCTTATCTTTATTCCGTCCTTCCTTCATCCTTCTGCTACTCTTCTCTTCTGGCTCCGCCCCCTGATCCTGCTCTTCCCCAAACCGAAGGTCCAGCAGAGGTGTCCTGCCGCCCCTGTCGTCCCTGAAGCTGCACACCGTGCTCTGGGTGTCCTGCCCCAGGCCGGACGGCAGAGAGCCCGCCTTCCCCATTTTACAGCTGTCCTCCTCCTCCTCCTCGTCATCGCTGAGGCAGCGGTCAGTGCTGGGGGAGTGCTGGAGCCTCTGAAGCTGTGCAGACGTTCGTCGGAAAGCCACGCCCATAAAGCTGGATGGCGAGTGAGCAGCAGTGAGGAGGCGGTTGAACAGGGCAATGTTGGGGTGGCGCGTGCCGGACTCCTCCATATTCTCTGCAATGTTCTCCAGGGGCTGGAAGTGCATCTCCTCTTTAGGGATCCTGGGGGGGGGGGTAACACAGCTTTTACTGAAAACATTTAATGCTCATAAAAACATACACTTCTCTTTTTATTATTTGCATTACTTCCAATAAGTTGGGGATATTGTTGTTTACACGAGTGCTTTGGTCTGAATTTGAATGAAATACAGAAAAGTTCCCTTTGATTTTACTAATAATAAATCATTTATTTACCAACTCAGTGACTTTTCAGTCATACATACAGTGGACTCAGAGGACACTCACGCCATGTCGAAGGTGGAGCCCTGGAAGGAGGGTTTGCGGAGGACAAAGAGCGTAGCGGCCGTGTACGGAGGCCGAGGGTTGGAGTCGTTCCAGTATCTGTCTCGCTCCATCACCGGCAGATCTCCATACATCTCATCAACCGCCATCATTGACACCTGAAAGACGTCAAACCAACAGAATAGAGCCAAATGTCAAATCAAAGACTCAAACATCTTTAAAGGGGAGAGGGCATCAAATAGTTTTCTGGGCGCTAGAGACGATCATCTGGAGTGTTTTTTTCTCTGTGGCAGTGGAGCTGGCATACCACACGCACAGACAGTAGGTCAGCACACGCTCTACTGAACAGTGGTAAGATGACACGAGCAGTTTCTGTGGCAGGTGGTTCTTCTTGAGAAGCCTCAAAAAGTAAAGTCTCTGCTGTGCTTTTTTAAAAATCACTGAGGTGTTGGCGCTCCGTGACAAGTCGTCTTTGATCTGTGTGCCCAGAAAGCAAAAATCAGCCACCCTCTCCACACAGTCCCCACCGATGTACAGCGGTTGAATGCTTTCAGCCCTCTGTCTTCTGAAATCCACAATCAGCTCCTTTGTCTTTGCAGCGTTGAGGATCAGGTTGTCGTCTTTACACCACCTGGTCAGCTGCTCCACCTCCGCCCTATATGCAGACTCCCACCACTGTGGTGTCATCTGCAAATGTGATTAGGGTGTTGGTGGGGTGGGACGGGGTGCAGTCGTGTGTGTAAAGGGTGTATAAAAGAGGGCTCAGAACGCAGCCCTGCGGGGAGCCAGTGCTAAGGCTGATGTTTCCAGAGATGTGGGAGCCAACTCGCACCCTCTGAGGGCGATTTGTTAAAAAATCAAGGATCCAGCAGCAGACAGAAGAAGAAAAACCCAGTTCTGATAACTTGGCCACCAGTCTGTGGGGAAGAATTGTATTAAATGCAGAGCTGAAATCGACGAACAGCAAATGCATAATTCCCCTGCTGCTCAAGGTGTTTCAGAGCAGGATGGAGGGTCATAGCCATAGCATCCTCAGTCGATCTATTGGCTCTGTAGGCAAACTGCATGGTGGGCATCCAATGCAGCTGGCAGCTTTGAGATGATGTGACTCCGAACCAGTGTTTCAAACTCAACTCAACTCAGCTTTATTTATATAGCACTTTCACATAGCAGATAGCTAAAACAAAGTGCTGAACACTAAAAACACTAAAAACATAAAAGACAGTCACACTAAGACAAGACAAATAGATAAATAAAACAATAAAATAACAAAACACTTCATGACAATTGGTGTTATTGCCACTGGACGGTAGTCATTCAGGATGCTGATGGTCTTTTTGGGCACAGGAACAATAATAGAAGACTTCAAACAGGGTGGAACAGTGTGTTGAGACAGGGATTGGTTAAAAATTCTGGTTAAAACTTCAGCCAGCTGGTCAGCACAGGTCTTTAAGACACACCCCGGTACACCGTCTGGTCCCGCAGCTTTTCTCGGGTTCACCCTACTCAGTGTTCATTTCACCTCGTGCTCCTTCAGCATCAAAAATGGCTCCTCGCAGACAGGGGGGGGTGATGTGGCTACAGGTGGTTGCTGCACCTCAAAGCGAGCGAAGAAAATGTTGAGTTCCTTTGCCAATAGGGCATCACCATCGACCACCAGGCTATTGGACTTATAGCTGGTGATCTGCTCCACCCCCCGCCACACCTGCCTTAAGTTGTTACTGCTGAGATGGTCCTCAATCTTCCTCTGGTGTGCAGCTTTTGCCTCTCTGATGCCTTTTCTCAGGTTACCTCTGGCAGCACTGTACTGAGCTCCATCCCCACTTCTGAAGGCCCTGTTCCTCTCTTTCAGCAAGGCTCTGACCTTTCCTGTCATCGAGGGCTTTTGGTTTGGGTAGATCTGAATACACTTCTCAGTGGTAACAGTGTCCATGCAGAACTTAATATAGCTCAGCACAGCTGAGGAGTGATCTTCCAGGTCTGCATTTTCAAAAATGTCCCACTGTGTTCTCTCAAAGCAATCCTGGAGCTGCTGAGTGGAGTTCTCAGCCCATATCTTAACAGTCCTTGTTGTGGGGGGTGCCTTTTTAATGAGAGGGGTGTATGCTGGAATTAGCAGTAGGCACAAGTGATCAGACTGGCCCAGATGTGGTAGAGGCCTAGCCCTATAGCCATTCTTGATGTTAGTGTACACCTTGTCAAGTGTTTTTTCTCCCCTGGTAGCACGTTCAAATTTAAACACATTATTTTTCCATAACTCTCCATTTGGAGGGATAAATGTTGGGGTAGGGAGAAGCTGTGGAGGTGGGGGAAGAATTCATATTTGGCCCAAAACAAATTCTTAGAGCATTTGAAGAGAAACTCTTTTGAGAAACATGGTGGTGGTAGGAGTATAATGCTGTGGGCCTGAAAACCTTCTTTAGCCTAAAAAAATAGAAAAATATCTAATTTTGAAAAAAAAAACAGCTAGCATAATGATAAAAGACTAGCTAAACGCCAAATTAGCCTGAAAAACCCCCAAAATATCAAATTTTCTAAAGAAAAACAGTTAGCATAATGCTAAAACATTAGTTAGCTAATTGAATTCTATTACAGCAAATCTTTAATGTATCGGAATACATGTGAGAAAGAAAAAGCCTGGTGCATCAGATTTATCAGATTTGTCTCACTTCGACATTTCACACCGAGCCTCTTTCGATTGTGAGTACATCACTGGTATCAAGTGGTGACAGTCCAGTGTGAACACTGTATACTAAAAGCACATCACATCCCCAGTGTACACGTAGCTTCAGACATGCATTGAATTTAACCTCATATTTAAGGAAGAATTGAGGACTTTGCAGCCAGACAAGTTTTACTGCAGGATCCTCAACGCTTACCCACATCCCCCTCTATGGAGGTCCCAAATGTGAAAACAAGCCAAATGAATGTCTCTGAAAGGCCAACTCAAATCAAAAAGAGAATTTCCCCATCATTATTATGCTTTAATCTTCCCTTAGAAAACAGAAGAAATATGAACTAATAAACCATAAAAGTTTATTTTGAACCTGAAAGTTTCTGTCGATGAGCCAGTTGGTCTCAAAGTCATCATCATCTTCTCCAAAGGGGTTGATCAGCTGCTCAGCAACCTTCAAAGCCAACAGCAAGAAAAGAAAATGACGTCACTGATCACGCCTCACATTGAAGAAACGTTTCATTTTCCTTGTTCTGACCTTCAGCCAGCCTGCATAAAAGAAGAACTGTAGCAGAGTGAAGATCGGCACGTACAGGTCCAGATCATGGCCCTGGTAACCCTGACCGGGGTCCAGAAACTGACGACCAATCAGACACACCAGGAAAAAACTGTACACCGCTAGAGTCACCACCTGAAGAGGGGGACACAGGTCAAATGCTGCTGTGTGCAATTAAGAATTTTCTGACGTTTGCTTTTGTCAAACATCCCACAGGATGGATGGACGTTAGTGGACCTCCTGCTGGCTGTTAGGCCATTTGGCTTCTACAGCAGCAGACTTCAAACTTTATTTGTATAGCACCTTTTAGTCATCTGAAACAAAGCAGCTAACATAAAAGCAAAGAAAATACACGTTAAAACACAAAGTTTAAAAAAAACAAATACAAAGAAAACAGGACATTTACTCAAAAAACGTAAAAATACAGAAAATACAAACTCAAGGAGGACAGGACCAAAGACATCCAGCCTGCTGGTGTCCATCCTGAAGGTGCATAGAGACCCAAAAATCCCACACACTCCTTAGGTCGCGGCCCGAACAGGAGAAACATTTATTTAACACTAAAAATACATTTTTAAAACTTTAAAAACCTAATTTTTTAACATTACAATGAATAAAAACAGACAGGAAGGCTGGGAGACTGGCTCCCAAAGTGAGCTAACCATGAGTGCTCACTCAAACCACTGTGGATTAACTCATTTGGGGCTCATATTTTCTGCCACTTTTAAACCAGATGGGCTCACGTGGCCGTGCTGGCTCGGATGCCATCTTGATTAAAAACAAAACAAAAAAACTTTGATACCAGCCACAAATTGAAACTCTTCCTAGGGATTCCAGTCTATCTCCTCCTGACATTGTTGTGAAGCTATTTGGGAACATTTGTGAATTTGTACTGTGAACGTTTAGTACATGATTAGTTGGCACAAGCTTAATAAAATATCATTGTATTAAGTATGTAGGCATGGATAACTAAAAACGTCTGTTAAAAAAAATGAAGTTTCATGTTACCAATTCTTCTAAAAATTACCTGTTCGTCACCCGCAGGCACTAAAACAAAACAAGAGGTTGTTATTGAGAAGAAAGCCACAGAAAAAGCGAAATTTTGAAACAATGTTTTAATTATGAATTTGTTTGTGTGCAGCAGCCACTATGTATGAAAAAGTAGAACATAAAGGCCAACACTGTACAGCTCGTGTCAAAGTCAAGGCCCGGGGGCCGGATCCGGCCCTCCAGATCACTTTATTTTTTTTGTTATTAATAGCCCGATGTTATCTTGAGCTTATATATCCTAGCCAGCCATCTGGTGGACAGCGTAGCATCCTAGCGAGCTCCGCTGTTGCGAGTAATACACGTTGTGTCCTGGTAGAAAGACCGTTGCCGACGTCCGTCTCAGGCTGTTCACTTCCATCTTTTTTTCTCACAAGCTGCCAAGCCTGTGTGTGTGTGATCAGGTGACAAAACAGGACCATTAAAACCAGACAAACTGCACTTTATGACCCAGTAACTCCCACACAACTGAACACAAATACTGTGAGGGACGTGGTAGAAATCATTCTGCTGATGGCTAGTATTTTTCAGCAGATGTTGTTTTTCTCTGCATGTAAAGTTAATATTATGTATATTTTTCTTATTGCAGGTTAAGATGAAATATAATACAAATTTATTGCAGGAGAGATATTGTTACTTCATTATTGGTAATTATTCTTGTTAATATTTAGCATTTTAATGCCCCCTCTATTACTGTGATTGAAATGATTTTGTTTGTTTAAACAACATTTAGGAAAACTTGAAGTTGATATTTAAAACCTTTGTATCCAGTTTAAGTGAAACTTGTTAGAGTGTTTTTTTTGTTTGTTTGTTTGTGAAAATTCTGATTAATAAAAATTTAAATTTCTACACTTCAAGCGCTCTTGCCTCACAGTGAGAAGGCCCCGGCTCAGATCCCTGCTGGGGGATTTGATAAAAACACCAACTGGGACCTTTCTGTGTGGAGTTTGCATGTTCTCCCTGTGCATGCGTGGGTTTTCACCGGGGACTCCGGCTTCCTCCCACCGTCCAAAAACATGCTTCATAGGTTAATTGGTGACTCTAAATTGCCCCTAGGTGTGAATGTGAGAGTGAATGTGTGTGATTGAGGCCCTGAGACAGACTGGCGACCTGTCCAGGGTGAACCCCGCCTTCGCCCTTCAGTAGCCGGGATAGGCTCCAGCACCCCCGCGACCCCGAAAGGGAAGAAGCGGACAAGAAGATGGATGAAATGAATGAATACACTTCAATTCTCCCTCTGCATGTTGTAAGTTAACTGCATCATTTCATTGGTAGAACTAAACCAGCAAACTGAAAGTGTTATTTTCATTAAATGATTGCATTTAATGAAAATGCTTTGTTGGGCAAAAACATAACATTTACTGCAGTATTTTAATTGACAAAGTAACCGGAGTAGCTACTTTGTTATCCCTTTTAAGATGCAGTAATGAGCTACTAACTCAATTACTTTAGGGTAATGTAACTAGTGATTATAACAGACTCCTTTTTAAAAGTAAGACTGCTATTCAACACAGCAGTGAGTTCTGACCAGCACTGACCTGAGTGTAGACCAGGGGCACGCTCACCATGTCGTAATGAAACAGCAAGCTGCACTTCCCTCTGAAGGCGTTCAGCTCCTGTCCGGCACAACCAGAGACATGAGACCCCAGGCCCCCAGCCTGCGCTGACACTCACAGCACAGGCTGGGGGCCTTTTGAGCAATCATTAGACATCACCAATAACAGCTCCAACTTTCCTCAACAACTAAACTTGCACATCCTATTTTTTATTATTTCTTTGTTTTGTTTTTTTAACTTGTCCTGTCCAACAGCTGAGCAAACAGATACGGGCTGTTGGACAGATTTTACTGTCACAAAAGGAGTTTATTAAGTATAAAGCCCTGTTGTATTTCATGCTAAGCTTTATTTATATTGGTTATTCATTTTTATTTATTTTTTTTTGTTGGACCGGACGGAAAGGGGGGGGTGGGGGGAGGTGGGGTTAGACAAAAAGAGAAAGAAGAAGATGGCAACAGAGGGAAACAACGTCATAAAACATCCACGTCTAAATAGTAAACTAGAATGGGCGGGGCCTGTCTACACACACACTGTAGTTACAAACACACCTGTTGGTTGAGATAGTCTCCACATTTAAACTAGTTAAAATGTACACAATATAACTCCAGCTCACACACTCCATCATACAAGCCCATTCAGATAAAGACTTTCATTCTGTCACACAAACGGTTAGTGCTAAGGTGAGCTGACACCTGTGCTCAGGTGAGTGTTTATGTTTCACTGAGGTGGATGGTGATGGAATGTACTCAGGGGGAGAGCGCCCGGCCATCCCCACGCCAAGACCCCCCGCCGGGGCAGCAGCTGCAGCCAAGATCCCCAAAACCGCCATGGAGCCACGGAGAGAAACCGCCCGCCGGGCAATCCCGCCGAGCACCCAGACCGGGGCACGCGGGACCGCCGCAGAGGCCCCCCACACCCAAGAGCAGGAAGGCACAGGAACACGGAGAGTGCAGGCCCCAGCCCAGCCAGAGGAGCAGCCCCCCCACCCCGCCAGGAGGGCCAACGCGGGACCCCACCCCCGGAGAGCCCCCCAACCCCCGAGGAGCAGCCCATCACCACCCAGCGGCGCAGAGGACCCCCCCGCCCCACCCCAGGTACGAGCCAGGGCCCCCCAAGGGCAACCCACCCCATACTCCAGACAACCGCCTGCCCCCACCGCGAAGGTCCAGTGGAGAAGCAGGGCAGGGGCCGCCCACCCCCGCCGAGCAGAGGGGAACCCAAAAGAAACAGAGGCCCCAAGGAGTGATGTAAACAAGACCCGACCAGGCACACCCACTGATGGAGTTTAGGAGAGGACTAGTTCTCGAAAGCAGGGACCGGACTCCGCACCACCGAGACCTGGACACCCCCCGGCTCCGATGTAGATTGATCCCCTGCTAAATCTCGGGGATCCCACTCCCGGCGTGGGGAGGAGACCGCCAGGCCCAGGAGACCGGCACCCAAGAGACCAGACCACCAGGCCGAGGTTCCCCGCACCCCCGCCAGGGATGGGGTAGGGGACAGAAGGTCGAAGGTCCCACCTTCCTTGTGTGATGCTTGCGTGTTTGCTTGTTAGAGTGTATGTTTGTGGTGTTAGAGGTGTGTGTACTAAAGGGGTGCGGTTAAAATTGGTGAGAAGGCCTTAACAGGGCATCTCCTGATTTCTCGCAGAGATGCCCCGTCACCCTCCCACCAGCGGCCCTACATGTCTATGGTGCGGTTAAAATTGGCGGGAGGGGCACTGAAAGGACATCGACTGTTTGCTGGCAGTGATGTCCAAGCACCCCCCCACCAAGGGTCCTAAATGTCTAAGGTGCAAATAAAATCAAGGGGAGGGGCAAATCCATGCAGCGGCCACAGGAGGGGGCCACTGGCAGGTAGTCCACCCCCCGCAGCGCACTGCAATACAGTCACCCTCCACTTCACCCTATTGCATGTTTGTATGAGGATATTTAGCTCTCTGTGCTTCTGTTTGGTGCAGTGTGATCCATGTGTTGTTCCTTTTTCCCACTTCCCTCCGAGGGAGCGGGAGAGATTTCAGATTCCAGGTGGATCATCTGGGCTGCCTTTTTTTGGCTTTTTTTGGCTCGAATTGACTGAACTCTATTCAAATCCGTAGTTGTAGAGTTAGATAAGCTAATTCTTCTTTAATAGTCCTGGTAAATCTCCTGTCTTTCCTGGGAGAAGATCTCTCCTTCATGTGGACATCCCTAAATTTTCTTTTTTTTTTCCTGACTCAGGTTTTTTTTTATGAGTTTTTCCTTACCAGGACTGAGGGTCTAAGGACAGGGATAACCAGTTTTATTTAGTCTGTTTTTTAGCAAGTACATATTGTTTATATTTTATGACTGAATTTTGGCTTCTGTACAATAACAAGCATGAAGCCCAATGAGGCCACTGTTCTGCGATATTGGGCTACATAAATAAAGTTGAATTGAATTCAATTGAATTAAAAGTAAAACTCCAAAGATTTTTTAGTGAACTGCAATGATTTAGTCTTTTTCATACTCTGGGTTTCTCCTGTGCTGAGTTTCCAGGTTTTTTTAAACCAGAACTGATCCCCAGTCCATTTCCGTCCTGCTAAAATGGTTTATCCAAAGCAGTGGGAGCCCCAGTGGTCATCTGAGCAACATTTGCAGTGCAGCTGGCTTCATAGAAACAGAACGTGGAGGTTTTGTTTTGCTCTCTCAGCTGAGGCTCATCTGAACTTGTAAAGACGTCACTACAGAAAGGTGACTTTTGAACTTAAAGCTGGTTTGTCCTGGATGCTCAAAGATGTCTGTGGGTGAGGAGCTGCACCTCCAGCAGGAGCTTGAGCGTGTGGTCGTCTCTGATTCTGCCCTCGCAGCGAGCCACTGCAGCCAGGTTGGTGAACCAAACACAGGGAATCCAGAACTTGTTGTAAGGAGAATGAAGGCCCTCAAACTTCTTCCGCTCCTCTCTGGTCATGAATCCTGCACAGATGGCAGAAGCACTGCTCCAGCTTCATTGTTAGGAACATGAGCCTCAGAGAGAGTGTACTCAAACACTCTTACAATGTCAGCATCTCAATCTACTTCTCAGCTTTAAACACTAGGTGGCGCTGATCAGATTGGGAGCCCTCACCGGCCTCCACCACGTGGTCCATGGTGGGGAAGCGCTTGAAAACGGCGGTGCTGACAGAGCGGAGGATGAGCAGAGAGGACAGGCTGGCGTAGCGCATCAGGGTGCGTCTGAGCAGGCGCCCTCGCTCGTCGTTCCCCTGCAGGCCTCCTGACAAGACGCACATGATCCTGTCCGGGAGCGGGATGCTGGTGTACTGGTTCCACCACCGGTTCACAATCAGGGTGACGTAGAAACCTGCACACAGCAGCAGCAGAGCTTCAGCTCCTCATGCCTGCAGACACACAGCAGATGTTTTAAGCTCCACGGTTGAGAAAACATTAAACTGAGAAGTATCCTAACAATGATGACAATGATGCAGAAACAGCCATCCATCTGACCCGTTCAGTCTATTTCTGGGTCATGGGGTTGCTGGAACCTATCCTAGCTACTGTTTGGGTGTAGGTGAGGTACGCCCTAAACAAGTCACTTCTACAGGGCCACACATTCACACACAGATGCAATTTAGAGTCATCAATCAACCGATGAAGCATGTGTTTGGACTGTAGGAGGAAACCGGAATGCCTAGTGTTACATCCTGCTGCTGCAGCCTGGCTTTCCCATCCAGTTCCCTTCAGCTCACCTGGCAGGTGTGGCCAATGTGCCTTGATTGGCAGGTGGTGTCCATTTAAGCCAGAGGCGGCCACACCAAGCCAGGCAGGGAGCAGAGCAGCAGGCTGGGTGGTGGTTTGTGTGGTGTTGGTTTGGTGATTGGTTTTTGACATTTGTTTTGTCCTCAGCAATCTTAGATTGCTGGGTTTTGTTATGTTAGTTTGGGGTTGGACCTTGGTAGTTCTGATTTGCGGGCTTTGTTTAATTTGTGTTCATTAGGTAGTTTTGTTAGGCAGCCCTTAGCAGGGAGCTGCTGACTCCGACGGTTGTCATGACTGGGTCAGCAGTCTCCCTGACTTCTTTTTCTTTTGGCCAAGGTTCCAACTCCATTTTGGTTTGTTCTTTTAACCTTAACCACCAAATTTCTCTGCTTTATTTCAGGACACAGGTTTCCGTTTATTTTAATAAACTGTGTTCCTTTTATGTTGGTGTCCACTCTTTAATGTTATTGTCCCCTCTGATAGATATCCCCTAGACACCGGGCCAATTTTCTATTGGGGACGTAACATTAGAAAAAACCCAAACATGAACAAGGAGAACATGCACACCAGATAGAAACAACCCAGTCAGGATTCAAACCAGGATCTTCTCACTGTGAGTGCTAACCACTACACAGCCGTGCAGCCCAAGTCAAGCCCCTGTAAAAATGCAGTCAGAGGGGCGGGGCTGTAGAACAGGACTGTTATCATTACAGGAGCAGCAGATCATGACGTCAGACGTCTGAAACTTAAGTTTGACCAATCACAAAATGCAACTGTAATACCTGGATTCAACCTGTAGGGGGCAGCACACAGACGATTTTTGACTGTATTTTCACTAATTAAGCAAGTTTATTTTAATTTGTCGAAAATTTGGCGATGACCCACAGACAGCACTTTAAAAGAATCATTTATAGAGTCAACAGACACAAAAAGTTGATTTAGGGTTTGGTTACGCTTTAAATAATTGCTTTAAATGTGATTTTAAACTGTTTCAGGGAGAAGCCATTGTTAGTTTGTTTACCAGTGAATAGAGCTCTGGACCCCACGTGACTCCCTATAGCCAGTCGGCCATTTTGGCAGCAATATGAACAGCACTGCCATGAGTGCCACTGATGAAACTTTCAAGCCTTAGCCTTCATCTCACTTTAATTCACATGACATTGAGCTTTATCAAATATTGCCGATCTGTATTACGTTCCCAGCGCGCATTTTAAAGGTATCTCCGCTGAAGAAATCTTCCCAGATCTATGCTATCCAGACATTTAACTACCTAATCAACTTCCCATCATCCTACATGGAGGACTCTAAAGTTTACAATATCCTGGAGGGTTACAGATCTCAATCCGTGTTTGTAATGAACATTTATCTGTGGAATCTTCAACCAAAAAATTGCTGTATCATCACTGGAATGGTAAGTGTTATATATCCAGGCAGCGTAACATTAGCATGGCGAGCAGCACGGTTGGATTGATTTGTTGACATTACCTCGGCTAACGCGTCTGGTTGTCATTTTTATTTTTCTCCTTTCTGGAGATGGAAGGTAGTTGATGGAATAAAGTCTGGACTCTATGGATTATCCCTCTGTCTTCCTAGAAAATAAGTAAACATTTCAGGATCTATATGTTGATTGCTACGTTAGCACTTGCTAACTTAAACACGACACTGTTATCTCCACAAGTCACATGAAATGAACTCTGGTTTTACAGTAGCGTAAATCTGAAACCACGATTGTAGCATAATGAAAGTAAGTAAGCTTTGTATACGGTAACATACGTGATCTGAAGTAGTCGCTGCACAAACAGAATCCGACCGCTGGACGGTCCATCCTTCAGTTTTCCTCCTGGCTCTTTAAACAGCGCTGATCCTC
>NC_050512.1:4700312-4701541 GCF_002922805.2 Oryzias melastigma | reverse complement strand
AATACCATAGCAAATAATGCATTAGCAAATATTGCAAATATACACCACAATGCATTGCAGTCAAACAATGTTTGCAAAAAAAGGTGTTCAAATGTAATTTCTAACAAACTATCCACATTGTCATCATCAGAAAACAATGGATCCACAAATATGCGTCATGATTGATTTGATTTTCACTTTGTGAAACTGGTGATGTCATGCAGCGCCAAAGTAGTGAGCATGGTGTCCGAATCGCTTTTAAAATGGAGAGCATTTGATAGTCCTGCACCATAGTTCAGTGGTGGTAGTTAGGGATTAGGGAGGGAATTCGGACATAGCCAATCAGAATGGAGCAGAGTGTTTGTGACATCACAAAAAAACAGCATTTCCGTCTGCTCCTGACTCACAACGACTTGAACAAAAAATACTCAGAAATGAAATGTTAATCTTAATTTCCTTAACATATGTCCTCCATCATCAGAAAAATGCTACAAGAACATGTTAAAAACACCTTTTTGATAGGTCTTTAAGTAATTGCAATTTAATACTAAACGCTTTACAGGTGAAAACCAAACGCTCTGTGGAAACTCACCCAGCACGAAGGACATGGGGATCAGGCTGGCGTAGTGGTTGCAGTAAATGGCCAGCTTCTCAAAGTGTCTCTTCTGGTCCTCATAAAGAAGAAATCTGAAAACAGCTCAGACATCAATCACAGGGACATTCAAAACAAGTTCCTCCATTCGTGCTGCCTCACCTGTAGGTGATGCTGATGGCGGCGTACAGCACAAAGAAAGCCAGGAACTCTTTGTACAGCACCTTGTAAATGCTGCCTTTCCAGGCCAGCAGCAGCTTGGAGAAGCCGCAGAAGCGCGCGTTGGCCACCCGGGCCGTGTACGTCACCGTCATCGTGGCTCTGCAGCTCACCGCTGTCCACAGAAGAACGGACGTGAGCCACCGACTGATGAACAGACTCAAACTGCAGAAAAAGAATCCTCTCTCCTCCAGAGGGGAACCCACCTGAGCGCGCTTCTCGTGCGTAATTGGCGCCGCTGGAACGGGCGTAAACGTTTGCTCGCTTTTCATCCTCAGAATCCGAACCCTGAAAGTCAGTTTGTCCTAATGAATCCACAAATCCGAGACCCTCGAAGTTGTCCTGGGCTCATCTGCAAGGCAGCGGTCCGTGCGCCCCGGGGTAAATCAGACCAACGGCTCTAGGAGCGGGAGCTCGTTAGCGCGGCCCCTGACCGCGA
>NC_050512.1:4680438-4700203 GCF_002922805.2 Oryzias melastigma | reverse complement strand
GAAAACAACCCGCACGTTTCCACGTGGAAATATGACGCGTCGGGAAGAGAATACGACATGGAATAAAAAGTTTTCTGGAAGAGGAAAGTTAAGCGGCATAGTGGACAAAAAACACATCAAAGCAGGTAACCTTCTGGACATCGAAAACACTTCAGTTTATGCCATCTCTTTCTCAAAAAGCCACTTTTCCTTTTTCATCCATTATGATGAAGATATTCGACCTCTAATTTGTTGCAGGACTCTGTTCCAACCAGACAGACGGCCTCAGATTGGACTGAAAAAAGGAGTTCTCTTCCCAAACTATCACACTTCCACCTCCGTGTTTTCCAGAGGGAATTCTGACTTTAACCATTTAAACACTTCAGAAAAGACTAGATCAAGTCTTCTGTGGACGTGGTTTGGAGGAAATAAGGATTTGATCCCTTGCTGGTTTTATAGGTTTGTCCACTTACAAAATCAACAGTTTATCATCCTGATAGTAGATTCATCTAAACAGTGATAGAAAATCACAAAGAAAATCAGGAAATCCACTTTAAATGATTGATATCCATTTATTAGCATTTCCTTGAGGGACATAAGGATTTGAACCCTCTTACTGGAAAGACTTAGTACTTTGTGGCAAACCCTTCTTATCAGCACAGAGGTCAGAGGTTTCTTGTAGTTGATCATCAGGTTTCTGCACAGATCAGGAGGAATTCTGCTCCTCTCTTCTCTACAAATGATTTCTAAATCCTTCAGATTTGGTGGCTGTTAGTTAGCAGCTGTGAGCTTCAGCTCTCTCCAGAAGTTTCCTAGAGGACTGAGGTCCAGAGACTGACTGACCACTCCATGATCTGGATCTGATTCTTCTTCAGTCATTCCTTGATTGAAGACTCGTCATTGAATCCGTCTGGTGGATGGAAGGAGGTTCTCAGGATTGGAGGGTACATGATAATGCTTCCACCTCCGTGCTTGACAGGGGGATGGTGTTCTTGGGGTCATCAGCAGCAATTCTCTTCCTCCAAACGGTTGAGTTGATGCCAAAGAGCTCCATGTTGGTCTGATCTGACCACAGCTCCTTCTCCAATCTCTCTGAATCATGAAGGTGTTCGTGGACAAATTTCAAGAGGGTCAGCACAGGAGTCTTCTTCAGCAGGAGGACTTTACCAGAACTGATAGATGTTCAACCGTTGTGGTGTAAAGTCTCACCAGTGGTTTTCTTGGTGACTGTGGTTCCAGCTGCTTTCAGATCATCCACTAACTCCTGCTGTTGTTTTAGGACCATTTCTCTCTGTTCTCATGATCATGGAAACCCCAGTAGGTCAGATCTGGTTTGGAGCTCCAGACGTACAGGTGGATTGATGCTCATGTTCTGGTGACCTTTAACCTCCAGCTTGTTGCTGATGGGGCTGTAGTCCATTCTGGTCTGTGCAGGTCTACAATCTTCTCCCTTAAATCCACTGAAAGCTCTTTAGTCTGTCCATGTCGGAGGGTTTGGAGTCTGACTGAGATGATTCTGAGGACAGGTGTCTGTTCTACAGGTGATCAGTTCTAACAGGTTCAGGTGACAGGTTGATGAGGAGAGTCTAACTGGTCTGGGTCAACCAGAACTCCTATTGGTCACAAGGAGATCAAATACCCGTTTCCCTCAATGAAATGTACATAAATGTATACAAATTATTTAATGTGGATTTCTTGATTTTCTATCTCATTGTTCAAATGAATCTACCAGAGCTCGGGCTGCACGAGTTGGAACGTCTGATCCTAAAGCAAACGTCCTAGTGGCTGTAATTGTTTTCCTCTAACTTGGGTGAAGTAAATGAACCTCTGACAGCTTCAGGCCGGATGATGGTGCAGGAATCCATTCCTCTCTGTCTCTGCAGGAGTTGTTTGTGCTCTGAGAAGCTTTGCTGCAGGCTGCCGGGCTTCATGCTCCATCAGAGGCAATCTGCGGGCGGGTCAGTCTGCTGCCAAATGAATCCACACACAAGACTGAGCTGTAGCGACTGCCTTTAATTCTCACTGCCAGTTGAACTTAAAGAAAACCAATAGAAAGATTCTTGGTTGACAGAGCAGGGAGTATCAGAGGATTGACCTGCGTTCTACCTACACGCTTCTGAGTTCTGAGGAGTCAAAGTCCTGCTTTAGGGCTCAAAGATCAGCACTTTGTTAAAGGACAATCAATGCAGCGATATTAAAACCAAACCCTCCTCGTATGGGTAAGAACTTCATTCAACATGCCAGAGTCGGCCATGACGAGCTCAGGCTTTCACACCACCGGCGCAGAGACGGGAGACAGTAGAACTGCTTTCTGCTCTGCGTCTGCGCAGACCCCATGGTTCTGCTCAGAATGTTCGCTTTCAGTGGAAAGATCAAAATACAGTTTTATTTGTAAATAAACACCAGAAACACCAACAAGTGCACAGCGGAGGGGGCGGGGCTTGTTGATCACACACTGAAACCAGAAGGACTGCCAGAGAAACAAAGACTGGACGGGGTGGGGGCGGGCGGCGCCGTCTCAGTGCTGCAGGTGGTGTCCCCTCCCTCGGGGACGGAGCGGGTCGCGCTGAGGACATGAGAAGGGCTGGAAGGAGGCGTGGCCTGCGGAGAGGGTCACTTGTTGGGAGGCTTGTAGGGTTCCAGGAGTTGCTTGGAGAAGGTGTTGACTTTGTCGGCTCCTCGAACTTCGTGGGGCAGAAGGGGCAACTTGACTATGTGGAAATCTTCATAAAGGTCCTCCATCTGTGGGAAGACGGCAGCAGAACTGAGCGAGTGGATCTGACCCCCCCACCCCCACCCCACGCAAGCGGGTGAACCCTCCTACCTGATCTAAATACTTGGACTGGATTTTATGGCGGGCTTCACACATCCTGCAGGGCTTCTCGGCGTCGGGGAACACCAGCTGGTTCACGATGATGTTGTGCGTGTCGATGCGGCACTTGGCCAGCTCCTGGATGAGCCGCTCCGTCTCGTAGAGGGAGAGGAACTCGGCGATGCACACGCAGATGAAGGTGGTCTGCTCCTGATGAAACCCAAAAGACAGCCGTCAGAACCGCAGAGAACGTCGCAGAGAACGCCGCTGTCTAGCTCCAGGGAAATGAAGACAATTCAATTGCCATGTTGGAGCCAGACAACTGTGATTGGTCTGAGTTTCTATGGCAACTAATGTCGCAAATCAGAAATAAACTTGTTGGAAAGTCACACCCCTTCCACTGAAAGCAGCTCGGGAGAATCTGTCAATCAAATGTTGGAAGGGCTTTTACCGAGGCATCTGATTGGTCAGTCTATAACTTGAATAACTTGGAATAAAAAAAGACATAATGAAAGCAAATTAGGATCATTCAGAAGATGTTAAAGATGAAGAAGATGTTTAGTGGGACTGAAGAAAAGACATGAAGCAGAGCTGGAGGTAGCAGAGCTGAAGATGCTGAGGTTCTCTTTGGGAGTGACCAGGATGGATAGGATCAGGAATGAATACCGTATTTTCCGGACTATAAGTCGCGCTTTTTTTCATAGATTTTCCAAGGGTGCGACTTATACTCAGGAGCGACTTATATGTGATTTCGTTAGACATAAATAGGCTCATATATTTGTTATTTTCCCCACTTAAACCGGTTTCCTTTTGGCGGTTACAACCACTAACAACCACTAGAGGGCACTGTAGAGTTGTGTATCAGTATCTACTGCTGCCAGCTGACAGAACTGCAGAAGTTATGTTCAAAACAAACGTTCCTGATAATCTAATCATTCTCCTCATGGATTTTATGATGTTTTTCTCATTTGCATCAAGACATTATTATTGTTTTTATTTTTCACTCCCTGGGCTAATGCGGGACAACAAGCCATCAAACTGGGTTATAAACAGACAGAAGAGCAGCTAAAAACTGTCATTTAGATGCAGCTCCTGCAGGCTAGAAGGTAACGATCGCCGTAAGAAAAAGACAAAAACTGCTGTCCTGAACCCAGAATGGTCACATGGTTGTGACGTTAGAAGAAACAGTCTTTTGTGCCTGAACATTTTTAAAGAAAAACCTTTAAAGATAATAAATCTTTGATTTTGGGGAATAGTATAGTTGATTTGGAATTTTTATTTCTTTTTCATAAAGAAAACACTTCAAATCTGCATCTCCTCACAGCCCTGTGTGATGATGCCTCTCATATGGTGCAAACCACTCCCATCTGTCCTTCCTGTTATTGGCTCAGAAAGCACTGAAACGCCACAAGAAACAGCCAACAACCAAACAGAGCTCAAAGCTTCAAACGCCATTCGTCACGTAACAGCGGTGTGTTGATGCAAGCTCACACCGCTTCAGAACAGGGTTATAATTCAATTACTGCAAGTATTTAAACCTAGATTTTATAAATGAAAGTTTTAATGGGCACAAAAAGACAAATACAGTAAAAATAGAAATGTGACGTTGAGGCTCCCGCTGCATTGTGGTCCGTAAGACGCTGGACCAAATGGTGGTGTTAAAGGTTGCAGAGCACGGCTCTACTCTTCTATTTTATCAATGAACATGCTATCTTTGTTCATTTTAAGTCTCTGGTTTTGTGAAAACGCTTCCAAGTTCAAACAAATTCTATTTCAAAAGGATAAGAAGATAAATCTAAAGGAGTCAAATGAAGTTAAATCAGAAATCCATGGAACCTGAAACTTACAGGGTCTTTGAACTGCTCGCTGACCGAGCGGATGACCGGCAGCGTTTCCTCCAGCTTGGAGGCCAGCTGGTCTGCGTTCATGTCCCCCAGACCCAGCATGTTGCACATCTGGAGACAGAGAAAAGGTTTACAGCTTCAGCTGGAGACGGTCCTCCAGAGCGCCACCGCCGCCTCACCTGAGAAATGAAGGGGCTGATCTGGTTCTTGATCTGCATGAGGCGGCCCAGCCCTCGCTCCACGATGGTGGGGAAGTTCAGCAGGCGCAGCGTGTGGCCAGTGGGGGCGGTGTCGAAAACCACCACCGAGAAGTTCATTCCTTTCACCAGCCTAACACAAGCACGTTGGGTTACTCCTCACATCACCAACCACTAGGACAAGCCTGCTGTTCTGCTCCGCTTACCTCATGACCTCTGCGTAGCTCATGGCCTCATCGATCCCGGGAAACGCGCTCATGGCCTCCTGCATCATCTTCTTGCCCATGCTGAGCATGTTGTCCTCCTCAAAGAACTCGTCGGGCAGCTCCGCCACGCCCAGGCTGGGGTCAATCTCCTGCATTAGCATGAAGGGAAAACACGAGAGCTCCTTCAGTTCCCGCCTTAGGGCGGAGCTTATGAGAGCTCACAAAAACCCTCATGATTCTGGAGTCACGGTGGAGAAGAGCAGGAAAAGAGAGGAGACAAACACAAGCTCCTGTTTGTTCACTAAATGTGATTTTTAAAAACCCACTGCCCCAAGACAAAGTCTAACCTCATTTACAAAACAGAAATGATCTCACTTTTAGGGAAAATGTGGTTTAACAGATGCGGCTTTTCCAGATACACTTCATCCTCTAAAGCAGGGGTCTCCAAACCACGGCCCACGGGCCAGATCCGGCCCACCTCCACATTTGCCCCGCCCCCCAAAAGCTATCAGAGACGCATGATTTTATTTATTTTCTTTCCCCAATCTGGCTTTGAGAATGTTTGCTAACAACACTAGCAAACTAGTGTTTTGCTAACAGTGTTTTTTATTAGCAGAAAACACTGTTAGCAACAATCGCAGACAAAACTGGTAAAACATGTTTTCTGTTAGCCTACAAACTGATCCAGCACCATATCAGTAAGACAGACGTTATGTGGCCCTCATAAGAAGAAGTTTGGGGTCCGCTGCTCTAAAGCAGGAGTGTTGATCTAATTTTGGTTTGGGGGCCACATTCAACCAGTGGTGACAGCAGGTGTCGGCCAGGGGTGGCCACCCCTGGCCGACACCTGCTGGTCACTATAAACGGTGCTTGCATCTGTTATGCATTTTATCCCTAAACATCAGAAGGTGTTGGATAATCCCCCAGGAGGGGAGATGAGATGAGGAGCATGCCAGCACTGCCCGACACGCACACACAGAACACACAGGTGCACACCCACAGGTGCACACACAGGCGCATACACAGCTCACACACAGGCGCACACCCACAGGTGCACACACAGGGGCATACACAGCTCACACACAGGCGCATACACAGCTCACACACAGGCGCATACACACAGCGAGCCTCCATGGAGAACGGAACCATCAGCGCACTCAGAAGCATCTCGAAAATATCCTGATATTCACGGGGCTAATATCATCCAGATCAGATGTTTATCATGGACAAAACCGGTAAATTCTGGATAGATGTCTTCCCGCATTTAACTGGTTTTGAAGGAAGCGCGCAAATGGTTTAAAGGCGCAGAGAGACTGATAGTCCTCTGGAAAAGTACACAGTCTATTGTTCAGGATTAAAACAAACTCTTAATGTTGAGCAATGCCCCAAAGTTATTTAATAAATGTTTACAAAGCATGATCAGAAGTGATTTGGATGAGTATGGATCGGGGGTTCGTGGGCTTTCTCCCAATGATCAGAACTTTCTCGGACTCACCATGGCGAACAGGTTGTCATAGCCTTTAACCTTAGTGGGGACCTTTGAGAACTTCTGGTCAAAGGCGTCAGAGATGTTGTGGGCCGGGTCAGTGGAGATGATCAGGACACTCTCCCTGACTGCTGCCAGCTGCACGGCCAGACTGCAGCTGGGAAGACAAAACAGCAGCAGGTCTGAGGAGCTGCGTCACAAGGGGATGTACTGCGCATGTCAGAAGTGCAACACGGGTCACGTGATAAAACAAAAATGTCGCTTTTGGTTCAAGAGCTGCACTTTAAAGAGTGTGTCGAATGTTTCCATGTTGGTTCCAAAGCTCCAGACAGTGATGAACATCTTTAGGACCTCGTTCCTCACCGTTACAACGGCAATACACGCTTCTGATTCTCTCAGGAACCGGAGAGGAAAGGACAGCTCACCTGTCCATCCCGCTGTTGGGATCTTTTCAGGTGTCACCTGTTATGCAAGCTAGCGGCTAAGGCTGGCTGCTTCCTCTTGCATCCTCAGACAGGCGTCACTTGGCGGATACTATTTATTCAAATTCACTTAGTTGTTTGGGGCGTTTCTTCCGTTAAACACAGAACAGGGTTCGGAGACAGTGAAGGCTGGGATGGGTCGAGGCAGCTGAGAACCTCGTCAGTCCATGTGACAGTCATCCGCTAGCTGCTGACTCTGCTAAGCAGCTCAACTCCCGCACAAACTAACGCCAAAATAAGCCGTAACGAAACCCGCACGTATCAAAAGAGAAAGAAGAAGCCGCCACGCTCCAGTCACGGTAAAATGACGGTTCAGATGTTGCTGCCGACGAGCGCACAGACCGCGAACGTCTGCTCCCAGCTAGCCAGAGCTAGCCGCGCTAGCTACGAGCGTCCGCCGCTCCTCCTTCAGCTCACCTGCACGTCGTTTTACCGACACCACCTTTCCCGCCAACGAAGATCCATTTCAAAGACTTCTGCTCGATGATGTTCTTCAGAGTTGGCTCCAGCGGCTCCACGTCAGGCGCATCTTCAAACTCGTCCTCCATTGAAGCTGCCATCTCGACTGTGGACGTCGACGTCACTGCTGCTGCGTTCACGGCTCCTCGGATCTTCACGTGGTGAAGACGAGGGGTCAAAAAAATAACCTGAAGATTTTTTTCTTTGTCTGCTTTAATTTTCCTACTTTTAGTTGCTTTTACGTTATTTAAAAGCTGCAGTTAAAGATATTGGTTGTGTCACCATGAAAACCTCCAAGTCCCACTCCAGTAATATTAATATGAATCTATTGTAAAAATGTTTCCAGTGGTTTTAAGTTATTACATTTTTAAACAAAACAAAACAAACAAAAAAAAACTAACAGAAAAAAACCAACAAAAATGTCGTTTTCCAGAACATAGTTTCTGAAAAGCAGCAATATATATTTAATTAGAATTGTGGGCAGGATTGTTGATGCAAACAACACCGCCCCCCTTTCCATCACTCACGACAGACAGCTCTCTGTTTATGTGCTCTCTTACTAGCTTACAGCTCCTCACACCCCCAACTAGGGCTAGGTGAAGGGCTGTCACTCAGGAGCCCTGGGTTCGATTCCCAGGGTTGTCCACTGATCCCTACCCAGATTGGGTCCTTAGGCAAGACCCTTGATGCTGCTGCCTAACTGGGTCCCTGTGCCCCTCAAGTACAGGGTTGTGTCAGGAAGGGCATCCGGCGTAAAAACTCTGACAAATCCCTGATGAGAAACAGTGGGTGCTGTTACGCTGTGGAGACCCCAAAAGAGTGTATGTGTATGTCTATTTACTGGATGGATGAAAATTGAAATTATTTGCATTTAATCATCATTTATACATTTATTTAGAACAGGAGATCAGAATGAACAAAACTGATTAAAAAAACCCACAAAGATAAAAAATGATGTTTGTCATTTTAAAGTTTTTTTTTTGTCCATCTTCTGGTTCAGCAGTAAAACAACATAAAAAGGATAAAATCACTGCTGTTTTGGATCATTTAACAACAGAATCTGAAAATGTTCTCCACAGTTTTCTATCCTCAAAGTTCTTCAATATTTTACATTCTAATCATTACATATTGGGGGAGAGTCCGTATGAAAAAAGTTATTTTTTTTTCCTCAGCAGAATCAGCTGATTTACGTTGATTACATCCTCTTTCAGCAGCGTGAGGCTGTTTCTTCAGAATAAGCTGGAGTTTCATTAATTACGTCAAATGTTGAAGTTATCATAGTCAAAAGAATGTAAACACTCCAGCTAAAGCTCCAATGTTAAAGCTAATTCATTGTTTCAGAAGTTATGTCTGTGAACGGAACTTCAGTCTCAGTTTCTGAACAGAGAAAAGCTCTCACTAGTTTTACTTTGAAAACCGGAAGCTTCACCGTCACAAAGATGTGTTTACGCAGTACCGCAGCTCTTTAGTTCGTAAACTTAATCCTTAATCCTACATTAATCTGCATTTCAGAGCAAAAATACATCGTCCCCAGATTATATTATGATCATATTTTACTACATTTATAAAGATCGCGAATCAGCGATCTTGGACATCGCGAATATCCGTACTCAAATTTTCGGCAGCAAATCGCTAATACCCGAGCACCTGGATACTCGTTACAGCCCTAAACCCGACCTAATATTACCGGTGCAACAAAATGGTGACCAATATTGTAGCCATCCAGCTGTGCAGTTCTGATCCAGATTCCACCTCAGACGAGGAAACAAAGACGTTCATGGATCTATTTGTCTGCAGGTGGATGCATCAGAATGGAGCAGAGCAGGAAGACTAGAGCGCCCAGAGTATTTTCTACCTCTCAGATACGCTCTTTTTGAAACCAGATTCCTGATTTGTCTTTAAAAAAGAAATCTTCAAATGCAACTTTGATCTGAATTTACTTCACAAATGCTTTATGTTAAAAACAATTTTCATAGGAAAAAAAAAATAATTTACATAAATGCACTACAAACCACAAAACAGCAAAATCAGGAAGCAAAGTTTTTAGCATGATAGATTTCTAATAAGATCAAAAGAGAAGCCAACATGCACTAAGGTAACTTTTCTAGGTAGTCAAACTGGAGGCTTTTTTTTAGCAGTAGAAGAACAACAAACCGTCTTTAGATATGTCTAAAAAGCAAAAATAGAAAGGCGACTCTATAAGGGGATGCTTCTCTATAAAAGCTACTGCTCAAAAAATACAACACAATGAGTAGTGGTATGTGGAAGATAGTGACAACTGCAGCGTAAAGGAGAGGAAAAAAAACCTAATTTACATGATCTGATGCCAGAGGTGACTGACTGCAGGAAAAAGGACAGACTCCCACAACACTTTCTCTGCTTCATTGGCAGCCATGATGGCCGTTTCCCCATTTCTGGTCCCAGAACCAGCTCAGCCGGGAAAGGAGCCGCTCAGAACCAGCAGAAAAAAGTCAACAAAAGAGCAGCGGATTGAGGAACAAATCCCCATTTATTCTCATTTATAGGAAATCAGCATTTTGGTTCAAAGGCACATGATGGTCAAAGATATTTTCTTCGTCATTATACATCACTTAAACTGTAAACAGTTTTTGTTCACAATGTAATAGTAATAATAATCTATGATAAATACAGTAACAGAAGGTTGTTCATATGTACATTAAGACAAACAATCTAAAGAAAAGAAATACAGCATTTTCAGTCAGAACAGTGGCTGATTCCTTCTGAGGAGATTTGTAAATTTGAGACTTTTTCTGAAGCGTTGTTCTTGTTCCACACTCAGAGCGAAAACAGCTGGTCATGTGGCGTGCCCTGCTGCTGGGCGCTGCTCGGCGGCGGCCTGGCTGTGGAGGCCGGCACGCTGCAAAGCGTCTGGCCGCTGCGCTCCACTGCTTTCACCCGGTCCTCCAGAAACTTATCGAACTCTGAGGAGGACAGGTGTTGTGCATAAAGGAGAATTTGTGCACAAAAGTTTATGTTTGCAGCTAAACACACCTTCACTGGACACTCCTTCACTGACCGAGGACTGATCCTCCTGCTTTGAAAACAAACAGTTGTGTTATGCTGTCACACACGCTGCACGTCGTCTGTGCCGCCCTTACCATGTCGCACGCCAACCATCTGTCAATGTCGCTCTGAAGGCCGTTGTTTGCTGGTTGCGCCTTTGCGGAAGCAAGCGAGAAGAGATGTTTTAGAGAAAAATGAATAAGAACTGAATGTAGATCCAAAGTAGGGCATACACACCCCTGCTGTGACCTGCAACCTTGAGTCCAGAGCTTCTGCCAGCCCCTCCACGGCTCCGGGGTCCTCATACCTGACACTGGACACCATATCTGTCTTGAAACTAGTTGTTTTTTACTTCAAATATTCTTAAGCAGAAGTCTTGTTTGTGAATGGTGCACCATTGACAAGTGTTGCAGTCAGTCAAAAGCAACAACTAAGGATGTAACCATTCTTTCTGATTCAGTAAAAAAAACAATTCAAACTCATCAACATGTTCATCAATGGAGAAAATGAAAAAAAAATCAGTTTATCTCAGCCTGTGCCTAAATTTAGAAATGCAGAGCTGATGACATTTCTCCATGCACGCTCTGTGTGGGGGTGTGTGTGTGTGTGAGTGTGTGTGCGCAGCAGACTGGCTGTGTGTTCTTCATCTGTTTCCCTCCTGAGAAATTCCTGCAGCTCCTTCAGATTTAAAGTTTCTCATAAATCATTCCCTCCAGGATTTCTGGATGTTATGATGGTAACTATTAGCGCAAATTCAAGCAAAGTCGAGATTTGTTCATCACCCTAAAACTTTACATTTTCATCACAACTTTGACCAATCTAGCATGTCAACAGTCATGATGACGACGCAGCTTCACGATATTGGTGTGCCAAAATATCGATATTGCGATATATCGCGATATTTAGTCCTGCGATCGATTCTCGATGGGTTCTCACCAAGTATCGATATTATATTTTCATTTGAAGAGGCTGTAGCGTTGAGCGTCTGAGTCGCGCGCTGCATCGGACATTTAATAACGACGCACGCGCTCGTTCGGGAGAAGCTACGGTGAGATTCAGGCTCTGTAGCGCGTGTGTGAAGCATGTCTACCTGTCAGCATTTATCATCCATCTGTAGGAGATCCAGCCGGTAAGAAGTGACTTTGTCTGAGCGCTAGCATGTCAGCGATCATTTACTTCATGTTTGCTGTGGGAACTGAGCGCGCGCTTCGCAGTTGTTTGTGTACGCTTCAGGGACCGTCGGAATTTTCGCTTTCATACATTTCAATGTTTAACCTGCTGGTGTACGGTGTAACTTTGGTAAATTTATAATGTGACGTTTCCAAACAATGTAATTACTTGTTGCTAATGTTAATTTAAAGTCACTCTTAAATAAAAAAAGCAGGATTTGATGTATGAACTTAAATTTAAATGTAATTAAAATAAAGTACATGAATTCACTGTAAAACTAGGGAGGTTGCTAATTAATTGAAGCACTTAAAATTATATTTATTGCCATTATTATGTGTGTTTTAAAGGTTTTTACCTATTGACTGCTGACTGGCCAAAGGTAAAATAGATAAAGATTGGAAAAATAATCTCAAGTGACAGTCTGAGTAAATCAGCCTTTATTTTTGGATGCTCAGCCCCTTTCAAGTAAAGGAAAAGTGCACAAAAAATTAGGTCATTTTTGAGAGAGGCTGTAAAACATTATATTCATCATCCTTTGGTGTGACGTTCTTTTGGAGGTAGATAGCTGTCGCCACTTGACTTATTTAATTTTTGTTCTGTTGTTTACAACAATTCTGCACTAAGTAGTGTCACTGCTGATCATGTTTACCATTGTTAACATTGAATTTGACAGATAATTCCAATTCAGTTGTTGTCAATGTTTGTCAAAGACATAGTATTACTGATTTCAGCAATGTTGCACAAAAGTGTCTTTAATTTGTTGCACAAAATAAGAAAAGTTGTTTATTATGATTGTTTTTAAGCTAAAAAAGATAAATGGGGATATATTTTCCCAAAAAACATGTTCTTCTGTATAATGCTAGTTATTAGAGAGGATTTTTACTAGTGCTGTCAGATTTGTCGCGTTAAAAACGCATTAATCTGACGTGTGCTTGACGCTGACAATTTTTTTGATGCATTAATCGCAGATTTTTCTTATACGTGTCTTTCCATACCACGTGCGGGCGTCCCGCCCTCCAACTCACCGGCTGCTCTCACTAGAACACAGGCGGGTCTCCAAACACCGAGCTGCTAGCTAAAACCGGCCGGCGCTAGGACCTGGAGAGCTCCTGCACCCTAACCCGGCTCCGGTTCACGTCCAGTACCACGTCTGGTGGTACCGGCTCGCGTCTGGCGCCGCGTCCCGAGAGCTGTGGACCCCCGACGTTCCGAACAGCAAGCTAATTGGAAATGATGAATCTCTATTTCATTTATTACTGTAGTTCAACAGAGGAGGAAAAGATTTGGTCCTGACAAAAAATGAACATGAAAGTGTTATGGAAATGTTATTTTTGATGTTTTTTATTTTATTTTACTGAACGTTGATTGAAGTTTTGAATTTAAAATGCCCTTCACTTGGACTTGGGCTTTTGTTAGGCATTTTATGTTAAGGCCTTTTATTGTTAAGTTTATCTCAATACAATGTTACAAAATAAAGTATTTCTGATGAAAACTATTAATTTTGCCATTCTTGTTTTCATAATTAATGTAGAACTGTTAAATTGTTAAACTGTTATACTGTTAAATTCCACATTTTTTCCTTAAAAAAAGGCCACATATTAATTTGCGATTAATCGCGAGTTAAATCAGGACAAAATGCGATTAATCGCGATGAAAAAATTTAATCGCCTGACAGCTCAAATTTTTACCAATTATCGCAGTATCGCGATATTATCGATATCGTGACCCCTGTATCGTGGATCATATCGTATCGTGAGGTACCCAGTGATTCCCAGCCCTACTTCATGACTGTTTCCATTCTGACTGCTTCCTGGGAGCCGTGCTCTTTTTTATTAACGCTCTTTAGATCTCTATTTTTTTCCTCTATGCTTGAACGCTCTTTTGCGCCGAGTTTACGCGCAGGCGAGTGCCCGGTCAGTGGCTGGGTGGGTTGTGCTGAGCGGGAGTGGAGCGGTCCATCACATGGAGCACAACATGAACAGAGTTTGAAAGGATTTGTGATCATTTCAGTTTTATTTATAAATGTTTATTTGTACTAAATCATTTCTGTTACTAGGAAAACAGACAGTTTGATGTAAGGAGCAAAAAGAAAACACATTTGACCATAAATACCTTTAATTCATTGTTTTATAATTAAAAGTGTGAATGGAATGGTTACATGTCTACCAACAAACCTAACTGAGGAAGTCCTTCAGTTTACCTGCAGTACTTTCATGCAGCATCACTTACCTTTTTCTCTGCTCAGCCAAAGAGCTGCTCCTGGTTTGAGCAAACATGTCAAACTCCTCCTCTTCTTCTGTCAAACACAGTTTCAGATCTTAAACACACTTGGTTGCTGTTGTAATCTGAGTATTGTTTATGCCCTCAAAAAATGAATAAAACTAAAGGGGACACATTCAGAGATCCTGAGATGGTCACTGAGGGATTGTGGTTTGGAGACGGCTGACTCACGGTGACCGGCTGCCTGCTGGGAGCTGCTCTGGGAGCAGTCTGCTGGTTGGCTGGTTGTTGCGATGACAGCCGGCTGTTTGTTGGCTGAAGGCTGGGGGCTGAGGTCGAGTAGGCTCGGACTCTCAGCAGAGCTCTGCAAACAGAGGAAAACGTCCCCTTATTCCACACTTTCAAAAGAAATCATCAAGTTCATTAAAGACCCACTCCAATGAAAACTGTTTTGGGTGTTTTTAACATGTCCATGTGGCCTTTTTCTGATTATGGAGGACATTAATTAAGAAAATTAAACTCAAAATAACATTTTTGAGCAATTCTTCATTCAAATTGTTGTAATTTTTAAAGGTGATGAAAACATGGCTTTTGAAAAAGAGCTCATCTATGATGTAGAAAATACGCTGGGAAAGCTCCCTGCTCTGAGCTCTCAGCAACAAGGAGGGCAAAAGGGGGCGGGGTTGTACCACACCCACAGCCCACAACTGTGGGTGAATTTCTAATTAACTGCTGCTGCTCTGCAGAATAAATGTGCTAGAAAACGATGCAGGTTTTTTGCTTTTGGCTAAAAACGGCACCATCCATCATAACTAAAGGACGACTGGGAACAATTTGAAAACAGATCAAAGGACAGAGTGGGGCTTAAACTTATAAAAAGGATTATGTTTTTACCTGTTGTGAATTTGTAACTTGAGCTTTGTTCAGCCTGTCGAACCTGAAACGTCAAGTGTAGACATAGTCAAGCTCCATCATTTCCCACAAATCTTCCAGCAATGCAGGAGCAAAGGCTGGGGAGGCACACCTCTCATAACGGATGAAAGCATTGTTTAGGTCGTCGTTGATAATCAGCAGCTCTTCAATGAATCCTTCATCCAGCAGCTGCGGGATGAGCTCCACCACTCGGACCTGCATCTTCTTACACACCGCGAAGAGCTGCTGCTTGAACACAGGAAAACTTCTTTACTTTCCTGACAAAAAAATCACACCAGCCGAAATGAAAAAGGTTTACTCTTTAATTATTGTTTTTTTTTACCATTAATATTTCCGACAGGACCGGCCCTGGGCTGCATGCCGCCCTAGGTGAAACGTGATTTCTGCGCAGCACTGGGCAAAATTATTGATTTTGATTTATTTAATTAATGTTTTTAATGATTGCCCTTTAAACATTTTACATGAAATGAGTTGTGTGTTAAACTGTAAAAGTATGTTTGAGCGTTATTGCTGGTGCGCACATGGCGGGTTAAGGCTGTGCACTGAGCGCAGGTGCGCACGCATCAAGGTGGGAGTGCAATGAACGCTATTGTGGGTGCGCACATGGCGGGGTATGGAAGTGCGCTATGTGCACATGCGGCGGGGGGTGTGCTAAGCGCGTACTGGTGTGGAGCGGTCTTGTCCAGCAGAACATGAATGGACTATGAGACTAGATCAGAGATCTGCAACCTGAGGCTCTGGAGCCACATACGGGCGGCTCTTTTCCTCCTCCATTGTGGCCCTTTGGATTTTAAGAGAAAACAATAATGGTTTTGTAGTATTGGTTCATTTACTTTCATTATTTACATTTTGTCATTTATGTTAACATTTTTAACAAAACTGAACAAATTATGGTAAAATGTTTCATCTGCTACCAGAGCGGATTATTATTCATCATTATCATCTTATTGCATTTAGTTTCAAAAGTATTTGTATTCTACACCAAAGTTGTTTGTATTCAATAGTAAAATGATAAAAAGATGAAGGAACACTAAAGTACAATGATAGAAAAGATGTTATTACATGTTAAGTTCAAGTAAATCTGCTGCAGCTGAAGGATAAAACACAAGATGCATTTTATTTTGAAAAGAACTTGTATGAGCTACTTTTAAAAGTAAAAGAAGTTAATTTTATAAAGACAAATTCCATTGTAGAGATTATTTTAAAGCTATATTTTATTAATAAATGTCTCAATGGTCACAAAAACATAAATAAAGTGTATTGTTCTAACTTTGATGTGGGACTTTGGTTCTCTTTTTGGATTTTAGTCCATAAGAAACTGGATCATATGGATCTTTTAGCATTAAACTTAGCAGATCCCTGGACTAGATATTGATAATACAAAGGAAGAATTTAGAGTCTGCAGGAAAATAATTCCACGTAGAACCTCCTCCACAAGAAACTCATTAACACCTGAGTGAACCTCTAACAGAGCAGATAAAAGAAACCAGATCAGCTCCTTGTCTTCCTCTATCAACCATTGACTCACCAGTGACGCTTTTGAAACAGATAAAGAGGAAGATTCTGAGGAGAACATGGAGATCTGAAGATTAATCTGATTATGCTGTTTTTTCAAGGTTATCATTTTCTCTGGAAAATAATTTTATCCTGAAGTATGTTTCAATCAAAACACAAATATTTGGGTTATTGTGAGCAGAGAGGACCAAAGTTCATTTTGTGTTTCACGTTTCTACTCAAGTTAAATGACAGCTTAACAACATTATGTGAGGTGATGATGATGTATTTTCCTAGCATCTGTCACATTAAAGAGTTGGAATATGAGAATGTGATGTTTATTTCATAATTAACATTTTTAGGTGCTTTTCAAATAAATATATATAAAAAAACATTGGAACTTTTGTCGCAACTTTTTACAAAAGCCGCCGCAACATCAGACATTTTAGGCCACAACAATCCCAAAAATCTGCTGCGAAATCCTGGAGGATCTGTTCATGTTAAGCCTTACCCAGACTCCCTCCTGTTTGTCATGACACTCCAAACATGTTTTTCGTGGTTGTCCTGTAGTCAGAACGATCCGGTCTGCAGATACATACCAGCTCCCTAATGTGGAGTGTGTATATATATGCACACCTGTAGAAGCTGGATGTCATCTGGCTTGCTGTGACCCGCTGTCAGCTCATTCAGTATCGCAGACATCACAGTGAGGTTTGCTTTCACCAGCGCTAGGTCACTCCGCAGCTTCTGCTCCTAGAGTTTCAACAAATTAATAAAAAAAAAGAGACATTTTCACAAAGAAGAGCACATCTGCAGCTTTCTGTTCAAATGAATGACAGCTGCACCTGTAGGCCGTAAGGTGAACGACGGAAAAATGCCCAGAAAATGATTTTCGTTCTCTCGTCTGGCCACTACATTTTAAATGCATTTCATTTAGACTTTCCACTTCTGGACTTTGGGTTAAAAGTTCTCCGCATGTTTTCCTGCAGTATTTTTGTAATCAGTGCTTAAAGTTGGTGCTATTTACAGTGCTAGTGGATTCATTCTGTTGACATGCGCGTCGTGGTTTGGGTCACGTGTAGGATGCTGATCCAATGGGCGACATTCCATCAATCTACTGGAAATGTAATCAGCTAAACTTTGACGATGTCAATAATGGAGAATATTTTCAGGATTTTATTCTAAACTGACACAAAGCAACAGAGATGTTTACATTTTGTTTAATGCTGAAGTTCATCAGGAGGTTGCAAAGCTTTGAGTCTGACAAATATCCTTTCTTTATTCAAAATCTGTGCTTTTATGTATTAGGTTTTGTTGGTTCTCATCTCCTGTTCTAAATAAAAGTTTAATCGATAAGGATTAAACACATATTTTAATTTCCATCCATCTTCTTCCGCTCATCCGGGACCGGGTCGCGGGGGCAGCAGTCTAAGCAAAGATGCCCAGACTTCGCTCTCCTCGGTCACTTCCTCCAGCTCCTCTTGAAAGGACCCCGAGGCGTTCCCAGGCCAGTTGAGAGAGTAGTCTCTCCAGCGTGTCCTGGGTCTTCCCCAGGGCCTCCGCTCAGTTGGACATGCCTGGAACACCTCTCCAGGGAGGCGTCCAGGAGGCATCCGGACCAGATGCCCGAGCCACCTCAACTGGCTTGTCTCGATGCGGAGGAGAAGCAGCAATAACCTCAGTTTTGTTTTTGTTTAATTGAAGTAAGTTGTGACACATCCAGTCATTAATGTCCTCAATGCATTTACCAAGAGCCTGTACAGGGCCTCAGTCTCCTGGTGTCAGTCTAATATATATCTGTGTGTCATCTGCATAGCTATGGTAACTAATGTTGTTGTTCTTTATAACCTGGGCCAGTGGGAGCATGTAGATGTTAAATAGAAGTGGTCCCAGGATGGAGCCTTGGGGCACTCCACATGTAATTTCTGTTGGCTCAGAAGTGAAGTTACCAATTGACACAAAATATTTCCTGTTTTCTAAGTACGTTTTGAACCAGTTTAGTACTGGCCCAGTGAGACCCACGCAGTTTTTCCAGTGGTTTAAGTAATATAGTAATATAGCACAGTCAACTGTATGGAGTACAGCACTGAGATCCAATTAAACTAGCACTGACATACTTGCACTGTCTTTAGTATACACTGTTCAAAAGTTTGGGATCACTTAGAAATTTCTTCTATTTTCAAAAGAAGAAAACTATTTTCTTTAATGAAGATAACTGATCAGAAACTCTATACATAATATGGTAAATGATTAAAAATGACTATTCTAGCTGCAAAAGTCTGGCTTTTGGTAGAGATTTCCCTATTCAATCAAGTGATAAGAGATCGCGCCTGATCACGGGGTTGATTGGATATTTAATTTATTCTTATCATGATCAATGATTTATATTTCAAGCTTATTATTCCAGACAAATACTTTACTAGAAGTCTTGAAATTATGAACAGATCAACACATTTTATTGAGGTGCTAGACAGCAGGAGGAGCACAAAGAAAATTCAGCAAAAGGTTAGAAAAGCTAAGCTGGTGAAATATTCACAGATTTGGACTTTCAGGATCAGTAAATCTTTTAAACATGTTTTAAACTGACAGCAAAGTTGTCTTAACACAAGAAGGACCTACACCGGCAGAACAGAAATAAGATTGCGTTTTTGTTTCTTTTTAATGTGAGTGGCGCTCTTCGTGCTGCAGACAGGCAGATGGCAGTGAGACCTGGAGAAGGGGATTTAACCCCTTAAGACCTGATCCTTTTTCATTTCTTCATGACAGAGCACCAGTTAAGCAGAATTAACTACTATGGTAGTACAATCCAAAATGTGATGTCCAAGCATGTTGATGCCTGGTCTTAAGAGCAGTCGTAGTTCACTTTCATCTTATCCCTTTTGGGGTCCCCACAGCGTAACAGCACCCACTGTTTCACATCAGTGATTTGTCAGAGTTTTTACGCCGGATACCCTTCCTGACACAACCCTGTACTTGAGGGGCACAGGGACCCAGTTAGGCAGCAGCGTCAAGGGACTTGTCTAAGGACCCAATCTGGGTGGAGATCAGTGGACAACCCTGGGAATCGAACCCAGGGCTCCTGGGTGACAGCCCTTCACCTAGCCCACTGAGCCACCCAGCCTCTTGCAGCTGATACCGATAATCACCCAATATTTTTTTGAGAAAAAAAATGCAAGTACAAAGTAAGATAGTTTGGCTTTTATGCATTCCAACAGATTTACAGAACTTTTTTTTACCTGTAAATAAATTGTCCCTTTGGTCAGAACAGTCTCAGTGTTATGGTGCTGTCTGAAGAATCATAGCAGTGGTTTCTTAAAATCAAGTCATTTAAGTGATGGAAAACAGATTTTTCTGTTGTCTTACTAAAAAATGGCAGGTTTGAGATCAGTCTGTAGTTGCTCATTTGTGACGCATCTAGCTCAGTAGTGTCCAAATCATTAACTGTATATAAGAACTGGA
>NC_050512.1:4675582-4678948 GCF_002922805.2 Oryzias melastigma | reverse complement strand
TTTGACTCTGCTGTCAGCAGCGCGGTTAAGCTAGTTTCATATTCGACATTCGTCACACATTCAGTAATGAACGGCAATA
This sequence comes from Oryzias melastigma, assembly GCF_002922805.2. Taxonomy (NCBI): domain Eukaryota; kingdom Metazoa; phylum Chordata; class Actinopteri; order Beloniformes; family Adrianichthyidae; genus Oryzias; species Oryzias melastigma. Next base: position 4,678,869 of record NC_050512.1, on the reverse strand, counting down.
TTTCTCAATTGCCTTTGCTAAAAAACCCCAAAAATGTTTTTCCTGAGAGATAATAAAACAATCAACATTCCACATTACTTTCAGCAGCAGCTCGGGCAAAGCGCTCCGGCTCCGCCCACATTACAGCGGCGTTTGCGGTGGTCTGCTCGTTACGTGGATCGTGAATAATGAAAACGAGTCGTGTGAAACATTGACTGCTTTATCATCTGTCAGTAAAACATTTTTGGTGTTTTTTTGCAAAGGCGTTTGAGAAATATCGCCGTTCATCGCTGAATGTGTGACGAATGTCGAATATGAAACTAACTTAACCTCTGCTGTCAGGTCTCTGCAGTACCCGGCGTCTCTTCTTCTCTGGTGTTCTGCAGTAACCCGACCATAATGTTGGACACGGATCTTCCTCTGTGTGTACTTTATCCACAAAATGAAAGATTTAAAATGTTCAGCCACATCCTTCTGACTTCATTCTCGCCCGGTAGACGGTAAAATCTGTACCGAGGAGGGCAGCTGCACTCCCTCTTCGTCAGCAGCCCATGTCCCACAAAACGCTCCACAAATTTAATTTAATTTGGTTGTTAGTACAACCACAAGCTGCTAAACATGCGCCTGAACTGCGCAAAGACATTTTAGAAAACTTTGAGGGATTAAGTAAAACACGCTTTTAAAGTTTGCATGCACCGCTAAAGCTAACAAAACCTCCAACTTTCAGTGGAAACAAATAGAGCCGGGATACTTCCGGTTGCTATGCCGGAAGTTGCACCCATAATCCCTTTTACATGAGAGGCCCCAGGAATAAGGTCAATAGATTCATGACTCAGCTATGACTCACAGAGACACAGACCAATCGCTGAAGATGGGTTCAGACGTTTGCAATATGGCCATAGCCGTTTCAGGAAGTGACGGTGAAGGCAGTGGCATACTTTCACGAGGGGTGGAGGTGATGCATTTCCAATGGGGGACCTCATGGCTCGAGAAGTCCAGTATTTCTTTTTACAGTCAATGGTCCAAATCCAGGCCTCGAGGGCGGGCCTTTTCCTGCCTTACCTGCTGTTGATTACCTGGATCAGGTGTGTTTAGCTAAGAAGGAGCTTCAATGGCAGGTTGGTTGGAAAACTAGTATGACACCAGCCCTCGAGGCTTGACTTTGGACACTAAACTCTAGATCGTCTGTTTTAGAAGGAGTTTGATTACAGCTGTTTTAAGTGGTTTTGAGACAGAGGAAGAAAAAGGAAGAAAATAGATATGTTCAAGTCTCCAAGTGTTTAATAAATCAGCCCCAGGGTAGAACTGTGCAACATCTCATAAACGTATTCTTACTGTAGACCAGTGCTTCTCAGTCTTATTTCTCTTACAGTATTAGGGGTGTAACGGATCACTGATGATCCGTGGTCCGTACGGATCAGAAGCCACGGTTCGGGACACGTGTGTACCGCGGACCACTCTTTTGACATCACTGCCAGCAAACAGTTGATGTCCTCTCAGTGCCCTTCTCGCCAATTTTAACCGCACCATAGACATGTAGGGCTGCTGGTGGGAGGGTGACGGGGCATCTCAGTGAGCAATCACGAGATGTCCTGTTAAGGCCTTCTCACCAATTTTAACTGCACCCCTTTAGTACACACACCTCTAACACCACAAATATACACTCTAACAAGCAAACATGCACGCATCACACAAGGAAGATGGACCTTCGACCTTCTGTCCCCTACCCCATCCCTGGCGGGGGGGCGGGATCCCTCGGCCTGGTGGTCTTGTCTCTTGGGTGCCTGTCTCCTGGGCCCGGCAGTCTCCTCTCCACGCCGGGAGTGCGATCCCCGAGATTTAAGATCTAGCAGGGGATCAATCTACATTTGAGCCTGGGGGTGTCCAGGTCTCCGTGGTGCAGAGTCCGGTCCTTGCTCTCGAGAACTAGTCCTCTCCAAAACTCCACCAGTGGGTGTGGCTGGTCGGGCCTTGTTTACATCACTCCTCGGGGCCTCAGTTTCTCTTGGGTGCGCCTCTCCTTGGCAGGGGTGGGCGGCCCCTTCCTTGCTCCCTCCCTGTACCTCTCGCGGTGGGGGCGGGTGGTTGTCTGGAGCATATGGGTGGGTTTCCCTTGGGTTGCCCTGACCCGTACCTGGGGTGGGACAGGGGGTGCTTGGCGCTGCTTGGTGGTGGTGAGCTGGTCTTCTGGGGTTGGGGCCTCGCGTTGGCCCTCCTACTGCTCTTCTGTTGTTGGTGGGGCTCTCCGGGGGTGGGGTCCCACGTTGGCCCTCCTGGCGGGGTGGGGTTGCTGCTCTTCTGGCTGGGCTGGGACCTGCACTCTCCGTGTTCCTGTGCCATCCAGCTCTCGGGTGTGGGGGCCTAGGTGGTGGTCCCCCGTGCCTTGGTCTGGATGTTTGGCGGGATTGCCCGGCGGGCGTGTTTTCTTCACGGCGGGTGTTGGCGGGGTCCTTGCTGCTGCTGCTGCCCCGGGGGGGGGTCTTGGCGTGGGGATTGCTGGGTGCTCTCCCCCTTTGTACATTCCATCTTTATTCACAATAGGAAACCATAAACACTCACCTGAGCACAGGTGTCAGCTCACCTTTGCACTAATAGTTTGTGTGACAGAGTGAGAGGCTTTATTTGTGTCGATTTGTACGATTAATTGAGCTGCAGTTATATTGTATACATTTTAACTAGTTTAAATGTGGAGACTATCTCAACCAACAGGTGTGTGTGTGTGTAGACAGGCCCCACCCATTCTAGTTTACTATTTAGACCTGGATGTTTTATGATGTTGTTTCCCTCTGTTGCCATCTTCTTTTTTCTCTAAACCACCCCCCTTCTTCTTCTTTCCATCCAGTCCAGCAAAACAAAAACAAAATATAATCAATATAAATAAAGTTTAGCATTAAATACAACAGGGGTTTATACTCAATAAATCCCTGTTGTGACAGTAAAATCTGCCCAACACTAGAGGGTCTCAGCCTGCATCTGTTGGCTCAGCTGTTGGACAGGACAAGTTAAAAAAAAAAATAAAGTGATGAATTTGAGGGTTTTGTTAAAATATTCGCCTGAACCTCTTGTATGGAGCTTCAAACTAGAATAATTTGTTTTGTTGTGTATCAATAGTAGGTTTGTTAGTTACATTGAGCCATCAATGTTTTTAAGGAGGTGATCTAATAATAGTAAAATATGTAAATTGAAAGAATGTTCAATAAAGTTTATGAAAAAAAACATAATAATAGTAAAATAAACTTGTTAAAGTATACAAATCTGAAGTCGGGACGAGACACCACCACCTTATTTTAAAGGCCTCGTGCGGTGAA
>NC_050512.1:4669906-4670414 GCF_002922805.2 Oryzias melastigma | reverse complement strand
CCCTAACAATGTAAATAATTATTGACCAGTATCCAACTTACCGTTTTTAAGTAAAATGATTGAAAAAATTGTTTTAATACAATTAAATGCGTTTTTAAGTAGAAATAAAATCCTTGAACAGTATCAATCTGGTTTTAGGACAAACCACAGCACAGAGACAGCCCTGGTTAAAATAGTTAATGATATCAGATGTAACCTTGACTATCAGAAACTCTCAGTCCTGGTACTACTGGATCTGACTGCAGCATTTGATACAGTAGATCACAAGATTTTACTCTGTAGGCTGAGAGGTTTGGGCATCTCTGGTACTGTTCTGAAGTGGTTTTATTCCTATCTCACAGATCGTAGATTTTATGTAAGTATGGATACATGCTCCTCTAGTGTTGTTAAAATCAATTTTGGGGTCCCCCAAGGTTCAATTCTAGGCACACTACTTTTTGCCACTTGGGGACGTCAGGAGGCATGGCGTTTGTTTTCACAGCTATGCTGATGATACACAACTTTACAT
>NC_050512.1:4667279-4669842 GCF_002922805.2 Oryzias melastigma | reverse complement strand
ACTCCGAGTTTAATTTTATTCCACAAATTAAAAATATAACAAAAACAGGATTTTATCATCTTAAAAATATTGCCAGAGTCCGCCCATTACTCTCTCTTGCCAGCACAGAGGTGCTAATGCATGCTTTTATTTCCAGTAGACTAGATTATTGTAATGCCCTGCTCTCTGGTCTTCCCAGAAAAAGGATATCAAACCTTCAGCTATTACAAAACTCAGTTGCACACGTGCTGACGAGGACCAGGAGGCGGGAACACATTACACCAATTTCAAAATTCGCTGCATTGGCTCCCTGTGAAATTCAGAATTGATTTTAAAATTCTTTTGTTGGTTTATAAATGTTTTTACAGTATTGGCCCTTCTTATTTATCTAATATGATTTTAAGGTATGAGCCCTCGCGGACCCTGAGGTCCTCTGGAACAGGCCTTTTGGTTATTCCAAAAGTTAGAACTAAAACATACGGCGAAGCCTCATTCAGTTATTATGGACCCTGGGGGGTCCTGTGGCGGTGTATTCTGTAAACTTGATGGGGGGGGAGGGGTCACTGATGTAGACAGGTCCCTAAATTAATTTTTCCTCACTTCAGTACAAAGCCAGACTTCTACTTTCCATTATTTTAGTGATTATTATTATTGATTTATTGATTTATTTTTACTTTTTATCATGGTGTGTGCTTGTGTTTACACGTGTGTGTGTTGGGGGGTTGATGTCATTGTTTGGGTGGGAAATGTCTTGTTCTTTGTTTTTAAATTTTGATGATGTCGTCTCTCGGTTTCTCTTGCGCTGCTGCACATTTCTCAAATGCCCTACCATTTGAGAAACACTGCTGTAGATTATCAGTAACACAAAGCATAATAACTATGAGAGCATTTTATGGTCTAATCTGTGTTTGCATTTATTCAAAGGCTGCTCTAAAAGCTTCAATGTTTGACTTTGCTGCTCTGCAGTGTTTATTGGGGAGAAGTAGACCCAAACTGCTGGGAGTACCTGGAACAATAATGCTAAAATAACAATCATAATAAAAGGCAGACTAGGCTCTAATAAAGAAACCAAACAAACATGTGGCGGTACCTGTTCTGGAGACAGCGAGACTGGTCCATCACTGGGCTGGACTGGAGGAGAGCTATTCTGACTGTGGTCAATAGCCGGAGCCTGGGGCTGTGATGGAGGCGTGGGGGCGGGGTTTACCTCACAGGTGTCGTTCTCAGGAATACTCTACAAGAAGCCAGAGAGACAGAATCTACACAGGACCCTAAACAAGGCTTTCCCCTCCGCCCTGTGACCCGGCTCACCCTGTTTGGAGTGTGGATGGGGGACAGAGCATCCAGGTCGGTCATGGGGAACTCCAGACCCCGCCTTCTCAAGTCATCGTAGACGTACACCACCCCTGACAGGGAGGGGTTGGTGCGAAACGCATCAGCCCATGACTGCGGGTAAAAGGGAGAGAGCAGATGCGATTCTGACAGAAGTTTTGAGATCAATAACACATAAATTATAAACAAAATGAATAAAACTTCATAATTTGCTAATTAAAATATTTAATATTTGCTCTGAAAAACGTTTTTTTGCTTTAAAAAAATATGTTTGCGGTTGCAGCGCAAATGTGTTTAGATCATCTTGCTTTGACCCTGTCTTTGATTTTGCATTCATAAGTTTCTGTTTGGTGTGCCATTTGTGCCATCAAACAGCTTGCCGATTGGCCTCCACTCTATCCAATCAAGTTCCCATATTTATCTAACATCTGGTAGCGTCTGCTACCCAAACAGCCTGTTTTACCCTCAACGTTGCCTCTACAGCTGAAGAAAATACGTATTTTTTCTGGCATTGATTACATTTTATTCAGTCAAATTAGTGAATTTGTGGCTGAAAATTTCTTGAAACTGAAGAATAAACTGTAAAGTTTATATTGTGACATAACACTAAACAGTTCTGTGTGATCTATAAATCCTCTGGGACAAAATAGTGGTAAAAATTTTGAATTTCTTTAAGATCTGTTTGTAAAAAAAGAAAAAAAAAAGATTTGAAGCACATATTATCTTCTGCTGCACAACAATGTTTTTGGACTAGCTTATCAGCAGCAGTAAGGAAGGAAAAGCAAGATGGCTTACCAAAGTAAACTTAATTTATGGTAAATTAGTGTATACTTGTATAGCACTTTTTTACCTTCCTTGAAGGCCCAAAGTTCTTTACAGTCACACACGCATTCATACACTAATGCCGGCTCCGCTGCTGAACACTGGCGCCAACCTTCCACCAGAGGCAATGTGGGGTTCAGTGTCTTGTAGGGGTGTAACAAATCACAAAACTCACGGTTCGAGTCGTGTTACGGTTTTAGGGTCACGGTTCAGATCAGTTGAATGTAAAAAAAAAAATAAAAATACGACAACAACAATATGAAAGCAAATTTTTTGGAAATGCTTTAAATCATATATTCAGTATCAATATAAAGTACTTCCCACACACAATATTTATATATACAACATTAAAACGTTTGCTCATTGACACCTATTTATTAAAACAGAATATCTTTAGAGTTTGAACACAAACAAAATACTAAAACATGTA
>NC_050512.1:4659047-4664447 GCF_002922805.2 Oryzias melastigma | reverse complement strand
CAATCAGTCCAGCGAGAGCTGGAAAACAGGCAGGGTTGAGGCTCCTGAGGACCAGGGTTGGCCACCCCTGCTTTAGAGCATCAAAGTTGCAGCATAAACAGAAAAACAAGAGTTCAAAACTGATTTCCAGCTCTCCACATTACAGACCCTCTCCAATCATCTTGTGGTCTATTTTTAAAGCAGTTGTATTTTAATTATAATTAGACTGTTTTTATTTTTTTACAGTGGCCCTAAGGTGCAAATCACTCAACATAAAAAGATTTTAAAGATTAAAAAAAAAAACACACACACAAATATTAAAAAAGAAAAAACAGCATTACATTTTAGAAATCAAAATCTTAGAAATCAAAACATAAAAAACGCATTTAACCCTTCCGCTCTCCTTAGCTTGTTTACATTAAAAGTAGAGTCATCTGGACCCCACAAGACAGTGCGCTGAACTTTTTTTTTATCATTGATTTTTGAGTTTCACTAATGTCCATGACAGACATAAAATCCTGTCCACCTTTGTCCATTTTTGTCATGGAAGGAATCACAAATCAGTATGTGGGTGGAGTCATTTGGACCCCAAAGAGAGCGGAGGGGTTAAACATGCATTTACAATGCATGAAAGACACAACGATGTTGAGAGATCAGGTTTTTTTAAAGAGATCTACAAAAGCATCAGTAATCTGGTCTCCATGTCTGGGTTTGTGAGATCATTCAGACTCCCAGTATGGAGATCCACCATCTACTGCAGGAGCTTGATGACTTGCTTAGTCCGAGGTAGGAAAAAAAAACAAAACATGAACAATGATGTCTCTTTGCAAATAAGGAAAATATAAAGGAAAAAAATCAGATTCTCCTGATCAAATGTATGTTTTGGACTCCACCCACTGATCAGACAGAGAGCGGCACTTCTTCTGCATGTGTTGTTGTTAATGGTTAATGGTCCAGATGACCCCACCCTTACACTGATGTGTGATTCCTTCCATGACAAAGGTGGACTGGATTTTATGTTTTCCACGGACACCAGTGAGGAGAAAAAATCCTCGAAGTCCAGATGAACCCACTGTTAATGTGAACATGCCGATGATAGCACAAGGGTTACAAATATTCATGGGATTTGGTTTAATCTTTTATAGTAATTTTCAAAAAATGTTTACTTTAGCTTTTATCTTAGCAACAGGCTATTGTTTTTGACTAATTTAGTTTACTGAGGAATTTTAGGCTATATTGGAGTTTAGCTATTTAAGTAACGAGCTGTGGCAACAGAAAATATCGACCTTTCCTTTGAGCAGATATTATTCTAACAGTTCTATTTTTCTTGATGTTATTCGCACTTGTTTTAAGGTGGGATCAGCACAGAAACTGATAAAAATTCATGTTGGTCACATTTATTGGGAGATTGCTGCATGTTTTAACTGCACCCATGGCTAAATGTAGTTGTTGTAAAAAGAGGTATTTGTTGTTTTTCGGGGTATTTTAATGGGTAATTGTACAAATAGGAATGCTTTTAATGGTAAAATTCTTTTGACAGTTTAAATGATTTTGATCCTTGTTTACCTTTATTATCCTGCAGGATCAGACATGGTTATGAGCAACAGCAAAGAGGCGCTACGTCAAAAAATGACTCAACAGTTATTAGTTTTTCTTTATTGTCAGACATGTAGAAATTGTCTGACTTTTGTCTGTTTTTTAGTGAACATGGAAATGTAATTAACTTTAACTGAACAGAAAAGATCTTCTGCAGATCTACGTCTCATCCCCGTCGTGGAAAGCTAGCGGTAGAGAATCTGAATGACCTTTATAATCAAACCAGCAGCATTCAATGAAGTTCCTGTAACCTTCATCTAACTTTGTCTAAGTTGTCAGAGAGAAATAATCCACGACTGGTTTAATATCATCCAGAGGATTTGGGGGAAGCAGCTGTGGATCATTCTGCAGGAGGAATACTGACATTTGATCTAAGAGGGAAAACAATACAACTAGGAAGGACTTTTAGAAAATACATATTGTACAGATTTCAGTGTTTCATTACTTACGTAAAATTGCTTTAAACAGTGTTCAGCTGTCCACTTACACTCTGCTCACTCAACGCTGTGTGACATCTCGTGAAAAGGGTTTATTTGGAGTTAAGCTCATATTTCAGTAACACACTAAATATTTTTGCAAAATTGTCATACATTAGGGGTTTTTAAGTAATTTTACATTTTTTCAGAAATGTAGGTCAACACTTTCATAGTTCTTTAACAAAATGTCAAGTCTTTTGGCAAATTTAACATTTTCCAAATAGCTTTTGCATTTTCAGCAAATCCCTGCAGCAATTAAAGTAAATTGCACCACCATTTTCAGCGAAAAGTTTCAGCATCTTTAGCTACTTTCAGCTAAAAGCATTCACACTAGGATTATCGCAGGTAGCGCAACTTTTCTAGTTTTTTTCCCCTTTTTTAAATCATACTCCTGCTAAAGAATAATAAATAAAACAATACTTCTCCACCTCTAACATCTTTGCTTTCAGACTATTTGGAAATCGAGGCCAGCTTTCTTCACGGGTTGCTCATAAGTCTCTAAATCTCCTTCATTTCTTTTCTCCAGCAGCAATTGAAACTCTTAGGCTCCCTTTTCTGGAGCGGTTGAATTCCTCTGCCCTCCCTCAGACTCTCCTTCCCCGCTCCCTCGCTTCATGTGACTGTCAGCTGCTCCTGCCGTCTCGGAAGTAACCGTCATCTGTGAGAGCTGCTCTCTGAAGGACGGAGAGGCTCCGGCGGGTCACGCCTGCTCCAGCCTGCATGTGAGGAATTCAGCTTTTCTTTGGGTTTTGCTTACAAACACTTTGTAAAATAAACGCAGACATTGTCCAGAAGAGCAAGAGGTTCTCTGAGACGAGAACCAAAACAAATTTCCCTGATGAAAACAAGGAAGCGGAGGAAACGCGGAGCGGAGCTGCCATTCGCTCACACACCTGCCACTCAAATTCAGTAACCAATCATCTGCGCATTCAGAGGAACTTAAGTCCCACCCCCATGTACGTCATTCCAGTTGACGCTGAAGTTTTGCACTTTTTTGTTTAAAGTGTTTCTGTACAATCGCGTAAACATGTAATTTAATATTTGTAGGTGAGACTTTAAAAAATCCAGAGATACAACCTGTAAATATGTTAGCATGAACAACTTCAAAGATCCGCTAAACTCACCGATTCTCTGTCCTACGGGCGTTGAAAAGGGGTTTCCGATCAGGAACTCCACCGTCTCGCCGAGTGAAAACATCCTCAACAGCCTCGAGCAGCAGTTACCGATGGAAATGTGACGGAGGTCGTGGTCCGCCGGATTGTACAGGTACTAAAGTGTTCGGTTCGGTTCTCTCGGGTCAGCCGCTACGATGCAGCAGATCACGTGAAGACAGGAAGCTGCAAGTCACCACTGCGCACGCGCAGCTCTTATCAGCCGCCGCTCTACAGACTGTGAAAAAAAATGTTAAAATAAGAATGGCACGAAACTTTGAAATTGTTTGTCAGATCACGTGGACTGGTGTGTTTTCCCTTACCGTTTAATTTATGGAAGATCTTGGGGTCATTCATCTATTGATGCCTCCCACTTTAATTTAGATTTCTGAGTACAGGCAATTTTTGTTCCCTTTTTTATTTTTATGTGATGAATTTGTATTTTATATTTTTAATTTTGTTTTATGTTATCATTGTTTTTTTTCTTCTTCTTCTCTTTTACTAATGCTTACATTGAATTAATTTTGTCTCATGTATATATAATGTCTTCTGTTGTAATGTCAACGATCTAGTGTCAGTTAAACAAATCTGTTTTAAAAATGAATTCACTAAATCGAAATGACATTCTCAGGCTCTCCTCAATGTGTTTTAAGTTTTGGTAGGAACATTCAAAGCATCATTAAAACAATTTTGCAATTCCCTTGGGAAATCTGACCACAACCCCATTCACCTGCAGCCCAGCTACACCCCTCTGGTGAAGAGACACTTAGCCACCAGCAGACAGGTCAGGAGATGGTCTGCTGGAGCTGAGAAGGCTCTCAGAGGCTGCTTCCAGAGCACTGACTGGAGTGTACTGGCTGGATCTCATGGAGACGACATTGAAGGGGCTGTGGGCTGCATGACAGACTACCTTAACTTCTGCATGGACGTGGTGGTTCCTGTCAGAACTGTCAGATGCTTCTCTAACAACAAACCCTGGGTCACCTGTGAAGTTAAGGCAGTTCTGAACAGGAAGAAAAAGGCTTTCAGACGGAAGGATCGGGAGGAGATGAGGAAGGCACAACATGAACTTAAAGCCTGCATGAAGTAGGCCGAAGAGGTATATGGAAGGAAGTTAGTGATGAAGCTGAAGGAAAACAACTTGCGGGAGGTGTGGAACAGCATGAAGATTATGGCTGGCTGCAGCAAAAAGGAGGACAGTACAGCGTGTGGGAGTCAGGACAGAGCTGAGGAGCTTAACACCCTCTTCAACCGATTCAGCTCCCCCCAAGCTGCCCCCCTTGTCACCAGCCCTCCTCTGCTGCAGCACCCCTCCAGCCTTCCCATCCATCCTGCCTCTGCTCACCATTTTCCTGCCTCCTCTTTGCCTCTGCTTCAGTCTCCAGGTCCCAGCTGCTCCTCTCCCATCACTGCGGATCAAGTGAGCAAAGAGCTGAAACGGCTCCGCCCCAGGAAGGCAGCAGACGCGGACCAAGTGTCACCTCGGCTCCTAAAGGCATGAACTGGGGGGCCCCCTACAGCAGGTTTACAACCTGAGCCTGCAGTTGGGGAGGGTCCCATCACTGTGTAAAACATCCTGCATTGTTCCTGTGCCCAAGAAGAGTCGCCCCAACGAGCTGAATGACTACAGACCGGTCGCCCTCACCTCTCACGTCATGAAGACGCTGGAGCGGCTGGTCCTGCAGCTCCTGGGACCACAGGTGCAGCGTGATAGGGACCCGCTCCAGTTCGTCTACCAGCCAAAGGTGTGAGTGGAGGACGCCGTTCTTTATCTTTTACACCGGGCTCTCTCTTACCTGGACGGGGGAGGCTGCGCTGTCAGAATGTTCTTTTTTTACTTTTCCAGCACTTTTAATACAATCCAGCCCCTCCTTCTACAGCAGAAACTCGTTCCTCTGGCGTGAACTCCCAGCTGGTGACATGGATTACAGACTACCTGACAAACAGGCCACAGTTTGTCAGGATGGGGAGTTGCAGTTCCTCTGTGCTGAGTGTTCGCCGCCCAAAGGAGCGTCTTCAGCGACCACCACCAGAGACCGCCTCCAGCGAACGCCACCAGCGACCGCCTCCAGCGACCGCCTCCAGCGACCGCCTCCAGCGACCGCCACCAGAGACCGCCTCCAGCGACCGCCACCAGCGTCCGCCTCCAGCGACCGCCTCCAGCGACCGCCACCAGCGACCGCCACCAGAGACCGCCT
>NC_050512.1:4645529-4659017 GCF_002922805.2 Oryzias melastigma | reverse complement strand
CGCCTCCAGCGTCCGCCACCAGCGACCGCCTCCAGCGAACGCCTCCAGCGAACGCCTCCAGCGACCGCCTCCAGCGACCGCCACCAGAGACCGCCTCCAGCGACCGCCACCAGCGACCGCTCACACACAATTGTTGAACTAGTTATCAAATGTCAAATATTACCCATCTGTCAAGCAAATTCTGTACCTTCCTTTATCATGTTGTCCTGGAAATGTCTCCTAAATTGAACAATTGATCTCAGGTGAATTTCAGCTGTCACTCATGAGGAGGTGTGTGCAATTTTAGTTGTAACCAATGACAAACAACGTGTTCACTGTCAATTATAGATGAATCCTGTGAATCCTCAATTGGCAGGCATATATAAACTGTGCAGGAGCTAGTGTGTACCATTTCTACACTTCCGTGACACAACATGGAAGGTCAGCATCGTGGAAGAGGGGTGAGGATGCGGGGAGGAAGGGGAAGGAGAAGAGGCAGATATAGGCGGATTCCTAATGAATGAAGGGCTACAATTGTGGACCATGTTGTCAACCACGGCCTCACCATGGAGGAGGCTGGTCGAAGGGTGCAACCCAATATTGGAATAACTACTGTCAGTTCAATAATTCAAACATTCCGTAGGGAAAACAGTTATTCAAACAGTAATTTGCTGTATATTGTTCACAGCTCTACCAAAAGGGTGACTTTATGTTTAACATCTACAGTGACTTTACTGCACATTTCAGATGTCTGTACAAATAGGCCATAGTGCTGTCTTGAGCATTTTCAGGTGTCACCAAATATTTTTGCAATGGAAAACACTGAAACTATAAACTGTCATAGTGAAAACACGACAAAACCATTTGACTATCTTGTTCATAAAGATGGTGTCAAGACTTTTCCTTTTGATGGCACTGACAGTTTTATTGACATGAATACTTGCTTTTGAGGAATGGATGATCAATTCTGAGCATGTGACGTGCTTTTGCAGGATATCCACTAGGTTTTGCAGTTTGGACTAATTGTTTTGAGAAATGCACTAACTGCTATGCAAATGTTAATAGTGTTCTGAGAAACGCACCAAAGTGACTGAGAAAAACTGTATTAGGACCAACACCAGAAAATTCTAAAAGAACTTCTTCAATGAGGCATCAAGTTCAACATTCTGTTGGGATAAAAAGCTGATTCTGTCAGTATGTCATTCCAGTGTCCTTATTTTTTATGTATTTGTTTATTAATGAGTCTCTAAAACCTCTTCCTGAGTTTGGTCTGTTTTGGATTTTTCTCACAAAATCAGCTTGAAATCAAATTTCTTCACATGTCATTAGATTGGTTCAGTTTGGTTTAATATTAAAATATTATATTATCTTATATATATATATCAATACGGGGAAGACTTCTTTTCAGAAAATAATAATTGATCCCCTCCATAGTCTGGATAAGTCACTACAGTTCTCAGCTAAAGAGGCTGGCTGTTCACAGAGCGCTGGTTGCAGCAGACCAACAGAAAGTCTAATGAAGAACTAATGCAAACCAGCAAAAGAGGCGGCCACGAGCTTCAGCGGATTATCAAAAGGACAAGATTCAAGAACCTGCAGACATCAGAAAGAGTGGGATGAGGTGGTGGAGCAGATTCAAAAACCTCCACATTCAGTTGTGATCTGGGCTGCAATGTCCAGAACTGGTGTTGGTAAACTCTGCTTCCTTCAGTCCAAAATCACTGCAACAGTCTAGCAGAATGTTCTAGAGCAGGGGTGGCCAACCCTGGTCCTCAGGAGCCTCAACCCTGCCTGTTTTCTAGTTCTCCCTGACCAGCTTCCTGCTGATTAGTTGACGTAAATGATTCCACATCCTGATTGACTGAACACACCTGATTTCAATTGTCAGCATCAATCAGTCCAGGGAGAGCTGGAAAACAGGCAGGGTTGAGGCTCTTGAGGACCAGGGTTGGCCACCCCTGTTCTAGAGGACTTTATGATTCCTTCTGCTGAAGATCTGGATAGTGATGCAGATCTCATCTTCCAGCAGGACCTGGGTCCTGTCCAGACCCTTTAAGGATTTAAGGCAGACATATATGGTTGAAAATAATCTATTTTGATTTTGATGTCATCAGGATCTCTGTCTTTATCTTTTTGCAAAACTGAGAAGTAAATGCGGATTTCTCCAGAGGATTTTAATTTTTTTATTCTTGTCTTTGTGAGTTTTATAATCTGGAACCTCAAATTACGTGTAATAATTTGAAATAAATAGGCAACCTTAAATCAATAATAAAGGTGAATAAAAGTTGAAAAACAATGAATTTCCCCCCATGGGATTAATAAAGTATTGATTGATTGATTGAAATATTGGGTTCTGAATCTATTATGTATAGACCAGGGGTCACCAAGGTGGTGCCCGCAGGCACCAGGTAGCCCCCAAGGACCCCACAAGGTGCCCGCAGGTCTCTTCTGAAAATAACAACTCACTTGTGATCTGCATCTAAAACTAAAATGTATTCTCTTGCTTTTTTTTGATTGCACTTGAATTTACATGATTTCAATATTAAAACGTCTTAAAAATATGTTCATGATTCATGAACTTTAGATAAGTTTAGGTGACCTCTGACCTACTCCAGTTCAAAGATCATTTATTTAGTTTAAAATGCTGCAGATTTGGTCATTAGTTCAAAATGTGAGAAGATTTGCTTAAAAATGTGTAAGTTGATTTTTATTTAACATTACATAATTGATAAACATGGAACAACATAGAGAAAATGGGATATTTTCCCATGAAATGTAAGTGATGTACGTGATCATCTGAAAATCAGTGTCTTCACATAGAGGAGGATCATTATTCATTATTAATAATGTAGAACTAAGCAACATTTGTTCATTCATCTATCTATCTATCTATCTATCTATCTATCTATCTATCTATCTATCTATCTATCAGGAAAACGACTAAAACACGCCGCTACCGTCTGTTTCTGGAGTGTCCGGTGGTTGCTAAGCAACGCTTGAAACACTTCAGAGGAGCGTCGGCAGCAAACATGGAGCGAAAAATGTCTGTCTCTGATAGAAACACCGGGCCGTCTCTGAACGACCAGACCGATGGGTCTCATCAGAACATCCAGGACAAAAGTGAGTTCGTTTCCTGGCGCCCTGAGAGCGCCGCGCGGGCTTCCTGTTTGAGCGTCGTCCGCGCGGGCTGTGCGGCTAAGGATGCTAGCAGTCCATTAGCACGCCCAGCTTCCTGTTGAGGTTTCTCTGATGGAACTGTTCTGAAACAATCAGGACTTAATACTAAGAATACAACTACTAATACTACTACTATAATATAATATAATATAATATAATATAATATAATATAATATGATATGATATGATATGATATGATATGATATGATATGATATGATATGATATGATATGATATGATATGATATGATATGATATGATATGATATGATATGATATGATATGATATGATATAATATAATATAATATAATTTCTATGAGTGACATCACACCCACACTGTCCAGCTCTCCTTAAACAGTCAATGACAGTACCTGAAGAAACTGAGTTCAGATCAGACCTTCAAACTACTCCCACTTGAGAGTCTGCAGGATCAAAAATCAAACAGCTGATTCCTTTTTTGCATGCAGATGTTGCCCTCAGGATGTGTTGAGGTCTGGACCTCAACACCTCTGCTCTGTTACATTTGATCTGGGAAAATTGGACTTTCTTCTTGCCCTGCCAAATGTGGCCACCAGATGTCAGTCTGAAATCAGAGGAACTCTGATGAGGCTTTTGGCTTGTAAGTTGTGACCTCCAGCTGGGCTTCAAAGGAGATATTCAGTTAAGGAAGGCTGCATAGTGGTGTAGTGTTTTGTGCTCTTGCCTCATGTTGAGCAGACCCTGGTTCAAATCCCTCTGGAGTCTTTCTGCATGGAGTTTCCTCTGGTCTCCTCCACAACATTTATTCATACCAGTAGGTTAACTGGTGAATCCAATGTCGCTAGGTGTGAGTGTGACCCTGCAGCAGACGAGTGACCTGCTCAGGGTGTACTGTCTTTACCCAACAGCAGCTAGGAAAGTCTCCAGCAACCCCACAACCCTGAAAGAGATACAGTGGGGCGGAAAAGGGATGGATTCTCTCAGAAAGCATTAACCAAAAAGAAGAACAATTGAAGCAAAACTATCCATTTGTATTGGCTATTTTTAATTTCGCTTCAGTTATTCTTGATAATATTTATAATGGTCCACATTATCTTCTCTGTGTTAAATAATCTGTTTACATGAGCAGCAGCTTACATGAAGGAAGTTTGAGGAATGACCAGGTCAGAGGTCAGATCTTCAGACGGTTGCATGTAACCTCAAGCCTAAATCGGGTCTGCGACCTTTGACCCTAAAAGAGTCATTTGGTCTAGTTTCTTTCTGACCAACCCAACGACAGTCACAAAGTCCCTCTCCACTGTTCAGAAAAATACTCTTTTTTTGTAGCCATTGAGCCTTTAATTTATAAAATGTTGCTTTTAAATGTTTACAACAATTGAATTATAGCAGTGTTATATTTTTCTGTAAGTCAATCCATTTTCATTCATTTTGCATTGGACAGCAACACAGATAAGTTCTTTTCAAAATAAAATACTTCTGTCAAAAATCTAACTGATCTGTTCCTGTTTCAAAAGCCTTTGCAGTTTTCTTTAAAGCAGCTAAAGGGCCTCGATGGAGGATAAAGAGCCACACGTGGCTCTGGAGCGTCAGGTCGAGGCTTCTGGCCTAAATGAACCAATGCAGTGTTACAAAGTAAAATGATACAAAGTTCTTCCAAAATAATGACGCTGAAGAATCCTTCAGGATACACCAGCTTGCCATCTCTGCTGCTGCTGGAGATGCTTTTGCTCTTCATTCTGTAACATCAGAACTTGGAAAACTTCTACCTGTTCCAATCAGCACAGAACTTGGACAGCCTCTTTCCTCAGACATCTTAAAGCTCACAGCAACTTGAGCAAGGAGCAGTGACTTTGCTTCTCTTTGTCATCTGCATTGCAGTAATATTTTGTCAAATTAAATTTGCCTCCAGGAGACGTCAGCGACCAAAGCTTCGAGGCCGTCACCAAGAAGAACACAGAGACCACCGGCCAGCTGAGAGAGAAGAACCGGAGAGCGAGGACAAAACTGACGGCAGCTCAGACGGTGAGTGGAACGGTTTCATCAATCTCTGAGTAAATCTCCATCTTCATTCAATTCTATATTAACTTATCGTTCCCCAAGAGGAAACAAAAGTGTGAGTCGTCTCCAGATTCTTCAGACGGTGGGAGGTGGTTGTAGCTGTGAGCAAGATGGATCTGCTGTCAGTGTTACTGTAGATCTGAGGAAGACTGTGGATGAAGATGCTCTTCTCCGTGATGGTTTATCCTGTGACAGTCCTATCAATAGAGGCTGCAGATCTGAACCCACAGATCCAGATCCTCCTGGTGCTCCAGCAGGTCCTGCAGCAGTGACAAGTCCACAACAGAAGACACGGAACACCTCAGAGTAGATATGAAGGACTTGATTTTCTCTTCTCCGTTTCCTCTGGAAACAGCATCACTGCTGAGTCTCCAGTCCTGTCAGGCTCACAGCAGCTCATTCTGTTCCACTTCCACTTCTCATGCACCATTCCTGTCCTCTGTGTCAGACAGGGGTCCTCCTGTCCTGCTCTGGCACATCCCACAGCTGCAAAGTAATGAGTATTTCTGCAGGTGACAGGACTGGGAGTTTCACGCTAAAAAAGGAGGGTGGAGGAACAGTGCCTTGTGGTGCACCTGCTCATCTGATCCCACTCAGTATCCTTCAGATCCCACCAACTGGTTTGTCAGGAAGCCTTAAGGTGTTCATTAAAAAGTAAAAGTCTGGAGTTTGTTAAATGGACTGAAGGAATCCAAGATGGTGATCTTTACAAGGATGTGATATTCCAGATGACAGTGGTGAAGCAGCTGTTTGGTGGCATCTTCAGCTCCAATCCTACCACCAAACTGCAAAGAAGCTTGTTTGTTCTCTTTGGTGGATCAGAGTTTCTCCAAGACTGCATTGATGTTTGACTTTATGTCTGCGGTCTTCCAGTCAGATAGAGGCGAGTTCTTTGGTCATAGAAAAATCAGTGATGTTGGAGATGCTTCAAGATCCACAACTGAGGTGGAAGTAGAAGCAGTGGAAGTGTGACAGACAGGCTGTGGGTCAAATGAGGATGGAGAGGAGGTCTCTTTGGAAATAATTTGATTTAGCTGCACTTTTCCAGGTGCTCAAAGCGCTTACAATGTATACCCATTATTCATTCACACTTGGTGATGGTGAGCCAATGATGTATTCACAGCTGTGCTGGGGCAGACTGACCGAGGAGTGGCTGCCAGTACCCACCTGCAGCCCCTCTGACCATCACCGGGACAACTTTTGAAGAACTTGTAACGTACAGCTTAAGCCCCGAATAATGAAAAACAGTCAAGATTTAAAGGTTTTATTGGAAGGTGAAGAAGGCCTCAAGTTGACAGAAATGGCAGGAAGGTCCTCCAGTCAGCAGATGGCAGTCTCGGAACTAGGCAGATGCACACCATGAGTTAGGTTTGGAACAGGAAGAATGGTCAATTCAGCTGGAAGTCTGTAATGCAGCTCACAGGAAATTGTAGGGTTTCTGTAGCTCCAAAAAAAGAC
Source organism: Oryzias melastigma (assembly GCF_002922805.2). NCBI lineage: Eukaryota > Metazoa > Chordata > Actinopteri > Beloniformes > Adrianichthyidae > Oryzias > Oryzias melastigma. The sequence continues at coordinate 4,652,368 of NC_050512.1, read as the reverse complement.
AGAGACACAACCAGGTCCCGTGGGAGGAGATGAGAGAGGCTACTGGAGGGGGAAGACTGGCAACAGGAGATCCACAATAGGTGAGGGACCAGCCATCCACTGGGACTCCAAAAAAAGCAAACAGATCTGGTAAGGAAGCTCAATAAACCAGGTCCAGGGCAAAACTAACTCAAGTCAGGTCCAAAACAGGTCAACATTTCAGGCAATAACACAGGAACCCAGCTGGAGGTAAGGGAAGACTCAGTACTCTCTGGCACCAGAGACCAGTCAGAGGTAGAATTTAAAGGAGGTGCCACAGGTGTTACTGTTACGAATTACTAATCAGCAAGGTGAGGCTGGAGGCACAATCCTGACACCTGTTCAGTTTACTGGATCTGGATCTGAATCTATCAAGACTTCAATCCAACTTATTCACAAGCCACATTTTTTTTTTTGACTTTTCCCCCCAAAACGTAGGGCTTTTATTTCTCTAATTCAACTGTGTTTCTGCTAAAGCTGAAAATCTTTCTCTACTTTAATCTAAAAAAAAACAAAATCCTTTTGATGTGTTTGGTGTCTCACTTGTCAGGAAGGAGCTCATATAAAAAGGGCGGCGTTCGCCGACGAGGAGACCTGCAGCAGGATGCAAAGAAAGGTACTTTGTTCCATCCATGTGCAGCATCATGCATTCATGATGATTTAGAAACCTCTGTCCTCCTGGTTCCAAGGAAAACCATGCAACACTGCAGCAGCAGGTGTTTTCCAAGGCAAAGCTCCTCAACTCCATGAAGCACGCCACGAGAACTCTCCAGCAGCACCTGGACGAGCTGAAGATGGAGCAGGAGAGGCTGAAGCAGCAGCACAGCCGTGAGGCGGTGGAGGACACTGTGGTAGTTACCGCTCTGATCCGTCTGAAGCTCCCAGGTCTGCGGAGGCTGACTCCAACCGTGTGTCCTCTCCACAGAGACTGCGGAGAATGGAGAACAGTCTGGAGACTTCTCGCCTCAAGTTGAGGTTGGTCCAAAGCATCGCAGCTTCAACGCAGAAACTCATAAATCACTTTAAGGTCAGTGCAGCTCAAATGGTAACAAACTTAAAGACCTGCTCTGAAAAAATGGTGTTGCTAACATCTCCTTGTAGCATTTCTGAACATTTCTTTATTCAAATAAGGAGCAGATGAACAAATACCATTTGAAAAAGACTGGAAGTACACCAGGCGGGCCACAAGCTCGCTGCTCTGCTTCATTCTGATGCATCCACCTACATACTAAGAGATCCATGAACGTCTTTGTTTCCAGGTCTGAGCTGGAATCTGGATCTAAACTGAACGGCTGGATAGAAATGATATTGCTGCCATTTTTGTTGCACTGCTAATCTTAGCTTGGGGTTTGAGGGGCTGTAAGCTAGCAAAATAGGGTGTAAACAAAGACCTTTCAGTTATTTGTGATGGGAACAGGGGCGGAGTTGCTCTGTGCCAACAGGTTCGCCCACAACTCAGAGGTGAATTTCCAATGAACTCCTGCTGCTCTGCAGAAACAGTTCAAGAAAACAACAATTTTTTTTTATTTTGGCTAAAAACAGTAAAATCATAATGAAAAGACCACTAGAAATGCTTTGAAAACAGATCAAAAGAGGATGAGAGTGGGACTTAAACCTGGATCTAAATGAAGTGAGTGTTTAATTTGGCAAAATGATAAAAGTAGTGTAAATTAACCCCTTAATACCTGTTCTCTCAAATATGCAACAAACCAAATCAGCTATAAAACATGTAGCAAAACATAAGTGAATATATTTTTTCATTGCTGGAAATTAGTGCAGGCATTAAGGGGTTAAACATAGTCCTGTTATAAAACAAAAGTCACAGTTGCAGCTTTTTTGAGGCCACAAATGCGTCCCCGGATGAGATTACATTGGAGAAGAAACTCAAAGATAAAAGATGCCATTTTAATCCAACAGTGAATAATGTGCATAAACTTGTCAGTCAGCAGTGCAACAGTCGCTTCAGCTTCTCCTTTGAGAGCTCTAATCTGCTCTCTGCATTTCCATCTTTCTCCTCTCCAGGACCAGAGCCGGACTCATGAAGGCCAGCTGGATGCTCTGGAAGCTGAGATCCTGAAGGAAAGAGGGAAGCTTCAGAAGCTGCAGGTCAAGAAACTCAACGCTCAGCTTCTCAGAGACGCCTGTCAGGTGAGCTGGAAGCTTATGGTAAACGACTGATGAGAGACTCACCATCAAACGGAGCTGTGAAGTCAAGGAGCTCCGAGGAGGCTTTTCAGGTCCATTAAACTCTCATTTAAGCTCAATACAGATCTTTGTCCGCTTGGGAAGTGAACCTGAATGTCCACGCCTTGCTAAAAAGGATAATGCAGGAAATGCAAGATTTAAATTCAATTCAATTTTATTTAAATGGACCAATATCACAAACAATTGTCTCATTGGGTAATTGTACAAAAGCAGAAAGTCGGTCATAAAATATAAACAATAGCTAATTGCTAAACTAAGATAAATAGACTAAACTAAATTGTTTATCCCTGGTGTTAGAGCCTCCTTCTCAGTAAGGAAAAACAACTAAAAAAAATGATTCAGGAAAAAAGAACCCCCAGGGATGTCCACAAAAAGGAGAGATCTTCTCCCAGGACGGACAGGAGATTTACCAGGACTATTAAAGAAGAGTTAGCTTATCTAACTCTACAACTACGTGTTTAAATAGTGTTCATGCAGATAGAACTGGGGGAGGGGTGGGGATGAGGTCCACAGCCACAACGAGCCAGAGGTGTGATCCACGGCCAAGAACAGGAGCACTGACGATCCACCTGGAATCTGAAATCTCCATGGAGTGGGAAAGAAGAACAACACATGAATTGCACCTCACCAAACAAAAGCATTTAAAGCTTTCCTGTTAGTGTTTTTCCTTCAGCGTGTTCCTTTCATCAGGCGGAACAACAGCAGCAGCAGCAGAAGGAAGAACTTCTCCTCAAAGACCTCAAGGAGAAGGAGCAGAGATCAGGATATTTCATCAAGAAGCTGAAAGACAATGACAATGCTGAAAAAACGGAGAAAAAAGTAAGTTTGTCCCCAAAAATGTTCATCTCTGTTCTTAGGCTGACAATTTCTTGTTGCCTAAAATGTAGTTTGAAGCCGTAAACCTTTTACCACCAGAGCTCCTGTGTTTATGTTCTTTGATTTACTGTAATTTTTTAATTGTTAGCATGATAATTCCAGTAGATTCACAATCTACTGGAATTATCGTGTTAACGGTTGAAAAGTTACAGTAAGTTAAAGATTTTGTGTTTAAGCGTCAGGGCTCAGAGGTGTTAAAGGGGTAGTTACATTCAAGTCAAAGGTAGGATGTCTGACTCCTCCTCAACATGTTGCCAGTCTGATGGGATGAGATTTGAGGCCCAGGACAGCACCAGCAGCCTGGCAGACGAGGAGAAGACGGTCCCCTCTGCCTACGAGGAGGCCTTCAGACTCATCACAGACTCCACCGGAATCACCGACGTAGAGGCAAGGAGGAGTTCAAAGAACGAGCTGCTGTACTGCTGCGTCCACGCATGAAGTGGCTTTTTATTCCACGCTTTCCTCTGCAGGATTTAGTGGAGCGCTTCGCCTCACAGAGGGACACTCTGAACGCTTTGGAGGGTTCGAAGGTTAAAAGCAAGAAGGAGGAGCTGGAGCTCGCCGAGCAGCTGACACGTCTCCAGAAAGAGCTGCAGGAGGTGAAGCACCAGGGGGCAGCTTTACTGTTCAGGTGAGGCCCGCTGTCGTCAGATTGATGCAGGGATCTGTGGAAGCAGCTGACGCCGAGCTTTTGTTAGTGAGCAACAGAACCAGGAGGAGCACCGACTCCAGCTGCAGGCTCAGCAGCTGAGGTGCGACGCCGCCAAACGGCGCCTGGACTCGCTGGAGACGACCCTCAGTACTGCGAGGAGCGATGTGGAGAGCCTGGCGCAGAAACTGCAGCACATTGAAATGGTAAAATCATCCCGGCTGAAAAAGAAACATTTCATTTCTGACACCAGAAGAATTAGTTCTCTTCTGCGTTTCTCCAGAGTGAGCAGACAGGCAGTACGGTTCCTCCAGATTCACCCGAGTTCATCCTGGAGCTTCTGACCATATGCAAATGGAAATTGCAGCTGTTATACGATCACCTGGAGGGCAAAGATCCCGATGCCATCATGGAGGAGATGAAGAAGGACAAGGTACCTGAAAATAACGTTACAACGATAAGAGCTTTTATTCATTTTTGCTCCAAACTCAAACATTTTTGGCTCATCTTCAGTTTGCGTTCCTGCAGAATCCTGTTATTTTTTTATGCTTTGTATTGATCAGTCCGCCATCTGGGCCAGAACTTCCCTGACCGCAGCTCCAGTGTTCATGTTCTTTGTTTTACTGTCATTTTTTAATGATTAACACGATAATTCCAGTAAAAAAGAGGTTCGTTGAGCCTCTTTTTTCCTTCACAATCTACTGGAATTATCATGTAAACGGTTGAAAAGTTACAGTAGGTTAAAGATTTTTGTGTTTAAGCCTCACCGACAATGCCTCAGGTGTTAAAAGGTTAAAAAGTGACTGGGATTCTTGTGGCTCCTAGGAGTTCCAGAACTTCCTGGAGAAGAACCTGCCAGAGAGCAACGTCAGAATCAAACGGCTTGATAGAGAAACTCCAGACCAGACCAAGGAAGAAGGTGAGACACACACACACCTCCACACACACATACAAGGCCACACCCTCATTTTCTGTTTGCTGTTGGTGTCTAAAGACATGTGGGGCGTGGACGAGGACACCATCGCATCCCGGGAAACTCTGAAGAAGAAGTCTCAGTTGATCTTTGAGTCCAACACTAAGAAGAACCCCTGGAAGAAGAAGACAACCCGGATGTGAGCCGACAGAAACCTCTGGAAGCCCCGCCCACCTGCTTTCAGTGTTTGAAAATAAAAGAAAGAATCAGTAAAATGCTGTCAATCACTGGTTTATTTTAAAATGATTTAGAGCACAGATAGTCAACCTTAGTCTTCAAGGACCGCAGTGTCTGCAGGATTTCCAGATATCCAAACCCACTCATGACTGACTACCTGGTTGAGGTGTGTCCAGCCAGTTAGAACATGCTGGAGCAGTGTCTGTTGGAAAACATGCAGGAATGTGGCCCTCGAGGCCTGGAGTTGCCAATATCTGCTTTAAACAATGGTTTGGTGAATCCTCCATTCTGATTGGCTGCAAGGTGTCCGGTAGAAAGTTAAAAGTTCACCCTCCTCTTGTGAGGGCCACACAACTGTTTTCTTCTCTGACGTGGGGCTGGGGTCGGTTTCTAGGCTAACAGAAAAAGTGTAACAGTCTAAACATAAACATTTATGTATTACCAGAAAGCCACACATAGCTGAACTTTAAATTTTCATTTCTTTAATCTTCACATAAAAATAATACATTTTAAAAACTAGACTTATAGCATTACCTGCGATAATGCCAATATGAATGCCGTAAGGTGAATGTGGCCGCTGAAGATGCTAATAGCTAAAGATGAAGAAATTGATAGCTGAAAACACTGAAGCTGATATTAGCATAAAATATTAGCAAAGTGCCAAATTAGCCTAAAAAACTAAACAATTCTAATTAAGCTAAAACAGGTAACATGTAGCTGAAAAATTAGCTAAATGCCAAATTTATTATTGTACTTCCTGTGTTGCAATTATGTCTTGTACTTTTCCTTTTTGCCTTACCCATGTACAGTTTTTTATTATTATTACTGTTCAATACGTTATATTTTACTTTTATTCTACTTTATTTATCTATTGATCTTACTTTTTAATTCTTTTTCTATATCTTATTGTGCTGTGCATTGCTGCTGGTGGACCACCCACAGTTTAACTGTTACTGACAGTTACAATAAAAGCCTTTGAATCTTTGAATTACCCTAAAAAACTGGAAATGTGTCTAATTTAACCAAAACATAAAGCTAAAATGTTAGCTAAACTCCAAATTAGCCCCAAAAAACCTGATAAAAGCCTAAATTAACCAAAATTAGCTAGTATGTAGCTGAAATATTAGCTAAACTCCAAATTAGCCTAAATAACTGAAAAAAAGCCAAAATTAGCCAAAACAGCAAGCCTTTGGCTAAGATATTAGCTAAACCCCAAAAAAGCCTAGAAATCCTTAGTAGCAGCCAAAACATTGAAAAAGCTAGCATTGAAAGAGCTGAATATTTTAATAGGTGAAGTAGCTGAAGAGCTGAAATAGCTGAAGAGCTATTGACGTCCAAAAACGTACGGAAGAAAAATAATAATGGTACAATAAAAACAGAAAAATGAATCACTATAGTGTGAATTCTTTACAACTCTCACACTATTAATCCAATAAATATTTTCTCCTCTCCCGTCAGAGTTCAGACTGCAGAAGGGTGGAATAAAAAGTCACGTTCTATGTGGTTCTCCATCGGCCAGATTGAAAAGAAAAAAAAATCATGCGTCAATGATAGTGTTTGGGAGGCCGGGCTTAATGTGTAGGAGTGCCAGATCCGGCCCACGGACCGTAGTTTGGGGCTCTGAACGACAGACACTTGTAACGTGCACAGACGGTATTCCAGAGTTTATCACAACATCCAGACAGTAGAGACGATCTCTGTCCTTCAAATGTCTGTATGGACATCACAGCATCTCTGTCACATTCAACGCCAAGGCTAACTTTCTTTCGATGTCCTTTCAGTGCCCCTTCCACCAATTTTAACCGCACCATAGACATGTAGGGCTGCTGGTGGGAGGGTGACGGGGCATCTCAGTGAGCAATCAGGAGATGTCCTGTTAAGGCCTTCTCACCAATTTTAACTGCACCCCTTTAGTACACACACCTCTAACACCACAAACAT
>NC_050512.1:4641346-4644328 GCF_002922805.2 Oryzias melastigma | reverse complement strand
TATAAATAAATGTATTATTAATTAATGAAGGAAATTGTTTGTTGATCCACATTTACAGGTCAGAGTTCATGGTGGATATTTCTTTATTCAAAGCGATCCTAAAACTACTTGTGGTTTCTCTGGAACAACCCTTATCTTCATCATCTGGACCGAAACGATCAGAATCAGGTGACCTTTAACCCTTTAACCCTTAACACTGGAGCTCCAGTGTTTTTGTTCTTTGATTTATTGTAACTTTTCTCCTTCAGAATCTGCTGGAATGATCGTGTTAGTGGTTGAAAGGTTACAGTATGTTAAAGATTTTGTGCTTAAGTGTCACCGGTGACACCTCAGGTGTTAAAGGGTTAACCTCTGAAATGATGCTACGATCCCTTTAGCATAGATACCGCGTTCCTACACTGGGTAGTCCTCATTCATCCGCTGCAGGTTGTGTAGCCGTTTCCATGACGTGTCACTGCATACCAGTCGGCTCCTTGTTAAGAACCATTTAAACCTAAAAAAAAGAACAATAAAAGAACTAATATTTACTTTTTCATTTATGTCTTTCAAAAGTGAGCATGGAAGGAGTAGGATAATGCTCTTTAAAGACTTACTCCAATGAAAAAGCTGATTTTGACACATTCTTGCAGCATTTTTCTGAGGGTGGAGAATATATGCAAAGATAATCAGTATTAAAATAGTATTTCTGGGATTTTTTAATTCAATTCATGGGGAATCAGGAGCAGACAAAAAAGGTGTTTTAAAAAGCTGGTATTGTTACGTTATTTATAAAAAAGCAGACCACAGCCTTCCTGCAATAAACCAAAATTCAAAGTGAAAATTGTCAATCACAAATATCACATTAAATCTTTGTTAAAATATATATCACTGCTCAAAAAATATAGAGAACACTTACACAACTCGATGTTACTCCAAGTCACCGTAGTCAAGTAAAGTTGGTTCACAGGCCTTTGCTTCTGCCTGGCCCCTTTTCAAACTTGTAGTTATTGAATTCGATTTGTGACTTTTCTTTTATAAAAGGGGATTGCATTGATTTTTTGTTTTACTTTTAGCTTTTATTTAATGGTTTACATATTTGAAATAAATCAAATCAAATCTTAAAAAAGATTAAATAATAAATATAAAAGAAACAAACAAATGCTAAAATTAAATAGTAAGTGTTGTACTCTATGCTTGCAATGTAATTATATATATTAACCATCAGTTAGAAACCTCAGAAAACATTTCTAAATCTGAACACGTGGGATTATTTCTCCAAAGCCTGATTTCATATTTATCTTTCTAATTACATGAGGACTGGATTGTCATGTTATGTTTGTACATTTTCACCACAAGGTGGTGGCACTGTCTGGGCTGCAGTCTCTGTTTTTATGTCTCTGTTCAGGAAGTTCCTCTGAAAAAGAGACATTTTGCTAAATTCCAAGTCTTGGTTAAGCATTTTTTTTTTTTTTTTTTTGCCGTCATCCATGTCTTACCAAATGACCAGACAGGAAACAGATCACAGATCAGCTCTTTGGCTCACCAACAGGAGGAACTGAAGGAAAAAAATGGCTCTGACATTTGAGCTCCCTAAAAACCAGATACTTTTAAAGGTATGTGGATGTTTCAAAGCTCCTCCTCCTGCTGCTGCGATTAAACAAAATCATAGTCCTTTGAAGGAAACAGGAAGCTAAATTCTGTGAGGGGTTTAGCTGTTTCCAGAAGTCACATGGTCTGGTGAAAGCCCTGTGGAGTGTGAGGAGGAGAGATGGCATTAGGTCTCAAATGAATACCCTCATATATTGTTCCAAATCAGGTTGCAGCTCCGCCCTTGTCTCCTTTACTTTACCTCTTAGCAGTCAGACTTTCCTGTCGTTTCTTGGAAGCGGTCTTGATTTTTTTACCCTTTTCAGTCTAACTTCATCACATTCACAGATGCTTCTTCTTTTGTTACTTAACCCTGATCTCAAAGCAGAACACGAAAAGAATGATCTGCGCTATGTAAATCTTCCCATCTCAGAAAAGACTTCTTTGCCACTCTGCCTTGAAGGGAAGCGTCCTGAACTCTCCTCTTCCCTGTAGATGTTGACACTGGGGCTTTCCTGGTACTATTTAACCCTTTAACACAGGTGCGCCCAAACCTATTTGCTCAAAGGGCCAAAATCTAAATGGGATCCCGGTCTGTGGGCCAAATACATTTTTTTATGTCATTAAATAACTTAAGAAAATAAAAAACGTAGTTTCATTTATTTATTTTGATTCTATATTCATTAAGTCAGGGGTTTCAAACTCAATCACACATGGGACCAAAATCCAAAACACACCTTAGGTCTCGGGCCGAAAAGAATAAACAGTTATTGAACACTCTAAAACTACATTTTTAAAACTTTAAAACCATAACTTTATATCATAATTATGAACTAGATATGTAGCATTACATGTAATAATCCTAGTGTGAATGCTGGAAGCTGAATTTGGCTGCTGAGGATGTTAGTGCTGATAGATGAAGATGCTGAAATTGATAGCTGAACAAACTGATAAGGAGGTGTGCATCTGTGATCGGAAGGAGGGTGGACTCTGTGGGAACTGTGCTGCAGAAGAGGATGAAGGCTCTAAGCCGAAGCATTCTGGGTAATCCCAGACATCCTCTACATAGCACAATGTCTGCACAGAGGAGCACACGGAGTAGCAGGCTCCTTTCACTGCGCTGCAGGACTGAGCACTTTAAGAACTCATTTGTCCCTTCAGCCATCAGGCTGTTTAACAAATCTGCCTGATAGTGTCACTAGGTAGATTATGGTGACATGTCAGTTTAATGAGAGACACCTGTGTGAGGGGGCGTGGCTACGCACAGAGCAGGGAGGGTTTTTTTTGAGGAAAATCGGCGCGGAGAAGAGAACGCTTGGAGCCCGAGGTGGTCCCGGACGCTTGGACGCAGCTCGCGGGGCGAGAGACGGGGGAGAGCCTGAGACGCACCACGAGCGGACGGACAGAGGACTGTGA
>NC_050512.1:4632588-4640472 GCF_002922805.2 Oryzias melastigma | reverse complement strand
CTAAAAACGTTGAAGTTAATAGCTGAAAACGCTGCAGCTGTTAGCTGAAAATGGTGAGGTTGATAGCCAGCTAAAATGTTAGCTAAAAGCCAAATTAGCCAGAGAAAAGCTTTAAAAAAACTTTGGTTAGCCAAAACAACTAGCATGTAGCTGAAATGTTAGATAAACTTCAAAGCAGCCCAAAAATGAGAAAAGTCTAAATTATCCAAACAGCGAGCAGAATGTCAATTTTTAAAATTTTAAAACTGCAACTTTTGAACATAATTATAATTAATAATAAGACAGGAATATTATTCCAGAATAAATAAACCTTAAATTACTCAATATTTTACTCTCCATAAAATGTATTTGGTCAAAATTATAAAAGTATTATAAAAGTTAGAAATGAGAGCAAGATAACATCGGGTCATTAATAACAATAAATTAAAATGACCTGGAGGGCCGGATAGAATTACCCGGAGGGTTAGATTGGTGAATATAGGCCACAATGCATTGTGTATTAACTTTTTTGCGGAAAAAAATGTGTTTAAATGTAATTTTAAAATAAACTAATATTTTCATCATCAGAACACAGCGGAGTCATAAATGGACATCGTAAAATGTTCATATTGATTACATTTTTGATTTGTAAAATCGCTGACATCTTAGTTTGCCATTTTAAAAAAAAAGTACTTAGTGTGGTGTCCAACTTGCTTTGAAATCCAGAGCATTAGATTGTTTTTTTAGTAGTTAAGGATTAGGGTGGTAAATTTGGTCATGGCTTTAGCCTTCTGACCCACTGAGTAAACATTCTAGAAGACTGGAGTGATAGTAGCAGGTAATGGGTGTCTAGACACCTCTGCAGAAAATGCACCAAAAATCAGACACTGGCAACTAGAATAGTCATTTGTAATCATTTACTACATTCATACTGTGCATTTTAGATTTGTTATCTTCATTGAAGTTATTATCTTCAAGTTATCTTCAGTGAAAAAAAAAATTGATTTTATTTCAAAAATAGGAATATTTCTAAGTGACCTTAACCCCTTAATGCCTGCTGTCTCAAATATGCAACAAATCAAATCAACTATACACTTACATGTAGCGTTTACTTAAAAACATAAGTAAATTATCCTTATATAGTGCTTTTCTACCTTCCATCAAAGGCCCAAAGCGCTTCACAGTCACAGACACATTCACATATGTTGAACTGCTTCACGCTGCTGAACACTGGCGCCAACCTGCCACCAGTTCAGTGTCTTGCCCAAAGACACTCCGACACATGGGCAGGCAATCAAACCCGCAATCTTCTGATCAGGAGTTGACCGCTCTACTGCTGCCCTGTGAATATCTATTTTCCGGCGTTAACAGGTTAAACTTTTTAGGTAGGTCGGTAAGTTTTTGTTCTTTTCTGTAGCATTCCACCCTTGGAAAGAACTGTGATAACCTGTGCTGACCATTTGGTCACCCAACTTTCATGTGGAATGCCTTTCTCAAGACAAGAGAGTCCCTCTCCCAGCAGAGGCCCATAAAGTCGTCTGAAACCCCTACCTTCCACTCGGATGTAAGTCATTAAACCGGGCCAGAACACTGACTATTCTGCACTCGAAACTCTGGCTAACTTCAGCCGTCAACTTCAAAAGAGTCTTGGTTCCAGCAGGCTGACCCCCTGGAGAGTGGAAGAATTCCCGACAGACACTCAGACTCCTTTGTTTGAAACATGTACCCTTCGTAACTTTCTTATGTTTTAAAACACAGGACTTTTGTTCACCGGATCTTACATGTAAAACATCTCTCCACAGCCACAAGAAATGTCCTATTATTACATGTGTGTAATCAAAGCTTTATTCCTAACAGAAGAAGATTCACAACTACTTTGAGGTTAAAATCCATGAATAATCATTGTGTAACCGTCAAAGCTTGGAGAATTGCTGTTCTGTGTTTATGTGGACTTTGGGAAGCGTTTCATGTGCCACATGCAGGATTCACACATACATATAGGGTTTTACAAACTTTGTGATAACTTTGTTTGATAGAAACCTCTTTTGTTGTTAATTCAGCATTAAGAAAAATCATCCAGAGACCAGAATAAAGTTACGCCCCTGATATTTGCATAGCCAGAGCTCATTGGGACATGCAAATTATCTACAATCGTAAAACGCCTCAAATCTCCACGGATTGGGCGATTCTGGCCCTGCCTCCCAGTTTGAAAACACTGGCGCGCAGGCCAGAGAGAGTCCTCTCCCTTTTTTCCCCTTTCTTGGCTGCCGCTCAGACTTTCTCAACACCTTCCAACAGGGCTGATAAGCCAGAAGCCAGAAGCCAGAACAGGAACAGAACAGAAACATGTAAGTTCTTCCTGTCTTAAGATCACGTCTTTTCGCGTGCTTTCTTCCTTTTCAACATTTTATTTCATAGACTGATTCCAACATTTTTATCATTTTTGATGCTTTTATTTTGAAACTGATTTTTAATGCTAGACTATTCGATAAGTTTCATTGTCCGGCCAGCTTTGCGACTTATACTTTTTGGTCACAAAACGGAATAGAGAAATTGGTCGACCACCCCAGAAGCTAAGTGACTGAACAGAGCAGAACCAGCAGAACCGCAGATTCCCTTTCCTTCTACACCTGGCTGCAGATCTCGCCTCCACGGCCCGCCTGAACCATCCAGCTAGGAACGGGATCAACCACCCTTCCTGGCAGAGCAGACCCAGATCCAGACCGCATGGTGAGAAGTCGAACTTCGCTCATACAGTCAACTGCTGGTGGTTAGAACAAAGATTAACTATTTTTGCAAGAGTAACATCTTTGCCCCGTTTTGAATTCCTCCTTTTAAGAATAGCTTATTCTCAGATCAGTAACATCACCTTTTTATGCACAACACACACTTAATGCATCCACACACTTAGCATTCCTCCCCTCAATGTTTTATGTCTTTTCTTCTCATGTATCTATTTCTAGTTATTAGTTAAAGCTATATTCTGTGTTCCACACATGTTGATTGCTTTCCATGCTTTTACGTCCAGTATTCCTGCTTGTTTAACCTCATGTTATTCAATAAATATTCAAAAGGACGTCGTTGTTCAGAGATCATTATCTTCTTCTTTGTGGTAAATTCCCTTCACAGGGTAAAGACACTCACGCTAAAATTGAGAGACTGATTAATTGATTACTTTATTGATTAGAAGTAGCGGCTAATCATTGATGAGTAATATTTTCTGTCATTACGAAGGTGGTACCCCGAGGATAATTTTATTAAATTTCAGTTTAATAAAATTCATATTTTTCAACCAACTTTGGGATTGAATACTTCATATTCACCCCCCTTGTACGCTACATTTCTAATGGAGAAGGGACATCAAGAAAATTTAGCTACAAAATTGTGGACAGATAGATCCACGAACGTCTTTGTTTTCCTCATCTGAGCTGGAATCTGGATCAAAACTGTACGACTGGATACCTACGATATTGCTTGCCATTTTTGTTGCACCACTAATGTTACTAATGTATTAATGCTAATTGGCTTTCTCCATGCCAGGGATAGGCAGCCCGAGGCCTCGAGGGCCGCTGTGTCTGCATGATTTCCAGATATCCAAGTCCTACTCATGCCTGATCACCTGGTTCAGGTGTGTCCAGCCAATTAGAACATGCCAGAGGACGGTATGTTGGAAAACATGCAGGAGTACGGCCCTCGAGGCCTGGAGTTGCCTAACCCTGCTCTATGCCAACAGTCCTGTCCCAACTCCAAGTTTAAGTCCTCCTCAGCATCTCTCTCTTCCGGTGTGCCACAAGTCTCTGTTTTGGGACCGTTATTGTTTATTTTATATCTGTTGCCTTTTCAGCACATTTTAAACACTTTGAATGAAATATATTTTATCATTTTTATGCTGATGATGTTCAGCTTCATGTATCTTTTGAACCTCAGGATTTTTTTAAAATACAGATCTTCCGCAGGTGTCTGGATTTGGTCAAGAGTTGGATGAACGACAAGTTTATCCAACTAAATGAAGATAAAACTGAGGTCCTCGTTTGTGCTCCTGACAAATACCACTCCCAGATAGTTCAGTAGCTTGGTCCACTTGCCTTGTTTGTCAGGCCCTTGTCAGACCCAGTTTTATCTCTTGACTCTCATGTTGCTGCACTTGTTCGATCTTGTTTTTATCATTTAAAAACATTGCTAAACTGAGTCCAGTTGTATCACGTTCTGAGATGGAGATGCTTATTCATGTTTTTATTTCCTCCTGTCTTGATTATTGCAACTCCATCTTCACGTCTCAGTAAAAAATCTCTAGAACGGGTTTAGGTTGTCCAGAACGCTGCTGCAAGGCTTTTAACTAAATCCTCCAAGTATTCTCATGTTACCCCGTTTTTAATCCAACTGCACTGGCTCTCTATCCTCTACAGAGTACAGTTCAAGATCCTGGTTTTGACTTACAGAGCTGTTAATAACCAAGCACAGACCTACATAAAGGACCTTGTGTAGCCATGCGCTCCCAGTAGGTCCCTGAGATCATGTGACCAGGGCCTGCTGGTGGTTAAAAGAACTTAGTTAAAAACTAAAGGTGACAGAGCTTTTGCAGCAGTGGCTCCATCTCTCTGGAGCTCCCTACCTCTCAGCCTCAGATCTGTAGACTCAGAGTTTTCCTTTAAAAAGCAGCTAAAAACATATCTTTTTAGAATTGCCTTTTCTTAATTCTGTTTTTATAGTGTGACAAAGAGACGGGGGCATTTGGATCCATATGCAGAGGATTTAATAGCAAACACAAACAGGCAGGGACAAGGCAAGAAGTCAAGAAACAGGGATAGTGCATCAAATAAACGCTTGGACAGATTGCAGAGCAAAAACAAGACCCCACACTGAGCAGAGCTCAGTGACTGTCTAAATACTGTTTGTGGTGATGAGCTGATGGGGAACAGCTGGGAGAGCCTGGGAAGAGGGAGCAGAGGCTGATGGGATTTTGAGTGTTGAAAAGGCACAGGGAGTGTCAATACTCTGGTGACTCTGGTGGCCAAACGGGGGGCATGGCAGCATGAGTCCTGACAGAGCCCCCTCCTGCGAGCGGCTCCGGAAGCGGGGAAACACACGGCGACGAGGCCTGCTACGTGGATGGGGAGCCGGCTTCGACGGGAATCGGCGATGGAAGTCCGTGATGGGAGAGGGGTCCAGAATGTCAGTGAAACGGACCCATGAACGCTCTTCTGGTCCGTACCCCTCCCAATACACCAAGTACTGCGGCTGGCATTGATGTTGGCTAACTCGGTCATGATGTCCCACTGAACTGGACCGAGGACCAAAGAGGAAGGAACAATTGATTCTTCTTGACTGCATTCAACCACATTGGTGTCGTGGATGTGAGAGAGAGTGTCAGCCTTTCCATTCTTGGATCCAGGACGATAGGTAATCTGGAAATTGAACCGGGAGAACAACGACCACCGGGCTTGATGTGGATTAAGTCGTTTGGCAGACTTGATGTACTCAAGGTTTCGGTGGTCAGTGAGCACCAGGAATGGGTGAGCAGCTCCTTCCAGCCAGTGCCGCCATTCTGTGAGGGCGTCCTTCATGGCAAGCAGCTCACAGCTCATAATTCCGTTCAGCACTGTTGAGCTTACGGGAGAAATTGGCACACGGGTATATTTTTGCAGGCAGGCCTTGACGTTGGGACACCTGTGCTGGACGCATCAACCTCCAAATGAATTGAATGTTGGGGTCTGGATGGTGGAGAATGGGCGCTTGTGTGAACTGCTCCTTTAATAACCTGAATGCCTGTGATGCTGCGGCTGTCCACTGCAACCGACGCGGGCCTCCCTTGAGAAGTGAAGTTAAAGGAGCAGCCACCGTGCTAAATCCACAGATAAACCGTCTGTAGAAATTTGCAAACCCCAGGAAGCGTTGCTGGTCTTTCACTGAGGTGGGTTGTGGCCACTTGGTGACTGCCTTCACCTTGCCCTGGTCCATGGCTATTCCCTGTGCGCTGATGATATAGCCAAGAAATGAGATTGTGGTTTGATGGAACTCACACTTCTCACCTTTGGCATACAAGTTGTGCTGAATCAGTCGCTGCAGGACCTGCCGGACGTGGACGACATGTTCTTCGAATGTCGGGGAGTAGACCAGGATGTCGTCAATATAAACAATGACATGGTGGTGGAGCATGTCTCTGAAGATGTCGTTTACAAAGGCCTGAAACACAGAGGGGGCGTTACAGAGTCCAAAGGGCATGACTAAATACTCATAGTGGCCTGTGGTGGTCGAGAATGCCGTCTTCCACTCATCGCCTTCATGGATGAAAATCAAGTTGTAGGCACTGCGCAAGTCCAGCTTGGTGAAATAGCGGGCCTGGCGCAGTTGCTCTAGAGTTGAAGGGACTAAGGGTAGATGTTAGCGGTACTTGATTGTGACCTCGTTCAGGTTGCGATAGTCAATGCATGGTCGTAAGCCACCATCCTTCTTCTTTACAAAGAAAAACCCGGCAGATGCAGGACATGTAGAAGGTTAAATGAACCCCTTTTTCAGCTCCTCCTGAATGTAGGCCTGCATAGCCTCAGTCTCTGGTTGTGACAAGGGGAACACTCTGCCTTTGGCTGGTGTGGAACCAGGCAATTGATCTGTGGCACAGTCATATGATCTATGAGAGGGCAGCTGCATGGCATGTTGCTTGTTGAAAGCCTCTTGCAGGTCCTGATATTGAGGAGGGAAGTTGTCATGGCTCGAGGAGGGGTCAGGTACATTGATCGTGGTTGAAGCTATCTGTTGGATTTGACACTCCCCAGTAGTGTCGTTCTGTGGTGTCCTGGTTGGGACACAAGGTTGAACCAAAGGAGACCACTGGTCGACCAGATGATGGTTGGGTCATGTATCTCAAGCCAGGGAAGATGCAAGATTATGGCACATTTATACTCTGTTTTTATGCTCTGTGTTTTACTCTTTGTAGTGTTTCTCTCTCATATTAACACTAATAATCCACTCGGGTCTTAGTAGCAGTCACCGTGCTTTATTTCCGTAGCTTTCCAGCCCGCACATGCCCAGTACATACATCCGTGACGTCATCAACAATCGACAGGGTTTGTTGCCATACACTACATCCCTCCTTTTCTCAGATGACTTTCTTTACAAACATTAACAGAAACTTAGTGAAACCTTATTTTTAAACCTATATAATAAACTCGTATAAACATTAGTTGTAACCTGCGGTTTGAAACATTTTGAAATGAATAAAATATTCTTACTAAACATAAATCGTCTCAAGTTTAACTAAATTCAAAATACAATTTTAATAATATCTGTAATTTCTATTCAAATTAACAATACAATAAACCTTGTTTCAAAACTTCCCTTCCATCAAACAACGTCGGGGATTATTCTGCCCCTTTTAGACAATGTTTGTTTCTGTCACAAAGTCCTTAAGATGTGTCGGAGTCCTCTTTGCTCTTTGAGGTCGACCCTCTTGCTGCTTCGGCGCATCAGGCGTTGCCGTAGTAGGTTTAATCCCGTCATAAAGCAGAGAAGCATCCTGTTCAGGTTCAATCCATAACTTCACGTGTGACACATGTCTCATCTTCTTTATGCCGTTCTTCTCCAGCCATACCAATGGACCTTTTCGGCTGATGACAGTGTATGGTTCAGGTTCAAATGGTGTTGACAGTTTGTTTTGCTTTTGCTGACGTAACAATACTCTGTCTCCTTGTTTCACTTGACTTTCTTTTGCTCTTCTGTGTCTGTCTGCATCTTCACGTCTCTTCTCCTTCCTCACAGCATCAGCCCTCCGAACAGCAACATCATCCTTTGTTGGATTTTGTTGGAAACTCGTGAGTTCCAGAAGTTTGGTTCTGATTTGACGGTTGAACAATAACTCAGCTGGACTGCGGCCTGTGACACAATGAGGAGTGCTTCGGTAGGCCAAAA
>NC_050512.1:4623137-4625512 GCF_002922805.2 Oryzias melastigma | reverse complement strand
TTTAATGCTTCATAACAAACGTCAAAACTGAATGTATGGCCGCACTGGTGAGAGGTTGTGCTTTAGCTGCAAGGGTTTTAAAGTGATTCCTCCTACTCTCTGTGAGCTGCAGGAGGAGGAGGAGAAGGAGGAGGAGGGAACTGAAGCAGGAAGGAAGGCAGGCAGAGAGGGAAGGGAGGGAGGGAGGCAGTGAATGCTAATAAGCTCGTCGTAATCATCTCGCTGTTGTAAAGGTAGGGTTGGAGCAAACCTCCTGGAATGGAAAGGAGCGGCGGCCGCTGCTGAAGGTTGTAGAATGCGCCAGAGCCGCGTCCGCCCTGCGCGCCCGCAGCTCCGCGCCTGAGCCGCTCCACCGTCTTTTTACGCGGACTGAAATGCATCGAGCCTGCTCGGGATTCTCATTCTGACAATGGAGATTGAAAATATCGTGGCCAACACGGTTCTCCTCAAAGCGAGAGAAGGTAAGTCCGTCTGAAAGCCCGTTCCCGCCCTCCAGCCGCGCTCCCGGCTGTCCTCCCATCCCTGCGCGGCGCTTTGTCTTCCTCTGCGGATGAACGCGCCGCTCTCCGGCGCTGGAGGGACGCGCTCGGTCTCAGGCTGGTTCGCGAGGCCCGGAGGTCTGGAGCGGAACGGCGCCGCGCGGGGGCTGTCGAGAGGGGAACAGCGCAGACGAGGCGGGTTTTCTCTGCGTTTAAAGGGTGCGGGGAAACATGGCTGCAGAGCGCCGCTCCGACGGGCTCTGACGCAGAAGCGAACCGCGGATGGGGGGAGGGGGTGGGGGTACACTGTCACCGGGAGGACGGGGACCCCCGGGCGCCAAGCCCCGGCGGCAGCGGGTCACCTGAAGTGCGTCTGAGGGGCGCCTCCGGCGGGCAGGGAGCGGCGCCGGTCCGGCCGGGCTCTGCCCGCTGACCCGCCTGTCCCCACTCGGACAACATCAGACGGTTCTGGTGGTGTAAGGGGACTCGGATCCAAACAGAGCCTCTGCGGTTCCGATGGAGAAGCTCGGCTGATCTCTGAGGCGGGCGGGCGCGCGCGCACAGCAGAGCGGCCTTGTGTGAGCTCAGGCCTCAGCATCAGCCGCGCTCCGCGCAGCCATCAGGGCCTGGCTGCCAAGTTTACAGGAAAAAGAGACAAACTAATGTGGATAAGCAACGCCCCGGCCTAAGAAAGGCTAAATATTTATCAGCGGAGCAGATAAGTACAAACATCCTACTGCTGCTGACAGCCCAGAGGACTAACATGTTAGAGGATAGTCCTGTCTGAGTGCTCTCATTCCAGAAGGGAAGGCCTTTCCCAGAAACTAACACAAAGCAATCCAGCCTTTTCTGAAGAAGACTCCAGTACTTACTGAGGAAACAGGGCCGTAAACAGGTAGAGGCGCTTCTTCCTGGAAAAGTCACCAAACAACATGTTGTGATCAATCACCTCCGATCAAATCCAGCTTTTAATCAGGTCATAATGACTTCATCCATGACATCAGAAAAGAGAACTCTGAAACTAGTGGGAGCTCCACAGGGATCCGTCCTCAGACTTTTTTTATTAAGTGTTTGCCAACTGCACTTAATGTTTCCTGTATCAACAATGGAAATGCATTTATGTTCATCAAAAGACAAACAAGTTAGCACATTTTACCTTTTTCAATTACCATCAAATATCTAAAAGAAATCAATGAAACTCAAATGAAAATACCAATAGAAAAAGAGCACAACAAAAGTAACAAGTGAAATTTGAAAAGTTCAATCTGTGTCTTTTAAATGCACAAATCAACCCTGAAATCTAAAGAACATTTGAATAGCAGTTCAATTATTTCAGCCTCAAAATTCACTCAAACATTTCTCTGGCTGGCTCCTCAGAGGACATGCCACCTTTCCTCTTTTGTTCTAGAAGATCCATGATGGTCTCATGCAGCCCACCCCAAACTCTCTGGCTAAAGACCGGTTGTCACGGACCGCTCACAAGTTGGTGTTTAAACTTCCAGTTTCTGGAGAATTAATTTGTCAAACAAAAACGCTCCTATCAAATAAGAAGACTGTTTGGAAATGTCTGTAGATTTTGTAAGAAGATCCAATGAGTTTGTAGAAGTTGTTCCTGATTTGTACAAATGTATTCAAGGACAACAATACAAGATTATTTTCATAGATTTTAACAATCCAAGCTCAGATTCTCTTTCAAGCAAAAATATTAATCATTTATTGTAAGAAAATGATTTAACTTGTTATGAATTTATCTCTAAAGACCCACTCCAGTGACAATGGTGTTTTTTAACATGGTCTTCTGTTACAAGACAGTTTGGCTTAACATTGGATTTCTGAGTATGTCGGGGCGACAGTAGCTCAAGCGGTAGAGCGGGTCGGCCAATGATCGAAGGATAG
>NC_050512.1:4622663-4623082 GCF_002922805.2 Oryzias melastigma | reverse complement strand
TTAACCCTACTTGCCTCCAGTGTGGCTCCACTGGTGTGTGAATGCGTGTGAATGTTCCGGTGATGGTCAGAGGGGCCGTAGGCGCGTATTGGCAGCCACGCCTCTGTCAGCCTGCCCCAGGGCAGGTGTGGCTACAATAGTAGCTTACCGTCACTAAGTATGAATGAGGTGTGAATGAATAATGGATACACAATGTAAGCGCTTTGAGCGTCTGGAAAAGCGCAGATAAATCCAATCCATTAATATTATTATTGTACAATCAGCCCAGTCTCAGTAAAATGCGTACATATGCCACGATTTGGGAAATACCGTGTATAATATACGCCACAAGCGGTTTTTGCGTGCATATAATACGCGCGGTCCTAAACGTGTTAAATCTGTTTTCCACGTTTGACACGTCCCCTGGTGGAGGCGTGAGC
>NC_050512.1:4556184-4622491 GCF_002922805.2 Oryzias melastigma | reverse complement strand
ACCAAGTATGAATGAGGTGTGAATGAATAATGGATATACAATGTAAGCGCTTTGAGCGTCTGGATAAGCGCAGATAAATCTAATCCATTATTATTATTATTATTATTAAACTTGTGGTAATCAGCATCAGATGAAAAAATGCTGTTGGAAAAAGATCTTGTATGTGACGTAGAAAATACGGTGTGTGTGCTACGAGCTCCCTGCTCCACTCCATTCCGATGCATCCACTAAGTAGATCCATGAATGTCTTTGTCTTCCTGGTCTGGATCAGAACTGTACCGCTGGATAGAAATGATGTTGCTCACTATTTTTGTTGCTCTGCTGATGTTAGGTTGGAGGTTGTGAGGGGCTGTAAGCTAGAGGGAGAGCACATAAACAAATGGATCATGGAAAGTAGCCCCGCCCACAACTCAGAGGGGAATTTCTGATAAACTCCTGCTGCTCTGCAGAAACTATGTCCTAGGGAATGATACAGGTTTTTAATTTTAACTAATAAGAGCAAAACAAGAGCACAGGAATGGTTTGAAAATAGATCAGAGATTTACCTTAGCACAGGGCGGTATTTTCTGTGCTATCATCCTCACAGATGCCTGTCTAATTTAGATTTGCTCATGGAAAAAGCTTTTGACAACTTTCCACAAACCAAAAACTTTATTTCACTGAACTTCCATTTTCTGTTTTGTTTTGCAGCCGGTTAAAAAATTCTTTGATTCTAACTTCTGTATGATATATATTTTCCCTGCACCGTCGAGGAAGATGCTAACAACGTGACGGCAACTTCAGCCTTTTCTGTCTTTTATCGGCCACAACAGGATCAAAATAAAAATCATACTTAGGATGAGATAAAAGGATAACTGGTATTTTTTTTGCAGAGAATTGGTCACCATGCAGAGCTACGTGAGTGAGAAGTAGGAACAACTTAGATTACTTTTTCTTTAAAGTTCTTCTTTTGTTCCCGTGCGTTTTTAAATGTTTTTTGTGAGCTTTGGGCTTTTCATTCAGCGGTCGTAGCAGCTCCTTTCTGACGTTAGCAAATGCCTTTTGGATGCGTGACTGCAAGTCATAAATGGATGCAGTGGAAAGAATCAGCAAGTTTACAAAATAAAAGTTCCTTCCGAATCAGACAACATACAAAATGAAAATAATCAAAGTAACTGTATGTTGTTGTTATTATTTTTTTGTTGTACGGCCGGGTATCAAATGACCAGTCTGTAGCCCAGGCTTTAATTAGACCAGAGGGAACCTGTTACATTATCTTCTTACAAAGCATTCCAATCTGAGGTCATCTCTGATGAAAAAATGTCAAGATCGGAGGTATGATGAAAATGTTGTTTTGTAGCATTCAAGTGCAGCTTTGCAGAACCCCTGGATCTATTTATGAATGTGATTGTCTGATTTATCATCGCTGACTTGAACATGCAAGCTTAAAAGTATCTTTGCTTTGCAAGGCTGTTTCTTTTGGATTGGACCCACTTGCCATTTGGTGCGTTTGTCTTTCTATTCATTCTGAATGCAGCCGCCGCCTTAACATGAGTCTGCAGAGTCATGACCCTCCCTGCTTATGCTCCATATTCTAATCAAGGGTGCATTTCATTTGCAGACGTCCACCACTGTGAAATGGATTACTTGCAGCAGCAGTGAATCAATTTCTCCGAGGTGCACAGTCTTTACAAGGCTTTGGGTTTTCCTTTTCCTGCCACTTCAAACTGCTGGGCAGGATGTTGCACGCAGGTTCGATACCTTCCCCAGTGTCACTTCTTATCGCCACAGGCTCCTGAGAGCTGTGGTCTGTGCAGATGTATGTCTGCAGAGAACTGTCTCAAAATACGATTTCGATGGACAGTGATTGAATATGCAGCGTTGGAGGGTTTTCTGACGGTTTTTGAGTTTTCCACAAACATGCAGTCATCACACTGGAAAGGTGCTCAGCAGCTAAAGAAACCGGTTTCATACTGAAAGTGGGTTTTCCATGTTTCTCTGCATCAACTAACTCAGGTTGGGATCACTTAGAAGGCTAGTAAAGACTCCTTTAATGTAGAAGCCTAACAATATTAGACTGTAAATGTAAACACAGACGGGCTTTCAAAGGGTCGAAGGTTTACTCCACCTTTTTTAAACATACTAAATACTAATTCTGGGGATTAGCTGCCTCATATTCAGGAGTGTCTGTGTAAACACCCTAATGCTCCATAGAACACAGTGGTGTCAGCACAGAAAGGACACTTGAGAATGATTCAAGTTCTAAAAGGAAATAAAGTTATTAATAGTGTCAAGACTTAACGAGAAAAATTGCCTTTCCAGTGAAAACCACGCAGGAAAGCTGCTGGAACAAGTCGGTGACTCTTCTCATTCATCCAGGTGATGTTCTGAAGTTGAGTCAGGATAAACGGACTTGAAATCGTCTGTCTTGAATCGTCTTTCCTGCTGAAAAAGTTGAAAAAAACTTTTCAGTTTTCGCCAAAAAACAGAAGGACTCACGGTTAACTGGTAAAAAATTGTTGATTTTTTTTTATAATTTAATTGCTTTAATAAATGCAAAAAAATTAAATACAATCTAAACAAATGATAAAAAAATGCAAATAGAAACTAGAAAAGTTGCATTTCCTACGATAATGCTAGTATGAATGCTTTCTGCTGGAAGTATTTGCTGAAGATGCTGAAGTTTTTTGCTGAAAATATTGATGGGATTTACTATAATTGCTGAAGGGATTTGAAAAAAAGGCAAAAGCTATTTGCAAAATGTTAAATTTACTAAAAGACTAGAAATTTCCTTAAAGAACTATGAAAGAGGGCTGAAGTTGAACTAAATTTCTGAAAAATGTTGTCATAAACTTGCTTAAAAAATCCCTAATACATGCCAGTTTTGCAAAAATATTTAATGTGTTGCTTAAATATGAGCTGAACTCAAAATAGCAGATGCCAAATTAGCCAAAAAGGCTAGCTTGTTGCTTAAATACTAGCTCAACTCCAAAATTGCCTATTATTTCTCAGTAAACTAAATTAGGCAAAAACATTAGCATGTTGCTAAAATGTTAGCTAAACTTAATTTTTTTTTGAAAATTACTTTAAAAGATGAAAACATAACCCATTAATATATTTAAAGGTTTGAAATTTGAAGACTTTCTCATTCATTTCCTATGGAGCACATTTTGCTCAATATTTCAAAAAATCTATAAAGTTTATGAATACCAATAATACAAGCAGAAATGTCCTGAACGAGCTGAACGTTTTGATACCAAGATTACTGAAATCTCTGAAAGTCTGATTGAGTTTTTACATGCAGAAGAACGGACAGAAAGGAGCAGGAGAATCACTGTAGTGTGAATGATTACTACCATGAGCATTGATACCTAAGAGGTCTAAATAATACTGAGGACTTCCTGTTCTAAACAGCATTCTGAAGAGGAGCTCGGGTTTAATCAGCATTCTTCATTGAAGAACTTTTGGGCAGGAAATCCGCCTCAGGCCGATTCATTCAACAGCTGATCTGAAACTGGGCGGAGCATCACACAGGTCCGTCTGTCGCAGAAGAATTTGCACGTCTTTTAGGAAGTGGTTAGAGAGAGTCACCTACGCTGAGAGGAGAATGCATCTGCAGTGCAGCATCTGCAACACCTTCATGCTGCTTTTCCAACCAGAGAACTAGCATCACCTCAGGAGAGAATGCAGCTGGTTTGTTTTTGAATTTGACCCTCTATAGCAGTGGTCCCCAACCTTTTTCAAGCCATGGACCAGTTTAAATTAAACAATATTTTCATGGAGCGGTCCGAACAGGACCGAGGTCGCATTTTTAAGCTTCTGTTTTGTGGTAAGAAAAAAAAACTAACAAAAAAAAAAACGCTGGTACAAGAAATTTTGTTTCTAAAAAAGTCTAAAAATGTCAGTGTGTATATATATATATATATATATATATATATATATATATATATATTACAGATGATGAAGATGCAATGAAGTGATAACGTCATGATTGATAAATGGATAACGTGAATCCACCGTATCTTTATTATCTGATTATCTGCACGTGTGAGTTGAGATTCTGAGTTTTACCCAGAGCAGCTTCTGCTACATGAGAACAATAATTCCAGATTGAGGAAGACTCCCTGTTCTGTCTGTGAACAGCAGCTTTATTGTTTCACTGAAGTCGAAGGCTGTTCTTCAGTTTCCTCACTGACTTTTTTTCTCCCCAATAAACTTTCCAAATATGTTTTATTGTTTGTTTTTTGTTAGCTTTGGGCTACTAGCTTAGAAATCCAGTTAGCCATGCATGTAGCCGCTTTAAGTCACATCACCAATACAGATGTGAAGAGAATCCAGAAGTTTTTCAAAACAAACGATTTTGAGGTTTAGAAAATAAAATAATCTAAGTTAGTGCATGGATTTCTTTTTTCTGTTCGCAGCCCGGGAATTGGGGACCACTGCTCTATGATGCAGGAGCTGAGTTTATTTTAAAGTGCTACTCCAACTGATCTATTTTCAAATCAATTCCCAGATGTCTTTTAATGATGATGCAGTTTTAGCCAAGAAACAAACAAACAAAAAACAACCCTGTCCTTTTCAAACTATGAAAAGTGAAATATTGGATCAATTAACAAAAGCCCTTTTAATCTGCTACATATTAGTTTTGATCAAATTATATTTTTGAGTTGGGTAAATTTTAATTTGTTGAAAACACACAAAAAATGAAATGTAACAAATTACAGAACTTTTGTTAATTGGTCAAAGTTTCTCTTTTCAGTGCAGTTTCATTAGAAACTCACTTCTGAGCTGTGGGCAGGATTGTTGGAGTAAGCCTGTGATCATTTCCCATCGTGCCTTGTTTACACTCTCTCCCACTAGCTTACAGCCCCTCACAACCTTAAGCTAACATTAGCGGTGCAGCCGTCCAGTTCAGATGAGGAAAACGTTCATGGATCTATTTGTCTGTAGGGGGACACATCAGACTGGGAGACTTTGACCCGCCCATCGCAGTGACTACCTCACAAAAAACTCCTGATTTACATCAAGTTGAATAAAAAATACTAACAAATGCAAATTTTTGCCTAGTTTTCTTTAAATATGCCACGAGAAAAAGGATACAAGACAGTGTTAAAGAGCACAATTTTCATTGGAGTGGGTCTTTAACAAGAGGGAGAAAGGTTCATCCTCCTACTGCTGTGCAAACGGTGAGGAGATGCGATAAAAAAGTTATTCTTGTGTATAAAGGGTCACGCTATGTTATGCACAGGGACTGGTTCACATTTTGTAAATATTTTTCTCAGCAAAAAAACAACAGTGTAAAACTATTTCCAAACTTTTCAACTCGACATCAAATACATAAATAAATGAAATAAAGTCACCACTAGTTAATTAAAGTCCCACTTCAATCAATTTCCCCAATATTTCATTTAACTTTCAATTCAGATCATAATTTGTGGCTGCTGATCCGATCAGAGTGGATTTTGGTTCATTTTGAACGGTTCGATTGGATCTGGTTCACTGATCCAAAATGGATCTGGATCTCAATCCAAATGGATTATAATTGACTTATTTAATGTTGAAATGATTTTATAAAGATATAGGTTGATTTGGTGATCAACTTACCTCACCCAGACTGATCAATCTGGTTGGATAAATCAATTTATTGATTAATTATTCCATGCCTAGATTTTATTGTTGTTTTTTGTTTAGAAAACATATTTACAAAGTGAAAACTAGTCCCTGCATCATCATCATCATCCCTTTACTCACCAGAATAACCCCTGTCCTTGTCTTCATACATCCTCATTGTTTTCACAGCAGTTGGAGGATGGACTTTTCTCCCACTTGTTAAAGACCCATGATGATTAAGATTTT
This sequence comes from Oryzias melastigma, assembly GCF_002922805.2. Taxonomy (NCBI): domain Eukaryota; kingdom Metazoa; phylum Chordata; class Actinopteri; order Beloniformes; family Adrianichthyidae; genus Oryzias; species Oryzias melastigma. Next base: position 4,616,656 of record NC_050512.1, on the reverse strand, counting down.
GGTGTTTTCAACATGTTCTTGTAACATTTTTCTAATGATGGAGGACAGAAAAATAAAATAAAATAGCATTTTTGACTATTTCCTTATGCAAACTGTTGAAAACCAGAAGCAAACAAAAAAATGCCGTTTAAAAAAACTTGAGTTGTGACGTAGAGAATGAGAAGGGCATGCCAAATGTCCCTGCTCCGCTCCATTCTGATGCAGACATGTAGATCCATGAATGTTTTTGGTTTCCTGGTCTGAGCTGAAACCTGGATCAGAACTGGACGGCTAGATAGAAATGATATTGATCACTATTATTGTTGCACCAGTAATGTCCTGTTGGAGTTGTGAGGGGCTGTGAGCTAGTGGGAGAGAGTGTCAACAAAAGCCTCAGGGAAATTTACTTACAACTCAGAGGGGAATTAATGAACTCCTGCTGCTCTGCAGAAACTATGTACCAGAAAATGACACAGGTTTTAGATTTGGCTAAAAACATCATAATCCCAATTACCAGAGCACTGGAAACGCTTTGAAAACAGATCAAAAAATGATCCGATTTTGACTTTAATTCAAAGCACATCAGGGATTGAAAACTGACCGTCGTGTAGTCAGTCAAATGAGTCGTTTCTTCTTTTGTCAGGAGTTTAGAAGAAATCCTCTGGATTTACTGCCTGCATTTTTGCTTTTTAACAACAAAAAAACCCAGCACAGATTGTTTATTAGAAATGTTCAAGACTGTGAAATGAACACTGATAGATTGATCATTGACACATGTAGAAGTTACGCCTACTTTGCCTGTACTAAAGCCATCCCCAAGGTCAGAAAAAAGCAACACTGAAGAGCTGTATCTGCGACTCTCTTAGCTTCAGTGAAAGTTCATGGCAGAGCGACTGCAAAAGGACAGAACAAGGAAACATTTGTGGCTTGTTTCCAGGAGAAAGCCTCCTGTATCCAAAGACACTGAACGTTGCATCTCAAGTCCAACTGGAGCTTGCTTGGTTGCAGTGTGGTGCAGATATTCTTTGGACACATTCGTCCTGGAAGGTTTGGTTCTTGTTTGATCCACACCAGATGGTCGACTGACAGACACGAGAGCTCATCTGAACTCTGGTCGGCTTGAGGGTCTCACATGCAAATGAACAATCCCCAGAGTCACACTCTGATCATCTTTTGATCTATTTTCCAAGTGTCCCCGGTGGTCTTTTCATTGGAATTATGCTATTTAGCAAAAAATGTAAAAAACTGTTGTTTTGTAGGACATAGTTTCTGCAGAGTGGCAGGAGTTTGTTACAAATTGACCTCTGAGTTGTGGACAGACAATAAGTGCAAAGAAACCCCCACACCCACCCCCCGGGGCCAGGTTTGCCCATCGGGGACGTGACAGTTACAGTAGAGGTTGTATTAATATTTGATGGAGGTGATATCTGTGATGATATGTGGCGACGTGAAGGGGGGCGGGCTTAAGAACAATCGCGTGTTCAAACCAACACGTGAGCTGTGTGGTTGTCACAGGTTAGCGTGATGAAGCATTTTCCTCAAAGACATTGAGCATCTTGCTTTAAATGAATGATGTCGTCCGTTTGACTTGATGCGGGTGAAATGTTGTTGTTTGTAAACACTTTGTAGCAGCTGAGCTGGCAGAGCAGCCTGTCGGAGTCACGGAGCAGCAGATGGAGTGTTGCTAAGAAGAACTTACTTGAATAAATATAGCCGTGTGTGTCTGTGTCTGTATTGTAAAGTCTTTAGGTGTAAGACGCCGTTTGTTTTAACACAGCTTTTGTAAACCACATTCATATGTTGTAATCCATTTTTGAAAACACACGTTTTTTAAATTCATGTTATTTATTCTCAGTTCTGAAACAACAATCTTGGACCCACTTTTCTCTTTTCTGCAAAAATTATATGATCCAAAACAGAAAATGCCAAAGCTAAGATCAACATTTTAAGTCAATAGCAAAGAGCAGATGAACAATCCGAAACACTCCTCCCATGCTGGCGCCATGCAGCGCGTGGACTACAGGACCACGGCTCTCAGTGTTGATCAGCTGACACCACTGTCTCTGGATCATTTCATCCAGCCGTGAACTGCAAAGGCATCTGCTGCCGCCATGTGGGTCTGAGAGGGCGAGCTGTCTTCTTGGCCTGTTGTTGAACAGTCTTTGAACACTTCTGCATACATTTCCCAGAGTTCCACAGTCATAGCTGGCATTTCTTTAGATCAGAGTTCTCCAAGTCAATCCACCTTGAGACCACTGAAGGCAGAGTCGGACTGAGGCTGGGCTGTATGGAGTCCAATTTGTGCCAAAAATATGTCTTTGGTTCATTGTCTATGTCTACTGAACAAGTTTATTAAACATTTGTTCATGTCTACTTGTTCATGTACTACTAAGTAATATCTCCTGCGTGTCCTGTAAAACAACAGGAGCTAACAACACTAGCAACTGTTGCTAAGGACTTTTCTGACAACCAGATCCAACGACAATAACAAATGCAAATTTTTAAACATAAAGATGAAACATCACAAAGCAAACACAAAGATATCATCAAAGAAGTGTCAAGAAGAAGTAAACAAGTATCAGAGAAAGAAGGGTTATCCTGATCAATAGAATGACAGAGTGACAGGTGTTTACTTCTCTATAAAAGTCTATGGGATTTTGGCTTTTTGGAGCCAGAAAGTACTTCCTGTTTGGAACACCGGGGGGGAGGGGTCAGTCCAGTTCTCATATACAGTCACTGATTTAGACTGAGAGCGTTCAATGGAAGAGCAGTAGTGATGGGATATTTTTCATGTCTGTCATTTCAACAAAGACCTTCATTGGGACACAAAACTTCGCTGACTTATTTTAGTTTTCTTTTATTCAAGCCATTACCGCTCATAGAAGGAACTGAAAACTATTACATGAAAAAATATGGTTGGATCAGCTGTCAAATCCACCTAGTTGTACTGGTTATGTTGTTAACATCAACATTTTTCTGCGCTGACACATTTTTAGTTCACTTGTTGATGAGTTGTGAACTTTCTTTTTGCTTGAACATGTATTTGCTGATAGACCTGACCCCGTTTGCTGTGTGACAGTTAAGTGAGTGCAGGAGGAGTTTGTTACACGAGAGGTTTGTGCAGACTGGGAGGCACTAACTTACCTGACATAAAATGTAGACAGGAAAATGACTGAAGGTGTTACAACCTCCAAACATCCAGACATTGAAACCCATTCATCTTCTATCAGTGCTTGGTTCACGGGGTTGCTGGAGCCTATCCTAGCTGGTGAAGGTAGCCTGAATTCTTCAATGCTGAACCCCCTTTGCTCTAATATAGTTTGCCTTGCTTTGCATGTTTGCAGAACACTGAAGGGATTCCTGTGCTCAGGGTTTGTTGCTGAAGTCATTGGTGCCAGTTGGCTTTCAATTTTCAGCTGGATTTTTTGGGCGGTCCTTGTGGGTTTTCTCTTGGAGCTGGTTCTACTCGAGGTGTGTGCACCTTTTCCTCATGAACGTGTGATGAGGCTGCCGTCTCCATGTTCCCGTGATTTCTCACACAAATCACAACAAATGGCATAAACTGCATTAAATGCTTCCTGTAAACGCTTACACATGCTGAAACAATCTTATGGCAGATTGAAGTATTCAACAAGTTCAACCGTATCCTTCACGTATTTGAGGAATCGGATGGAGCCCTTTTATGTTAGATGCCCCCCTCCTATCTCGCCGCTGGTCATTTGGAGTTTAATTTATGTTCACCTTTAACTCTGCAGTCAAACGTGAATGAGGTATGAGTGGTTCTGCTAAATATTCATGTTTCACAAGTCATATGGCCATTGCAGTATTGATCCCTGATATGGTGCAGGCCGAGTTTCTCTGTCTTCTGTCGTAACATCTGCACGATCCTTTGCTCTGAATGAAGAAAGCTGATGACTTCAGGACTGTCTTTCTGGTCTCTAGTTGCTTTCTCATCACGGCAGAAGTTGGCTTGGCTTTTTTTTTACTTTGTTGACGGGCGGCTCACTTTCACAGCCCTCTAAACTTGCTGTGGCTGTTTAGTTGTGGTTTAGGTGTTGTTTCTCGCATGTGCTTGACGTCAAAGGGGAGCGTCCATTTCTGGTTACAATCAGCCTGTGAATCACAATTGAAGTAAGGCAGGAAGAGCATGTATGAACATGCTCTTCAAAGTGGAGCTTTCTCTGCTTTGGGGCTTTTTTTATCGTTTTAGTAAAAAGCTGGAATGCGGTCAGACTTGCCCTCTCAAACCCCGGGTCCCTGAATCCTGTAATTCTTCAGCGGATATGTCTACCTGACATGAGCCGAGTGTTTGTTCAGGTGTGCGTGGACGCACCTCTGCTGCCGGGTCGCCTAACCTCCAGCGAGCTGAAGTGGCGGGAGACTGACAAGTGTTTGTGCGTGACGTCAGCCGGCGGAGCTTTATTAGTTTAGCGGTTGTAGCTGGGCAAACACTTGTTGATCACTCTGGGGTGTTTCCTCCAGCTGGGGCTCATAAAACACATCACTTTGTGACTTTCCCTTCATGTGGGACTCCTTCTGCAGTTATTACGCCCTTAACTGGGGCGATGTGGCGTGCTGCATGGCAGCAGTCGGAACTGGATGCTGCTGGGATCTCCAGCCTGAAGAGGCACCTTCTGAACAGCAGCTGGCCTATGAAATGTTTACTGAGAGCTCCTCCCATGAGCAGCCAGCTGTTGGTAACGTTGGGCTTTATGGTGCATTTCCCAGAGTTTGGTGTGTGCCCTTGGTGGCTGCTGGCTGTCCTGCCTTCAGTATGACCTGACATTGTTTATCAAAGATAATTGTCAAGGTGTAAAAAGGTCGATGTGTTCCCCGCTCAAGGGCTCGGCGGCAGAGAGGCCTTTTGTTTATTCCTGCGTCTTCAGCCCAGGCCTGAACTTCACCCCTCATTCCTGATGCTGCTGCAGATAAGTGCTGGCTCTTCCCGTTTTGTGGAGTCAGGCAGAGTCTTGCTCAAGTTTAGTCTCTCGATGCCTCCCCCCCAAGACGCTGTGAATTCAAGGGTCACTTTTCAAGCATGTCTGGGCTGTTGGGCTGGATATCTGGAGGGCAGAGGAAGGGAAAGCTCTTGCAAAACAGCCCAGGATGCTTCTGGAATGAGCCAGAGCACATGTTTACGTGAAGAGTGTGTGCTCATGCGAAAAATGGCGTGTCCCACTTAGCGTGAGACCCACCGCCTCGCTGTCTTCGCTCCAGTGTGGAAATGTTGCTCTGTTCTTCACGTGACTCACGCTTCCCTGAAGGCAAACTGCAAGAGTCTGGCTCTGCAGAATTAATGAAGGCATGACGGCGAAGAAGAGGCGGGCGTCGAGGAGGCGAGGATTAGCAGAGGTTTTCACGCTTCCCCTTCCTCCTGCTCTGCTGATGTGCATCTCAGTGAAAACATGAGGACGGATTACCTTCAGCAAACACGGCGCCCTGTCGTTCAATAGGCAACACTGATACTGGCAGCTAATGTTTTCCTTATCAGGGGCTGCGGCAGCCAATCACGCTCTGCTTGAGAGAGAGAGACAGGGCCGTTCATTTATCACTGCACCAGCTCAGATGGGCTTCCACTGGGGGAGACCACAGCCGTCCCATCTGAACCTAAACCCGTCTCCCATCCTGAAGGGAGAATTCAGAAACCTTTCAGATCACTTTGAAGAAAAGTTCAGAGAAGGAAGGAAGGAAGAAGGAGGCAGGACCTTCAGCAGTCATTGCCTGCCACTGGTCAATAATGTGCAATAAGAATGTAACATTTAACCCTTTAGCACCTGAGGTGTCGTTGGTGATGCATAAACACAAAATCTTACAAAACATACTGTAACTTTTCAACCATTTACACGATAATTCTAAAAGATTCTGAAGGAGAAAAGCACCATGTCGAGCAACAATTAAAACAATAAAAAAATCACAGTAAATCAAAGAACATAAACACTGGATCTCCAGTGTTAAAGGGTTAAACTAACAACAAAAACCATGAACTCCCACCACTACAATTCTGTGCAAACTCTTGGAACCAGAAGAAGAAAGAGGTCACGAGGTGAGAGAGCAGAGCCGCCCGAGTTTCTCTAGGTAATAATAAGCCTCATTTCCACTGAACGCTCCAGTCTGGTCCGGTCCGGTCAGCTATTGGAGCGTTTCCATAGTTAAATGGATCCATTAAACAGTTCCGACCTGTACCTCTTGAGGGCCCCCATCTGCTGTAGGTCCATAGAAAAATAGAACAGGACGGTGGGGGCGGAGTCGCTGTTTCCACCCTCTGATTGGCAGAAAGTGATGATGACATTAGAAAGCACCGGTACAGCGCTAAGCTAGCAATTCCATTTTCATCTGTACGGCGGTAATCTTCTGAGCCGCCCGCAATCGTTTTTCAAACTACATTAAGTTCCTGTTATACACCAGGAGTCCCCAAACTACGGGCCTCCTCCACATTTAGCCCGCCCCCCCAAACTCTATCATTGACGCAAACATTTTTTTTTCTCAATCTGGCTGATTGAAAACCACATAGAACGTGACTTTTTTTAAAACCCTTCTGCAGTCTTAACTATGACGGGAGAGGAGGGAATATTTATTGGTTTAATTTTTGAAATGTTAAGTATTTTTTTGTGAAGATTACAGAAATGAATTATTTAAAATTTGGCTATATGTGGCTTTCTGGAAACTTGGACGTCCACAAATGATTATTTTAATAGTCGACTAATCACAGATTATTTTTTCAGATTAGTCAACTAATCAGGTCATGAGCAAATGAATATAAAGCACATATCTTAAACATCATTTGCTTTAAACTAATAAAAATCAAGAAAATTAAGATAATAGTTCATTAAACTTTTAATGACTCGTGCAGCATCCTTCATTAGTTTCTGGGAATAAAACAAGATTAAATTAAATGAGGTTAGCATCTGAAAAAAAGGTACTATTCTTCACTAAACAAAGTTGTGAAGAATACCTCACAACTTTCATCTCAAATCATGAAAAAAGTGCATTTTTTGGTGCTGAACGCTCACAACTTTGTTCAACTACTACACTCTGACTTCATGTAATATAAAGAAACGACTAATCGACTATTAAATTAGTCGTCGATTAGTCGACTTATCGTTGCAGTTCTACTGGAAACCCATAAACGTTTATGCTTAGATACCCCCTGTGATTGTTACTCTTTGTCTGTTAGCCTACAAACTGACCCTGGCCCCCCATCAGAGAAGGAAGCAGTGATATGGCCCTCACAAGAAAAAGTTTGGACACCCCTGTGATACACAATGTACCAAAATTAAAGCAAGAAAAGACGAGCTGCTGGATGATCTCCATTGTTGTTACTTTTCTTGTCGGCGCACTACAATGACGGAATGACACGCTAGTGGAAGCGAGGCTGAAATGAGTGGAAACGCTTGCCAGAGTTAACTGGACCGTCCAGTTAATCAGCACCAGACAAACAAATGCAGTTTGAAAAAGATTCTTTTTGTGACAGAAAAATACTCTCCCAGCTCCACTCCACTCTGATGGATCCACATTGGACAAATGGACAAATAGATCCATGAATGTCTTTGTTTTCCTCGCCTGAACTGGAATCTGGATCAGAACTGTAAAGCTGGATTGCTCTCTGTTTTTGTTGCACCAGGGTGTGAGGGGCTGTAAGCTAGTGGGAGAGCATGTAAGCAGAGAGCTCTCAGCAATAGCGAGGGAAAGATCTGCAACAACAGACGCACACATGTGGATGTATGCGTCTGCATGAATATATTTTCCAATCAATTCATGACCAATTATTCATGACTATAATTATTTGGTATATCTCTGCATGGACAGATATTTCTATTGTTTGTCTTGTTTAGTTTTATTTCTGTTCAGAGGTGAATTTCTCATGAAATTCTGCAGCTTTTGACTAAAAGTAAGATATTAAGATAGTAAGAAAGCAAGATATTTCTTAACTTGGGTTGCATTTAATCCGTAGAAGAGATTTCCTACTGAAGATTTGGTCAAGGACACCGAAATTGCACCGTAACGTTTTGACCATCTCTGCAACCAACGTGAATCAGCTGATTCTGTTGCAGAGAAAAGTTCTGATGTAAAAGGATTCATAGGAAAATAGAGATACTTGTGCGAACATGCAGCGTTCTGACCGCCTCCTCCTTAGAGGGGCAGATCAATTGTCTGATGGAGCTCAAATGATTTCCTGTTGGTGGATAAGATCAGCGACAGCAGCTGCTCTGCTGGCTGTCGGCTGAATGGAGAGGATGACCGCCGCTGCTAGGGATGGACACAAACCTCACACGCCCTCCCAAAACAATCGTTGGGCCTGCACCCCTGATGGTTCTGGTTACTGGTACCTCATTTCTGGCACAGACGCCCCCCAGATGACCAGAACCCCGGCCACCTTAGATGTCTCAGACTGTCCCGTTTCAGAGATGGGTTTTCTGTCATTGTTGTGGGAGTTTTCAATCTAGGTTGGGTCTTAGTGGGTCTCAGAATCAATATAAGAACAACTCTTGTTTGTCTTCATGCTATTTTTGGAATTATAAATTGTGTTTCAAATGGGCCCAAAGAAAACATCCCCTTTGATCGGGGATGCAGTTCAGCAGAACCCTTCCATCTGAACAGGGGGGTCAGCAGAGCCTCATTTCATTTCTGAACAACGGCGCTCCAAATGCTCGTCCAGTTCTATGGACGGGACCTTCATAAAGCACGATATTATTAGACGGAGTGTCTGGAATCTAGGCCAAGCGCAGACACGCATCATATACTTTTTAAAACTATGTTAGAGACTGTTTCCCCTCAGGTTCTGCAACATCTGCTGTAACTCTAACGCAGATGTTCAGTTTGTTTTCCGTCCTGAAAGTTAACCTTCCAGCTTGGTGCTCTTGAAGTTTTCTCAACAACTGTGGTTCCGAGCTGCTCTGGATGTTTTGCTTTTGTCTCAGCTGTCAGTGGGAAAACAAAGATCCCAGCATGCTGACTCCGCTGCCTGGCTCGGTCCCGCACCGCATTTTCAACAGATCCAATGAGGTCCTGTTGTTTCTGGTTATGTGCTGGTTGTCTGCCGGGTCGCAGCTTTAAAGTCCGGGTCAACACCGAGCCAAGTACTGGACTTTACTTCTGCCAACTTTGCACAAACAAAGAATGTATGTCTGACTTCTCTTGTGGAGCTCATTGGGTCTTCTGCAGGTTTTCTTTGTTTTGAGTCATGATCAGCAGGTCTTAAATTTAACCCTTTATTTAACACCAGTGTTTATGTTCTTTGATCTACTGTAACTTTTCAACCATTACCACGATAATTCCAGAAGATTGTGAAGGAGAAAAGCGGCTCATGTTCTGCAAAAGTTCCAGTGTGTTAGAGGTTTTGTGTTTAAGCGTCACTGGTTATAGTGGTCAGAGTTATATAAAGGGGTGAAAGTTGAGTAATTTTCATGCATCTCTTTCTTTTGTAGCTTTACCGCTTTTTGCCTTTTAATGTTTTCATTTTTACTCACTCAGTCCAACTCACAATAAAGAAAAACATGTTCAAATAAAGGGTATCAGAGTAGGGTTGCCATGATTAGTCGACTAATCAACGACTAATCGACTATTAAAATAGTCTACGACTAATTTAATAGTCGATTAATAATTACTTTATATTATTTGGATATTTGGAGTGTAATAAAGTTAAAAGTTTTAATGACATTATGTTAGCTTTTTGGACTATTATGGCATTTATTAATGTTTTTTTAGGCTAATTTGAGTCTAGCTAATATTTCAGCTGTATGTTAGCTATTTTGGCTAATTTAGGCGTTTTTTGTTTTTTAAGCTATTTTATAATTTAGCTAATATTTCAGCTACATGCTAGCTGTTTTGACTTAGTCTTTTTTTTAGGCTAATTTGTCATTTAGCTAATATTTTAGCTGGCTATCAGCTTCAGCGTTTTCTGCTATCAACTTCAGCATTTTTAGCTATCAATTTCAGCACGTTCAGCTTTCGTCACTAGCATCTTCGGCCACCAAATTCAGCTTACAGCATTCACTAGGGCTGTGGATCATCACTTAGGTGGCGATCCGACTCGATTCACGAATCAAGATCAAAGCAACGATTCACGAGTTGAACCACGATTCTTACTTTTTATTATAATGTTTATTGCTATGTGTATGTCTATTTAATGGATGGATGAAAATTGAAATTATTTGCATTTAATCATCATTTATACCTTTATTTAGAACAGGAGATCAGAATGAACAAAACTGATTAAAAAACACAAAGATTTAGATAAAATATATATTTTTTTGTCATTTTAAAGTTTTTTTGTTTTTTATTTTTCAGTCTTCTGGTTCAGCAGTAAAAGGGCCTCAATCACACACCCATTCACTCACACATTCACACTTAGGGGCAATTTAGAGTCACCAATTAACCTATGAAGCATGTTTTTGGACGGTGGGAGGAAGCCGGAGTCCCCGGTGAAAACCCACGCATGCACGGGGAGAACATGCAAACTCCACACAGAAAGGTCCCAGCCGGGAGTCGAACCGGGGCCTTCTCGCTGTGAGGCGAGAGCGCTAACCACTGCGCCACCGTGCAGCCCGCTCAGAAACCAGGTTACCCCATTTAACCTGCATACTTTGTTGAGCATACCAGTAAGATAAAATGCGCACAAAAAATTTAGGCACACCTCTCTTTTCCATTTTCCTGAATAATTTCCAGTGATTTACTCTATCGGAAGCTTTAGAGGCATCCAGGAAGCACAAAAAAAAAAAAACGGAGGAATTTTGATTCCTGTATTTAGAGATCATCTCTTTAAGGACGTACACGCACATGTGAGCACCAAGCTTTTCTTTAAATCCAAATGGATTATCTGTTGATTCAATATATTTGGTGATCTTGTCCAACAAGATAAACTCAAGGAGTTTTGACATTACACTGGCCAAGGCAATTGGTCTGTAGTTATCAGAGCAGCTAATTTTACCGGCTTTGTTTTTCAAGACTGGAACTGTCAAAACATCTAACATAGAGTCTGGTAAAAAAACCATGAGTTAAAAAAGATGTGAAGCACATGGAAGGTAATGGAAACACCTTTGGACTTGCAAACTTTATGTGTTCAGAAACATCATCAAGACCAGTGGCCTTGTTATCTGACAATTTGCCGGTAGCCTGAAAGACCTCATGCACTGGGATTGCATCACAGGGGCCAACATCATTTATCTTATACACCTCATCAGTCTGGCCACAATTAAAAGTTCTACTGTAGTGTTGTCGCCAATGTTCCAGGATATTCTCAGGACCAGAAACTCCATCTATCACACACGGAATAGTTTGTTTCCCAGAGTTTGTGTGTTAAAGCTAATGATGGTTAAGATGTGTGCTTTACATCCTGTTTATGCATGACCCAATTAGTCGACTAATTGGAGAAATTAATTGGTGACTAGTCGACTATTAAAATGATCGTTTGTGGCAGCTCTATATCAGAGGAAGAATGGATATTCTGACCAATAGAATGACTGACTGAGTAATAGCTGTTTTTCTCTGTAGAAAATTATGGGATTTTGGTTTCTTGTAGCCACTTTCTGTTTGGAATGTTGGGGGTAATCACTCTGTCCAGTTCTCATATACAGTCAATGATCAAACCGCAGAAACATGTGGATGTTTCCTTTTCTTTCCTGTTGTAAAATGGTTAAACAGTTTGGTAAATTCAGAAAAACTCAGATGAAACTTCTTTTGTTGTGACTCCTTTTAAGTGGGATCTTCTCAGCTGGAGCGGACTGTGGATGGTGACAGGAAGCCTGTGGAAGTGGAGGAGGGCTGCGGGGAGCTAGTGGTTGGCATTGCTCGAACCAGAGTGGTGTGTGACATGTTTGACACCGGCGTCCTGGCACGCATCTCGGCGTCCCGCGGCCTGGCGTGATGATCTCAGCCCTGAGTGAGCTCTGAAGTCTCTGCTTATGCAGGGCCCGGTCTCTGGGGGAGAAGCAAAGTTAAATAAACACGTGCTCTGTCCCGTCTGCAGTAAGGGCCTGCACACATGGCTTTGACGTCAGCGTAGCATTAAACAGGGTGGGGTGGACCAGCCTGCACTGACTGGCATCTTTGAGCTCTCTCTAGCCACAGCTCACTATTATAGTCTTCATCACTCTCTTGTCTGTGCTCGTTTTCTCCAGCTTGTCTTCTGCTGGTTTTCTGTGTCAGCTGGAGGGTGAAGATGCCAGGCTCCAGCTGGTTGCTTCATCAGGGCTTCAGTTCAAAGAAAGGTGTAAACCTGTTGTGCTGCTTCCCTGTCAGTGTTTTTGAAACCCGAGTGGGTCGTGTGGGTTCCTACAGGCTGACATTTGCATGTTCATAACAGGTCCATCAGCATACCATTGGCATGACGGCTGGGCTATTTCAAAGCCCGTTAAAACAGCCTCAGACAGTCATTTTCCTTTACAGCTCCGTGGTCGACACGTATGTTTGGTGGCAGTGCAGTGGCGTGTTCACCGTGAATCCCCAGCAGCTTTCTGAGGGGTTTGGTTTTTCTAAAGCACCGTCCCGTCAACGGAGGATCGTCAAATTGCAGGTGGTTGAAAAGAAGTATGTTAGCTCTGGGAGAGAAGCACTCCATGGCTCTAGTTTTCTGTTCAGGTGTCATCGAGTCTCCGGCAGAAGATTTCAGCTGAAACGTTGGAAACAGTCCTGGAAACATGAGTTTTCAGCTCCAGAGATTGAGCTTGTCGTTACCAGATTGCTGGTTGTCAGTTAGTTCGTTTCTACCTCTAATCTGATGTTTTTATTTTAACCAGAAGCTCCTAATGAAATGAGAGTCTCTAGTTCTAAACAAACTGAACATTTAGGATTGTTTTAAAAGAATCTGCAGTTTGTGGAAGAGAGCATAAAAATGTTCTCATGCGTGTGAATGCATTGTTCTGCAGGTGTGTGACTGCACCGATTGGCCTCTGTGTGTTTGTGTTGGGGCTGTCACATGTCACTGGCGGGACAGCTGGTCCCCCCTGAACTCCGGGGCAGAGGATTTCCCCGTCTGCTGTCGTCAGGCGTGGGGCTCCGAGCCTGGCTTCAGCTGTGAGGCTCCGGTCTCTGCGGAGGGAAGAAGAAAAACAAGCATGTTTGTTCTCCAGCAGGCCGGCCCGGGATCAACCCGCTAGACCCGAAAACGCCCGCTGTAAGACTCTACTGCTTTAGCATGTTTTTAGTTGACTATGACCCATGTCGTCCATGTCCTCAGCCAGACTCTGCCTTCAGTGCTAACTTGGGTGTGAGAACTCTGCTGTAAAAGAACATACAAACAAATGAACGAACCCATTTTTGATTCTGCTTTAATAACAAAGCACTAAATCAGTCTATTTTGTCTGGAAAGTTCCCGTTCTTTGCATTGGTTGTTGGTTGCTATCATGTTCAGCTTTAGGCACCAATAAATTATCTTGGTTAAGCATGAACATATTTACAGAGTTTATAAAGACCTTCAAACTTGAATGAAACATGTTTTTTTTCTCTGTGTGCTTGGAGTGGACGAAGCTTTGTAGCTTCTCACAGACTCAATCTGAGCTGCTGGCGTCTTTAAACGCATTCTTTTCACTTTAGCCACATTTCTGCGTTACGTTTGAGTCAGACTGGATTTTTCTTTCTGCTGTCAAGTGTTAAAGAGCAGCATTTGAGCTGACCAACATGTGACATCAGTTTCACGAGACAACTGCTTGTAGATATGTCCCTGAAAAAGTCTATGCACTTTTTCATTTGGGTGCTGCAGTATCGGGAAGATCATCTTTAACTGAAGCCCGCTCTAGCAGAGCTTCTCCAACACGAGGCAGCAGAGCAAGCTGAAACACTGCTGGGGTTTTGTCCTCTATGAACGTTTTGAAGGGTGCAGCTTTGGTAGCTTTCTCCCAACTGTTCATCTGCTGCATGTGAGGCGTTTGGTGTTCACATGTTGGAGTGCAAGCTCCTTAAGGAGTGTGTCATCCTGGCAGGTCATTTAATGTGGAACTGAGAAATGCATCCCTCATCTTCTCAAAAAACAGAGGGGAGAATTTCACTTTCATGCTGTAACTCGGGTTAAAACCAGAGTTTTGTTGGTTAAAGTGAGGGTTCAGCAGCTGAATTACTCTTTAAAGGTGTTGGTTTGTGCAGCCCTTCTAAAGCTGGAATGAAGACATTCAAACATCCAAATCGTGACATCCTGAACTGATTTTTCCATGGCAACCACTCTCACCAATCAAGAATGAGCTTGTTAGAAGGCCACACCCCTACCACTTGAAAGCGAACTCAGGAGACGCTTTGGTTGTTGGACCTGGGGGTCAGGCTCCACCTGCTTTTTTTTTTTAGACATCTGATTCGTCAGTTTATTACTTAAATAAATTGAACTACAAAAATAATAAGAAAAAAAATTAGAATCATCAAGAAGATGTTAAAAAATGTATTAGATCAAGGAAGGTTATTCTGAGCGAGTAACAGCTGGTTATTTCCCCATAGAAGTCTGGGTTTTTTGATTCTTGGAACCAGAAAGTACTTCCTGTATGGAACGCCAGAGGGGAGGAGGCACCCAGTCCAGTTCTCTTATACAGTTAATAGTCGAAACTCTCACCTTAATTTATGTGCAAAGACGGAAGTTTCCATGTCTGCTTTCTGGCTTGAATGACGATTAACGATCTCAGGTTGAACAACATGAGCGATACTGAGTGTTTTTCTTTTTTAACAGCTGTTCTGCTGCTGACATTTACTTGCCAGGACAAATAAAGGTCAACCCTCCAATTCTTTACATATTGTTTTGTTAAACTGTCAGTTTCTCAGTCCAGCCTCCACTAAACGGAGCTCCAAAGCCCCAAGCAACACTGCAAACCTCACGTCGTCTTGTATGTTGAATGTATTTACAAAAAAAAGGACTTACAGGTTTTAAAAGGCAGCCGTTTGGATAATTTCCAGGTTAAAGGGTTGACCTTTAACCTGAACATGTCTGCTGTTAGTACTTGTTCTGTTTATTTTTATGACTGACATGACTTTGTTTTATACCAGGATCTACCCTCTAATCAGAATTTGAATGTAAGACTCTGAGAAATGAGAAAGTTTTAGTTTTTCAGACAGGGATCCCCATAATGTTCACAGTCTTAAAGGAACCTCGCCTCTAAAGTAACAAACTCCTGTTTGAGCTGGAATTTATTGAAGACAGGACACGACTGGAAGATATACAGTATTCTGCATCTAAAATGAAAGTTCTTTCGCTGATCAGCACCAGCTCAGTGGAGAAATTGAGTGTTGGTGTTGGACTGGGGGCGGAGCTATCAGAGCATACTCTTCCTGGAGGGGGCGGTTCACATCGCGCTTATGTTAGCATGATGCGACCCACTCGCTGCAGACAGTGCAGGTTTTTAGAAGATTACTCTTAAATGCATGAACGGATCAAATTATCACTTTGAGGTTCTTTATAGTGAAGAATGAACAGTAAAATGCATTTAAAACCTCCAAAAGTAGAATTTTCAATTCTCCTTTAAAAGTGCTGACTGTTGGTCCCCTACACATTTTTGATAATGTAACCCTTGTGCTATTCTAGGTGTGTTTACATGAACAGTGGGGTCATCTGGAGCCCAGCAGACATTTTTTATCTTCACTGGTGTCCGTGACAGACAATCCTTTCCACCTTTGTCATGGGAGGATTCTCATATCATTATAAGGGTGGGGTCATCTGGACCCCTAAAGAGAGGACAAGGGTTAAAATAAACTTGTTTGAGTCTAAAAATAATGGTCTAAAACCATCTGTGTGCTGCTCCCTACAGGTATTACAGTTTCATTTTGTGATTGGTCAAACAATTTAAGACCCACATCACGATCAGCAGATCCAGTTATTAGGGCGGGCTTAGAGTTAAAATACATGAATTTCCATCCGCTTTTGTGCACAGTCCCAGATAAATACGTGTGAATCACATCTTCCAGTAACACTTTAAAATAAGCTTTATTAGCAAGCTTTATTTACACATTAGCAAACATTATTAATGTGTTTATAGGGTGTTTGTAAGACATTTATCAGCATAATCAGCCAAATAAGATTCATTAACATCTAAAGTGAGGTCATTGTCTACAAAGGCCAAATTAATAAACTGTTAACAAGCTTAACAAAGGTATAAACTATCTTTGTCAGCATTATACTCAGTGTTTTGCAGCAGCTCATCCAAAGTATAACCCATCTTCCTTACATAAAGCTAATGCATATCTTTACCTCCTCTAGTTGTAATAGAAGGGGAGATTCTTGGTACACAGAGGTGCTTCAGTGTCTGACTGATGCAGAAGATTTATCAGAGTACAAGAAAATACAATGAAAAAAAAACTACAATAAAATGAAGCAATACTTTAAGCAAAGGGTACCAGAAAATGACTAGTAATATGACTTGCTGAAGTCAAAAGGCATGTGTTTGTTTGGTGTCATCATCAAAGAATCAAAGAGAAATGGTTTTGTACCACCAATCCTCATAAAGTTCTGTAGATTCTCACTAGTTGTACTATTAAAGAGTTTCAAAACCTTTTGGAATCTGCGACAGGCTGGCGACCTGTCCAGGGTGAACCCCGCCTTCGCCCATCAGAACCCCGTGACCCCGAAAAGGAAGAAGCGGCCAAGAAGATGAATGAATGAATGAATGAACCTTTTGAGATTTGTACTTGAAGAGAACGTTTCTTGTTTGTGATGTTGTTTGCAGTTCATGTTTTACTATGAACTCAATCAAATAATCAAAGGAAGGACAATGTAGCTGCAGTGGTTGGGCTGAGGGTCGTCCTCCTCTGAGAAGGTCGTTAGAGCCCCACCCAGATCCCATGTGAGGAGTGGGAGCAGTCTGGTGGTGTGAAGGTTGCTCTGTCTGTGTGCAGTGCAGGCCGTCACAGAGCTCCTCAGGTTAGCGTTCTGTTGGCGTGGTTCCTGACGGGGCCGCTCGCTGTGCACGCCTTGATGTCTGTCAGCATTCTTCTGCACACGCTCACAATGCACAGAGGCGGCGCAGAGACCAACCAGCTGTCCCTGTCTCTGGTCACAACAAGGTCAACAGGCTTAAAGGCACACACTGCACGCTCCCCTGCTCTTCAGAGGGTCGGTGCCACCAAAAGACTGACACAGGTTTGTCCTTGTGTTCCCAGGGGGAGGAGGGAAGAGGAACGGCCGCAGTAAGAAGTGGAAGGAGATGCTGAAACTCCCGCACATCAGCCAGTGTGAGGAGCTGCGCCGCACTATCGGTAAGAAACTCGGGGTGTGATGTGGTGTCGTTGGGGTGGGCCCAGCTGCAAGAGGAAGTTCAGATTGGACTTCCTTCCTGTTTCTGCCCGTCTCCACCCGCAGTTACAGGCAGGGGACAGGAAACGGGGTGTGTGTGACTGAGACAGGGAAATGGTCCGTACAGTTGTTGATATCAAAGTCTTAAAATCGCATCATAAAAGCAGAATGGGTTGAAAGATGCTTCCTTCCTGTCATCGACATCCAGGTTGGACTTCAAAGCGCTGGTGGGACTCGTCCTGTGTCACCTCGCTCTCTGGGCTCCTCAGGTCCTCATGGCTCACTGAGCGCCGCAGTGCCCGTGTGTGTGTGTGCGTGCGTGCGTGTGAGAGAACTGGTGCGTCACAGCTATCTGCCAGAGATTGCAGTGCCAGCCTCCCACACATTCTCACATACTCCTGTCCGTCTCCGTGCATCCACTATCTCTTTCTGTCTTCTGTCTTTCATCCTCTCCACAGTGGGACAGAGGAGAGGAATTATGGGGGGATAGTGGAAAAACCAAAATCTGGGAGAAAGTGGCTTTTAACAGCCCGAGCAGAGCTCTTTGGAGGGTGGCCTTCGGTCATCTCTCTTACTCAGCACTTAGATGCCATTCATTGTCATCACGTCGAAGCAGCTCAGCCCTCACAGATCTAATGAGTCGGCTCATAAGGAAGGACAGGAGGCTGTGTGTGTGTTTGTGCAGGACTGACCGGGTCCCACCTGAACTGATTCATAGAGGTTGATAACTCAGACTGGATCTCTTAGTAATAGTCCTTAAAGATGCTCTGAGCTTTATTAAAAGATCCCAGAGAAACACATTTGTGTGTCACTAAGTTCATTTTGATATAATATAGGGCTGGGCAATAAAACAATCAAGATATATATGGTGGTAGACCTTTTTCTCAACAGAGGAATGAATCTATCGCGATAGACTTTTATTTTGAAGGGTCTGAAATTGACACTCATAAGCAGAGAGCAGTTTCTCCTCTTTGCCGAGTAAAAGTTAGAGAGTTAGTCGCCGTATGGTAGGTAAATGTTTGCATCTAATTGGTTATGGTCATTAGCTCTCATTTCGTTACATTTTTGGACCTCTCCATTTCCTTCGCCTGCACCAAAGGTAAACAAGCCAGTCACCACTCCCCCGCGGTCACTTCCTCTAATCTTCTCCGTGTAACGTTTAGTTTGGGCTGGTGAATCCGTGGAACATCTGGGGATTTTTAACAAGAGCTAGTCGGAACTGGAGACCACCCTTCTGGACTTAAAAAACAGCAACAGAAAGGTCAATAAAAAGTTGTACACATCTGTTTCGTGTGTTCCCTGATGTAAACACGGACCAGTTTACAGTCAGACAATATTCTCACTGCCCGGATAAATACAACAACGTTCATCCGTAGGACATTCATTAAAAATATATTCTTTAATTAAATAATAGAATTGAATCCAATGTGGATTAGCACATCTCTGGGTGCCACAAAAAGTAATGGAATATCTTTACAATAAAACCAAACAATCCAAACTGTCTCTCGGTTATAACCTATACAAGTAACCAACAGATTAGAGAACATAGGATTTTTGTTTAATCTCCATCCGTTATCCTGCAGCTGAAGCAGACTCAGCAACAGGAAAAAGAAACAAAAAAAGCTGAATAAACAGCAGAAACATTACTTTCATCCAAGTGGCTAAAAGTAGCTCTGGAGTCACTTCTACCAGTGGATTGTGTTTCATTTTAGCCTTGCTGTTCATTGAGGTGCTGTGAGTTTGTTTGTTTGGGTGAAGAGGCTTCAGGCTGGAGCTTGTTCTTGGACCCAACTCTTCAGGTTGACATACGTCAGCATTGCATGGGTGCTATTGCGTAATTTCCCTATCACATAGAGTACGACATCAAAATAATCCTCGGCGTGTGTTTAAACACAGACGTGCAGTCACATGCATGTGCACGCACACACCCTTAGAGGGGTACAGTACAGCAGCTGATAGCGGTGTCTTTGTTGTGTCTTGATAATGTCAGGCATTTGACCTTAGCCTTGACAAGTGAGCAGCAGTCTTATAAAGCCCAGATTACATTATGGGGCTGCAGCCGCTCTGTCTGCCAGCCTCTGAAACCCCGCTCCTCCTCTCTCTTTCTGTCCGGACGACACCTGTAGCGGATGTTACCAGCGCAGGCCTGTTGCTGTGGATGAAGCTGCAGCACGCTCCCCCACATTCAGCTGCCTGCACATGGTCGAAATCATCTCTGCCTAAACAGGACTTTTCATGGCACTAGAGTAGCAGCTTGCCTCACTGGTGCAGACGGTTTTCACCTCACACACCTCCCACTTATGTAATTACAGTTGTTCCTATGTAGGACCCAGGAGACATTTATCTTGTGCAGGAGGAAGTGTTTCATTGGATGAATGCTGGTAGAGATCTTTCAAAAACATCTTTTTGGAGTAGACTTCTGTAACCTGACAAACTCCTGCTAAATGTAGGTAAACATAACTGCCCCTACGGGTGGATACTAGAGGTGTACCAAAATATCCATATTTCAATATATCAGTGTCTTTATATTTAGTCCTGTGATCAATTCTTGATGGTTCTCACCAAGTATTGATCGTTTATTCTCGTTTGAAGAGGCGGTAAAACAATGTATTCATGATACTTTGGTGAGGCATTCCTTCAGACGTAGATAGGGACACACATTGCACCAATGTGTATGGCAGCTACTTGAATTAGTACATTTTTGTTCTGTTTACAACAATTCTGCATTAAATATTGGCAGTGTTGTTCATGTTTACTATTTTTAACAAGGAGTTTTACAGCTAATTCCAGTTCAGTTGGTGTCAATGCTTGTTAAAGACATAGAATTACTGATTTCAGCAATGTTGTACTAAAGTTTCTATAATTTGCTGCGCAAAATAAGACAAAAGTTGTATATTATGATTCAAGCTAAATAATAAATCTGGAAATATTTTCCTCAAAAATATGTGTTCTTTTATATATTGTAAGTTATTATTAGAGATGATTTTTACCATTTATCACAGTACCGTGATACCATCGATATTGTGAGCCGTGTATTGTGTATCGCATCGTATCCTGAGGTACCTAGTGATTCCCAGCCTAGTGGATACAGGCTGTTTGCAGGTGTAAAAGGGAGCAAACCTGTACGAAAGGTTAAGATCATAGACCGCTAAGTAAGAAAATGCTCTATCAGACAACCCAAAAACCTGCAGCACCTGTGCAGGTGCATGTGACTAAGGCCTAAAGTTTACATTTCCTCCGAGTAAAAAATAAAAAATATACCTTGATTCTATATCAGGAGTGTCAAACTCAATCACACATGAGGCCAAAATACCAAAACACACCTTAGGTCGCAGGCCGAACTGAATAAACATTTATTGAACACTAAAACTACATTTTTAAAACTCTAAAACTGTAACTTTTTAACATAAAGATGAATAATAAAAAGGCAGGAATATTATTTCAGAATAAATCAACTTAAACCTTAAATAACTTTCAATATTTTACTCTCTATTTTGTCAAAATTATACAGGTTATAAATAAGCACAAGATAACATCGGGCCATTAATAACAATAAAATAAAATGATCTGGAGGGCCGGATATCTGCCCTCAGGCCTTGACTCTGACACATGTGTTCTATATTGTTCAGTGATATCATTTATGAATGATGTAAACTAAGAATATTAAGATGTGTTCTGATTTTACAAAGTGAATCCAGATTGGAAGCAAACTGTCTCACATCCCCAGACTGGAGCTGGACATAGAAACATGGATTCTGATGTCATTCATGCGTTCTCGGTACATTTGTTGGTCTGTTCACTGATTATGGTTAAAATGGAAACAAAAAAATTGCAAGATAGTTTTAAAAAAATGGACTCAAACTGCTGGAAAACAAGCTAATACAGAAAAGGCAGCAGAGAAGGTTGTTTGGTTGCAGCTTCTTTTTCATTGTGGCACAAAAACCAGCTATGCAGCGTAAAAAAAATGCATTGCTGAACATCTTTATTTACTCACAGGCATTAATTTTTCAAACTCTTTTAAGGGAATAATTTTTAAACTAAAACTTCTAAAACCTTATTTTTTCCTTATACTGTCGTCTTCTTGAATATGGTGAAATGCTATAATTCAATTAAATTTTATTTATATAGCCCAATATCACATATGAATTGCCACATTGGGCGCAATGTATCGCGATCTCCACCTAGTGTCCAAACTGAAACGTCCTCCAGGAGAAGCAGAACAATGTTTCCAATGTTAATGATCTGAACATTTTAGTTAGAACTTCTCCTTTAGAGAATCCATGTAACACTGGATGATATTAACAATCTCATTATTTCACTGATACATTTACAGTATGTGAACTGGATCAGATTAATATCAATATATTCAAAACATATAGATTATTCATGCAATTCTAAACAAACGTGGATAAATTTGTAAACTTAAATTTAAATTGAATTGAAGAATTGAAAAAATAAAAAAAAATTGGAATTGAATTGATTCAGGCTCTTGTGAATCGAACTGTTTCTGGAAGTTCTAACCGATACCCAGCCCTACTGTCTATGTCTTTGGTTCATTGTGTAAGTCTACTGAGGGAGTTTAATGAACATTTGTTCATGTACTACACAGTAATATCTTCTGTGTGTCCTATGAAACGACAGGAGCTAACGACACTAGCAACAATTGCTAAGGACCTTTCTGACGACCAGATCCAGTAGGCTCCACCTACTTTCACAGAGGCATCTGATTGGTCAGTTTAGAACTTGATTCACCTGCAGTAAAGTAAAATATCAGATCAAGAATGTTTATTCTAACCAATAGAATGACAAAGTAACAACTGTGTATTTCTCTTCAAAAATCTATAGGATTTTGGCTTCTTAGGGGAGGGGGGAGGGGTCACTCAGTCCAGTTCTCTTATACAGTCAAGGGTTAGGATCAGCACTCAAGGCAAGGCCCTGGTTAACCTTCATATGTAAGTCAGCAGTAGACTGTGATGCATTTGTTGGTATTTTGGCTTTTATTAACAATAAAATAAGCAATACTGTACTTTTACACCGTGTTGTGACTGTGTCATATTACACTGATGTTTAACGTGTGTGTGTGGGGGGGGGGGGTATTTTCAGGACTGACATGTTTGATCTTGTGTTAACTTTTCAATGAACATCAATTGAATGTATGGTTTTAGCTGAAATTTTGAGTTGATGTTTTCACCTTTAAAAATATTTCTCCCTATTAAGAAATTCTTTGGTGTTTAACTCGTTGGTGTGTTCATTCTTTAGTAATTCGCTAGTGATCCTAGTGAATTGTTACAGTGTTATGTTTGTCTTTAGAAAGTGCTAAAGTCAACACACTTTTTCCAAAACAGCTAGAGCTAATCAGGTTTTAGAAGGCAGTGTTTTACAAACATGCAAAAACGTGAGACGGAGTATTTCATGTAAAGTCTCTGGTTTAAAAACACCAGTGAAAGACTGACGATCTTCAGCAAAAAGGAAGCGTCTCTCTTCCCATGAGCTCATGTCCACCTCAGAGTTTTCACGCCATCTTTGAAAAGGTGAAGCTGATCTTCTTTCCGCTCTGCATTCATCAGATTCTTAGCAGCATTTGGTTCATATCATCTCCAGAGCGTCTCAGATTTATGGTTCAGGAAAGTCTGTGAGAGCTGTGAGTCAGACGGTGGAGCTCTGGCCTGCAGCTTCACAGCTGCGGTTTCCTCATTACACCATCCCAACATATGTGCAGCTATTTCTTGGCTGCGTTCAGAGTTTGGTGAAGTTCAACCCAAAGGGTTGCAGTAAAATACAAAACTGAATGTAAGCAACCTCTGTTCACTGAAGCTTATCCAAAAAACCACCAAGACACAATAGTTTGGTTGAAATGCTGCTTGAGCTCGTGTTCACTTTTATTTTCACTCTGTGAAATACTTTGAAATGAATTTTATAGTTTGAATTTAAGCAAACATCCTGATGAATCCAGCTGGGTTCTCAGGTCTCCAAACACATTCAAGTGTTGTTGCTTAAACTTGAACCTGGGCAGAGGGAGCGTGAAGGGCTGAAGTCTTTTCTTTGCTCCTTCGTTCACACGCGTGTGTTTTGTGCTCTAAGTTTGAACGAGAAGAGCAGAGCCAGGAGAGAGGGAGGGACGCTGTGAGAGGAGTGGTGCAGCTGGGTGAGGACTGGATTTACTGCTGGGGATTGTCCTGTATCTGTCACTATTAGAACCGTTCAGATCCAGCATCCTTCCTCCAGTCTAGCCACAAGTGTGTGTGTCTGTGTGTGTGTGGGAGGGATTATTGTTTGCATGTTTGTCCTGCGTGTGCCCGGACCGTCAGCCAGTGGTGGACAGTGTCCCGGGTCGTTGTCCTCATTTGGTAAAAGAGGAAGTATGGGTCAAACGGACGCCATCGGTGCTAATAATTGGGGCCCAGCTGGGCACCAGGAAAGTGCTGACTCAGAACGCCGTCTGTGCTGTCTGAAGCAAAACTCACTACTCATTTTGCTCTTTTGAGAAAGTGAAGTCACCATTTGGGGGGGCTTTTTCTTCCAGTTTAAAATACCAGTGAATCTGGGTCACGTGTGTCAAAATCCGGCCCAGGGAACGGATCCGGCCCCCAGGTAATTATACCGGTCCTCCAGATCATAATACATTATTAACGGCCCAATGTTATCTTGCTAACATATTGAAGCAGCACTACAATCATGAAGGTTGAGCTTTAACAAACATTGAACTTTACACCTCAATGATGTCATCATCTTCTCCCTCCCCCTCACCCTTGGTGCAGAAAGAAATAAACCACCAGAAAAAATAACTAAGGAACTAAAATCATTAGTTTTTACTGAAAAGAACACATTTTATTTTTATTTCCTGGATTTGTTTGTTTTGTTCTGCAGCATCTTCATATTTGTATAATTTTGACAGAATACATTTTATAGGGAGCAAAATCTTTTGAGATACTTATAGGTTTACTTCTTTATATAAATAACATAAATATAAAGAAATTTGAAGTTTTTTTTCCTTTAACATTTACTTTATTTCTAACTTGTATGATCTTGACAAAATATATTTTTATGGAGGATAAAATATTGAAAGTTGTTTAAGGTTTAAGTGGATTTATTCTGGAATAATAATCCTGTCTGTTTGTATTTATAGTTGTGTTAAAAGTTATTAAAGTTTGAACAATTTAGTCTTTTTTGTGTTTCATACATGTTTATCCTGTTCGGCCTACAGTGTATTTTGGATTTTGAGTTTAGCTGGATCTGGACAGACGTTTGAGTGATTTAGGAGAGCAGCTGAAGTTCTTCTGCCCTCGCAGGTCTGTCAACATCTGTTTTCCAGTCTGAATCAGGTTTTTCTTTCTGCTGCAGTTTAGACCTAAAATAAGGTTCCACCGTTTTTAAAGTACTTTAAGTAATAGAACTGATTTGACTTCCCATCAGAGATCAATGCAGTGATTTTATTTAAAGTGGTAATTTTGGGGTTCAACTTTATGAGTGCATACTGTCATCTCACACAATAAGTTAGATTCTTGTTATTTATTTGGTCTAAATTTTAATGAAATACAAAAAAATAATTTGATATTAAAAATAGTAAGTGAGAAGAAACACAATCTTGATTAGTTTGTTATTTATTACCCCTGAATTAAGACATTAGTAAAGATCCACCTAATAACAAAACATTATAGGCTATACTGTCAGATAGAAACAAATGCTTAAAGACAAAATTGTGCACAAAGTAATACTTAGTTTGTGCACAAGTTTGCCTAATAATATACAGTGAATACAACTTCTAGTTTTACATTGAACTTATTGTTTTAAATACAATATTTCCCTATTATCAAACTGTTAAAAATACATCCCAGGTTGACAGACAGATGCATGGAGTCCTGAAACATCCGTACAACACAGTGAGCATGCGTATTCAGGCTCATTGCTGAACCTAAATAGAGTGGAACCTTTTTGAATGTGATGGAGCCCATAGCAGGTACATTTATCTTCAAAAACAGTCAGTAATCTCCAGCAGCATTTTGTCGGGTGACAACAGCTGCTGGTGTAAAGGATGAAACAGAATAACAAAAACTAGAAAGCTAACTCAGAGCTAAAGTAGGGTAGCTGACTGTTCATTCATCAGTAGCATCAGAATACCCAACTTTCTGTCTTTTTCAGATTTTTTTTCTTTTCTCTGCTGGCATATGTCAGGAGTTATTCTGTTTAGCTTCATCCACTCACCCCTCAATGTGGTGGAATAGGTTTGTTCTCATTGTGGACATGCCTTTTTTATTCCAGACTCTCTCTATTGGTTTTCAGTACACATGCGCTCTTTGTTGAATCAATGTTTCATGGTTCGATATAAACGGCTGTTAACCTGTGACGCATTTTTGACAATAATCTAACAGAAGAAATTCAAATTCAAAGTAAATAAAAGTTGTATTCAGAACAAACGTCAAACATAAAAACCAAACATTGTATTTTTATCCCCGTTCTTACAGTCACCTTACCTCATAATCATTGTCCATGTAACAGCTGGTATTTCCACCATTCTCCAGTGAAAGCTTTACAGTGACGTCTTCTGCTCCTCACTGGACTCATGATGTTGTTCTGATGCGTTTCGCTCTTCCGCAAGTTCTACATCCAGTCTCTGTTCCAGCTGGTCCCAGACGTGCTCTATGGCGTTCAGGTCAGAGCTCATTGCTGGTCATACCGTACGAGCCACTCCCACTTCCTGAAGTCCAGCTGTGATGATTCTGGCTCCATGTGGTGGAGCATTATCATCCATGAACAGAAAGTCGGGGTGTTCTGGTGGAATTGGGGGATGATGATGGTTCTATGACGTCTCTGAGGTCAGAACCTGCAGTGACTGGGCCGTCTACAAGAACCAAACCAGTTTAGCTCTGACTGGTGATGTCTGTCCAGACTGAGATCACGGTGACCTCGACGTATCGCTCACCTCACCTTCTCCATCAACACTGATGACCATCATTTCTGTTCAAGAGGACCCGACACTCATCAGTGAACAGGACAGTAGACCATGGCTGCATTGTCCAGGTCACATGGTCTACTGCAAACGTTCACGGTGGTGTCTTGGTGTCTGTGGATCACCTGTAACGGTCGTCTGTCATTCCAGTCAAAGAGGTGGAGTCTGTTGTGAATGGTTGGTCTGTAAATCCTAGAACCCTCACATCTGGTAAACGGCCTGCAGCTGTGTGGCGTTTGCTAAACCATGTCTGAGGTCAGAGGTCAGGAGGTTCTGGTCATGGTTGTGGTCTGTCTCTGGCGGGGCTCCACTCCTGGGTCTGTCACAAACTCTGACAGTAGTTCTGGTTCTGGATGTTAGTCTGCTGATGACACTGAGAATCACCAAGTTCACCTGCAGCATCTGACTGTCTCCTACCAACCTGAAGGTGTTCTGACCAGGTGGAGCTGCTGGTCTGTGTTCATGTCTGTTTGAATGATGAACTTGGAACGACTGAACCACATTTTAGACCCCAGAATGTTGGACTTGATGTTACTTTGAAAAGGTTTTTCTTATGGAATGTTTTGGCTCCAGCCTTCACTCTGTAAAGTGAAACAAACTGTCTATGACATCCACTGAGTTTTTCACAATATCCCGAACTTTTTGTGTGTATTGTACTCTTTCATGAAGTTTCCTCTGAAAGTAGCACTGAGTGAAATCCAGCTGAAATAACAGGAGAAACTAGAAGGTTTTTCATCGGTTTCTTTTTTACTTGGTTAATTTTTTAATGGTTACACTTCTCCTTTAGCTGTTTTTTTAATAATCTGCTCTTACTTGAGTGAATTTTTATCACCCTTTTCCTAGTATGAGGTTATAGGAAGGCATGAAAATCTAACCCAGAAATTTAAAGCACGAGTGAAAAGTCATAAAGTTTGGTGTGTGTGGAGACAAAGGAGCAGCTGTTCTCAGCACAGAGCAATCTCTGCAGTGTGAGCATTGATCTCAGGAGGCATCGTGCAGCCTGCTGTGACCCAAACATGCAGGCAGCAGACGGAGGGAAAACACGGATGAAGGAAAAGGCGGAGTTTAGGGAAATCAGAACTTAGAAGAAAGTACCTGAAGCCTTTACACCTTCCTGTCTGTCACATGGTCTTTGTCTGACGTGTTGTCTTTTGTCTCATCAGAGAGGGACTACACCAGTCTGTGTGAGAAGCAGCCCATCGGCCGGCTGTTGTTCCGTCAGTACTGTGACACCAGGCCAGAGCTGAAGCGCTGCATCGACTTCATGGACGCCGTGGTAAAGAGCTTTTCCACAGGAGCTCTGTTTGACGTTTTTATGCACGTCCTTTCTCCCAGCCCCTTCTCACTGCCCTGGCTGTGTTCCTCTGTTTCCACTTTTCTCATATTCTCCATCTGTCGGTGGTCTGTCCCACGAGGCCAGGCGGGAGCTGGGAGAGGGGAGTCAGAGCTGAGTCCCCTGCCTGCTCTTGGCTGCAGCATTGGGGGGGATTAGCAGGCAGGCTGTCAGAGAGCAGACCCCCCCCCCCACCCCCCATGCGCTTCTCCATGAGGTCAAGCCCACGTCAGAGGCTGATCCCTGGAGAGCGCAGGCAAACACAGGCCTAAGCTTGTGTCTAAGGCCCCCGCTGGTATGCAAGAAAGGAAAAACAAGGTTGGGGGGGCATTCCCTTTAAAAAGAGACCCTAAACTGCACACCCCCTCAGACTGACCCACAGAAATGTCAGAAATGTGGAAAAATTCTGCCTTTTAGCAGCTAATGTATCACACCTGAACTGCTTTCACGTCTATGCTGTGATGAGTGCTAGCTGGCTACCTAAACAAACATACACCCCTACATACATACACACATACACCCCCCCACACACACCCATACACACCCCTACACACACACACACACACACCCATACACACATACACACATACACCCACACCCCCACACGCACACACACACACCCATACACACACACATACACCCACACACCCACACACACACACACACCCACCCACCCACACACCCATACACACATACAACCACACATACACACATACACCCACACCCCCACACACCCACACATACAACCGTACACCCACACACCCATACACACATACAACCACACACACACACATACACCCGTACACCCCTACACACATACACAACATACAACCATACACTCACACACATACACACACAACACAAAGCAGCGCTAGTCCAGCCAGCACCCTGCGTATCGCCATATTTGAGCAAAAGTCGCATCTGTCACCTGGGAAGTGAGGAAAGAGTCATGCCCGAGGATGAAGATCATTTATGGTCCTAAGCTTGTTTCTGGTTTGTTTTTTTTTCTATGTGCCCCCCCTCCCCTCAGCACACACCCATCTCTCTCTTCCCCCTCTCCCTCCTTATTTGGAGAGGTATTAAAGATGTCCGGCAGCTCAAACGTGTGTTTTCCTCCGGCAGGCCATGTACCAGCTCACTCCTGATGAGAAGAGGAGGGACAATGGACTGAATGTTTTAGACACATACTTTAACAACGGGGTAAGATGCACAAGCACATCACGCTCTGTGTGGTCAGAAGGGCAGATGCAGTAGAAACACTTCCTCAGACCTTTGCTGTTCTGAAGTAACGTGCCGGTTCGGCTCTCGAGACCTTTTCACTTCAGTTTTAGTCCGAGGTGTGACTGTGGAAGAACAAGGAATCAGCCACCAGCATACCTCGCACAAAAGTTTGGACTTGTGGAGGACAGCAAAGAAGCCCCAAAACATCAAACAACCTCCAGAACTCCAGGCTGCAGTAAACCTTGTAGACTCCAGAAGTCCAGAGATGTTGCTAGAGTTGCTAGAGATGTTGCCAGAAATGTACTCCCAGGTTGGTCAACTGAGAGCCTCGAGAGTAGTTTGTGACGTGTTTTCCACGCTTTCTGCCAATTAGTGGTCACCTGGATCAGGTGTGTGCAGCCAATTTGAAGCTGCTGACGACAGATGGTCACCCTCAC
The DNA here is from genome assembly GCF_002922805.2 of Oryzias melastigma. NCBI lineage: Eukaryota > Metazoa > Chordata > Actinopteri > Beloniformes > Adrianichthyidae > Oryzias > Oryzias melastigma. The sequence goes on along the minus strand of NC_050512.1, from coordinate 4,587,542 downwards.
TGAGCCTTCATGAACTGGACTGAACTGGATATCAATTATTTTGGATGATCCTAAGCTGCTTGAGATGATATTGACTGTGATTGGTTGGTAATAGTTGATAGGAGCTCTTTAACCCTTTAACACTGGAGCTCCAGTGTTTCTGTTCTTTGATCTACTGTAACTTTTCAAATGTTAACTAGATAATTCCAGCAGATTCTGAAGGAGAAAAGCGTCTCAACGAGTAGAAAAGTTACAGTATGTTAAAGATTTTCTTTTTGTGTTTAAGCATCACTGACGACGCCTCAGGTGTTAAAGGGTTAAATAAAAAAGGTCTAAGTGAACACGTATGCAACACGTCAGAGTAAGGGGGAAGCAGGTGAGATGCAGGTGTGTTATATGTCTGAAACCTCTTCATGTCTATGACATACTCTCCTCAGTACAACCACTAAATCCACCATGAAGCTGCAGTTCATCTCTGCCAATGACAGGCCTCCTGTAAACAAACATCCACCTTGCTCTGCTCTGATTGGCTGGTGACGGGGCTTATCCTCCGTCTCTTATCAGCTCTGCTCAAATTGCTAAAATGCCCATCTTGATTTATCTTTGCTTCCAACTAAAGTCAGAAAAAGAATCTTGATTTGTTTTCTTTGTCAGATCAGATTCTGGTATTTGGATGAAAACAAAATATCTCAGATTTCTATCACTATAAAAAGATGCCTTTTTTATTTATGACGTCAAAGTCAAGATTTAAAAAAATTGCTGGTGCTTTAATGCGGTTTTCTATTGATTGATAGTAAATTATAGATTTCTAGTTTACTTATGTATTTTGTAGTCATTTGAGCTTATTATGGGATAGGATTTACCAACAGCAAACAACTGACCAGTAATTTATTCTTTGCCTGTCAAATCCCTAATTTCCTGCAAAATCACTCAAATAATTATTTTTATGACATGACAACATGGAGGATTGGTGTCCATGCACATACAGGCCTTTTAGAGTTTTTTAAATTCTGTTTACTTAGTAGAAGACCACGTTTACCTCTGTGTGTCTAATTGACGTTTTCCTCTTTATCGTCAAATTCTGTTCCAAATAAGAACATTTGACATGGCAGGTGAGGCATTTCTCATGCTTCTGCTTTTCTAACCAAACCACAAACAGTTCCTTCATACCAGCCCTCCATCATCTGCTTCTCCACTCATCACTTTGTTTTCTGTGTGTCCCCTCTCCCTCAAGTCGGCGGCCCATCTGCCCGACATCCCGCAGGACGTGGTGGCTTCGTGCCGCGAGAGGCTGGAGCAGAGTCCGTGTAAGGAGCTCTTCAATGACTGCACCAAGTAAGCTTCCCAACAACCTTTCAGCTCTGGCTTCACCTGCTCCTGACCGTGTGAGGACCAGCTGTGTCTGAGGAAGGTGACAGCCGTTACCAGTTAAAGTCACTGGGACCGGGTCGCTCCGCGACGGCGTCTGCTTTACGTGCCCGGCAGGCGGGAAGCTCAGATATAGAGGTTTCTAGCTTCCACTTTTTGTGCTGCTGCGGTATTTTAATAAGTTCCCTCAAACTGAAGCAGCAGGTGTCAAATCCCGCTAACGGTTGACAGTGAGGGACGTCACTGTAACTGAGAATCAGACGTTTAGAGGTGGAACCGAGGTTGATGCTTTTGATGCTGTAGGTACACCAGCTGTACAAAAAGATGCACCTGTCCTGTGAATACAACTCAGATTTGTCCATTCATGTCTTCTTTCTTAACTGATGGAGAAAAACAAACAAAGGTTCACTCCGATCATCTTTTGATCTGTTTTCAAATGGTTCCCAGTGGTCGTTTAATTATAATAATGTAATTTTTAGCCAACATTTTAAAACCTGTCTTGTTTTCTAGGACAAAGTTTCTGCAGAGAGGAGTTTATTAGAAATTCACCTCTGAGTTGTGGGTGGGATGATATTTTCTAAGTAACAAATTCATGTTTTTCAAGAACTCTGCTCCTAAATCACAATGATTTGAATAAATAAATGCCCAGTAATGCAGTTTTAATCTTAATTTTCTTTCCATGTGCCTCCGTCAAAAGAAAAACTATAAAAGAACATGTTTAAAGGGTTGGAGGCTGATTCCATTCTCAGTCCAGATTTGAAAAATGACAAAAAGGGGGCGGGGCTGGTGGAGCCAGACTGAGTGGCAGAGGTGTGGCTTGGGTCTATGATTGACTGTTAGGTTAGCTTTAGGCACGTGATTCGGGTCTTCAATATGGTGAGTGGTATCAGTCAAAGTGATGCAAGTTTCCCCGCAGAACTTTCTGAGGAGGTTGAGGATTTTTTTATTTTTTATTTATTTATTTTTTGTTTTGCATTGCTTTGCCTGGGGCTGCACGGTGGCGCAGTGGTTAGCGCTCTTGCCTCACAGCGAGAAGGCCCCGGTTCGACTCCCAGCTGGGACCTTTCTGTGTGGAGTTTGCATGTTCTCCCCGTGCATGCGTGGGTTTTCACCGGGGACTCCGGCTTCCTCCCACCGTCCAAAAACATGCTTCATAGGTGAATTGGTGACTCTAAATTGCCCCTAGGTGTGAATGTGAGAGTGAATGGGTGTGATTGAGGCCCTGCGACAGACTGGCGACCTGTCCAGGGTGTACCCCGCCTTCACCCATCAGTAGCCGGGATAGGCTCCGGCACCCTGCGACCCGAAAGGGAAGAAGCGGACAAGAAGATGAATGAATGAATGTTTTGCCTGGTTCAGATCCTTTTTGTTTTGAGACACTGGCTCAAGACACTACTTTTGGAATGCCCGACAGAGGGTATTGCCGAGGGTTTGACTGAGAGTGGTAAAATGCTGCTAGCATCATAGCTAATAAAGGCTAATGTATCAAGCAAACAATCCCGAGTGAAATGTCCATTAAATCCATCACCAGGACGGAGTTCTCTGGACATTATGACACTTGCACTAAACCTCTGTTCACTAACTTCCAAGTTCACTGGAAAGTTGTGTAACCCAGTAGATTTTTGACAACTGAAGGTAAAACACCTACAAGCCATGGTAAAGCTAACGACTGACTGTTACAGATTCAAAGGTGGGCGGGGCCTCTACACTGGAGCTGCAGAGCATGATGACTTCAAAGTTCTGGGATTTACACCAGATGACCAATCACAAAAATTCAACTGTACTACCTCGATTCAACTTGTAGGGGGAAACATGCAGGCGGCTTTAGACAATATTTTCAAGAATGAAGCAAGTTTATTTTAAATTGTATAATATTTGGCAATGACCAACAGACAACACTTTTAAAACCCCACTTATAGAGATAAACAGACAAAAAAAATTATTTAGGGTTTGGTTACCCTTTAAAAACACAGAAAACACCATTGTTTTTGGAGAAGGTCTCCAAGTTGATTGAAGAATAATTGAACAATATTCACTAAAAAAAATAACACGACACAACTATAAGATACTGTTGTAACTGTTGTGATTCCTGTGGAATCAAACAATGTTAAAGTCTAAAACACTTTATTAAGACTAAAGCTAACCACAGTAACAACATTGATGGTTGTACCACTACAGCAAGAAGTCATGACAGCATGTCTTTTTGTTTACTATTCAACTGCTCGGGATCACATCTACTGCGTGATCCTGAACTTTGTTGGAGAAGCGCATGGCATCCTGAAATGCTAACCTAGAGGTGTGCCAAAATATCCATATTTCAATTTATCGTGACATTTAGTCCTGCGATTGATTCTCAGTGGGTTCTCAGCAAGTATCGATCTTATATTTTCGTTTGAAGAGGCTGTAAAAGGTTATATTCTTCATCCTTTGGTGAGACGTTCCTTCAGACGTAGATAGGGGGCGCACGTTACACCAATGTGTCACACAGCTACTTGAATTAGTACATTTTTCTTTTGTTTATAACAATTCTGCACAAAGTAGTGGCCCTGCTGTTCATGTTTGTTAACAATGAATTTTACAGATAATTTCAGTTCAATTGGTGTCAGTGCTTGTCAAAGACATAGTATTACTGCTTTAAGCAAAGTTAAACTAAAGTTTCTATTATTTGTTGCACAAAATAAAACTCAAGTTGTTTATTATGATTATGTTCAAGCTAAAAAACAATTGGGGATATATTTTACTAAAAAGTATGTGTTCTTCTTTATAATGTGCGTTATTACAATTATTGCTGTATCGTGATATCATCGATATCGTGAACCACGCATATCGCATCGTATTGTAAGGTACCCAGTGATTCGCAGCCCTACACTGAACATTTAGGGATTCAAAGCTTTGGAGAAGGTCAGATGAAGTTGTCCAGGTTTTAGTACAGGATTTCATGGGAAGGGTTTTGTTGTGGTGAGATGAAGTCATAGGCAGAAACGGAGCTTTGTTGGTTCTTACTTCACACGTTCAGGTGTGAAGAGGTTTGGTTTAGTGGATTTGTTTCCGGAGTCTTGACTCTAAACCCGTCAGTTCACCGTCGTAACTGTTGTGGCGGTTGTACATGTTTGCTGTCAAAGCCGCCAAACGCATTTTGATTGACACTTGACTTCTTATCTGTTGCTTCAGCCACGAGCGTCCAAATACTTTCAGTTTCTGCAGGACGTCAGTTGATAGTTTTGTCTTTCACTGCGTTCCCATAAATCGCTTTTGCACAGTTGAATGAGAGTGCTCCAACACGAACAGAAAGCACTGGCTTGACACCGTGAGGAATCTGAGACGGCAGCTCCCAGACGGAGGGTAGAAAGCTGCTGTTTGGTTCCCGTCCTCCTCTCTCCTACACTGACAAAATATTCATCTGTTGAACTAACACGAAAATAATATGTAAGGTACATTAATAAAATGAAGTTTATTGACTTGTTGAATACACTTGATTAAGTCTTATTTGTCTAACCTAACTATTATATGGTAACTTTGGTTCAGACCTGAAGCTGCTTCACTAACAGCAAAAACCAAATCAGAGTCGCTCAAAGTGCTTTTGAGAAAGTCTCTATGCTAGAGCGTTTTTTCTAATATTTTCAGTTGGACGCGTTTCCTTTGTCTGACGAACAGATGTCTGTAGAGGAGTGAAGGCCTGTCTTCTTTTGCTGTTTGCTGCCCTGCAGATGGAGGAGCAGTCAAACAGGTTCCTGGGAGGGCAGCACTGGAAAATGCACAGAAAAATGAAGGTTATTTGAGGTCAAAATAACTTCAGCAACAGTTTTATCAATCAATCAAAATCCTTTATTACTCCCACAATGGAGAAATTCTCTCAGTGGTGGGCAGCAGCCGGTGGACGGCACTCTATCGCCCAATATACTGATATATTTAAACGACATTCCTTCATGTACTCAATCAGCCCCTAAAAGCTTTGGTTCTCCACATGGAAATCTGACTTTTTTTGTGCAGTGGAAGAAGTTTTAAGATCATAGTAATACTTACGAGGGATCCATCAGTGTGTGAGGTATGACTGTGTTTTGTCTAGTGTTCATCTACACAAACCACCGAGGCAGAATTGTCCTGATTTCCATCTCTTTCTCCTTTTGTGTGTCAAAAACCAGAAACCACCTCTGCATGCTCTGGAATCCTTTTTTTCAATCTGACTGACTGAATTACTCAACAAAGATCTAGGTTTGGGAACGGGCGTATTATTATTTGGTATTGTTTTGGTAGAAGTTGAGACAAAAATATTGATCATAAAAGCAAAGGTCTGACAACCTTCATGAAAAGACAGGATAGTCAGGAGTTCAGGCGTGATGTCCTGATATTCTAAGATGAAAAGACAGATCATCAGGGACAGGTCCATTCTTCAGGCCAACTAGCATTCTTTAGAGTTGGAAGATCTGCTGAAGTTGCAGAACGGTGTCTATGACTGCTTAAGTCACACACTTCTGCTCTGATGTGGATGCTGAAGAGACAGAGGGATCTTCAGTGAACGGTTTTTACAACCAGGCAGCAACATGCAAGTCCCGCTTTACTGGGTCTAAAACAGAAGGACACGTGAGGAGGTGAGAATTCACTGGCTGAAACATGGAGGATGGAAATATGTTACGTGGAAAGACAAATTGTCAGCTTTGCAAAGTTACCACCCTGCGACAGACTGGCGACCTGTCGAGGGTGAACCCCGCCTTCGCCCATCAGTAGCCGGGTTAGGCTCCGGCACCCCCGCGACCCCGAAAGGGACAAAGCGGTCAGGAAGATGAATGAACGAATGCGAAGTTACCCTTGACTATATCAGAGAACTGGACTGAGGGAGTGTGATGTCATCCATAGAAAATGGTTTACCTCCAGCTCATTGAAGTAAATTCGGTCGCCACTTTTTCATGCTAGGGACATGGCCATGTTGGAGCCAGCTGACGATAAGCCATGATTGGTCAGTCAGTCTGAGTCAACTGCTCTCACCAATCAGGAGTGAGCTTGTTGGAAGGCCACAGCCCTACCGCTTGAAAGTGGTCTCTAACGCCCCAGCACCTTCTCATTCTCAAGTCGTCACATGTTGATGTTTGGTTTAGGACTCCTCTATGTAAAAGATTGACGTTGTGGGTGTCTCTGACTTGACATTTTTTACTGTTTGTTAACTCAAGGTTCCCCAACCATCAGAACGTGGTACCGGATGCAGTACTGGATGCACACTGGTCTTCGAGATGTGTCCAGTACTGGTATCCTAACCTTAACCTGGTACTGGTTTGCGACCGGTACCGCGTCTGGTTTCCACCAGGTACCTCATCTGCTCCAGGGTCTGGTTAGGGTACCGGGTTTGGGTGGTGGTGGACAACACATCGCAGTACTAGACTGGTTCTGGTTTGTGGCCCAGAGGTTGGGGTTCCGTGATTTAACGGGAACAGCCAACACGTTAAAAAATGAGGAGTTGGGGACGCCTAAAACATCGATTTTTGACATGGAGGGTCCTTAACCCAATGTCCATGTATGACGACTTGGGAGTGAGAATGTGTTGGACATTTAACTATTTTGAGTGGTGGATAGGGGGGTTAGCAGGCTCCAACTATTTTAATAGAGGCATCTGCTTGGTCAGTTTATAACTTGAGTAATTTTCACTTTAGAAAAAGTATGAAAAAAAGGGAATTGTCTGGATCATGTTTAAAAAGGTATGAGAGCAAGAATGGTTATTCTGACCAATAGAATGACTGACAGCTGTCTATTTCTCTATTAAAGTCTGTGGGATTTTGGCTTGTTGGAACCAGCAAGTATTTCCTGTTCGGAGCGCTGGGGGGGAAGGGTCTTCATATACAGTCACAAATATATATTAGACTGACACCAGGAGACCGAGGCCCTGTACAGGCTCTTGGTAAATGCATTGAGGACATTAATGACTGGATGTGTCACAACTTACTTCAATTAAACAAAAACAAAACTGAGGTTATTGTCTTTGGGGCTAAAGAAAAAAGGTTAGACGTCACTACAGAGCTTCAATCTATTCAACTAAAAACTACCAACCAGGCCAGAAACTTGGGTGTAGTGATAGACACAGACCTAAATTTTGATAAACACATTAAGGCAGTCACTAAATCAGCCTATTATCATCTCAAAAATATCTCCAGGATTAAAGATCTGATGTCTAAGCAGGACCTGGAGAAACTAGTGCATGCTTTCATCTTTAGTCGACTTGATTACTGTAACAGTGTTTTTACAGGACTACCAAAAAAATCCATCAGGAAACTGCAGCTTATTCAGAACTCTGCTGCTCGGGTTCTCACAAGGACCAAGAAAGTAGACCACATCAGTCCAGTTCTGAGGTCTTTACACTGGTTACCTGTCTGTCAGAGGATAGACTTTAAAGTTCTGTTACTGGTTTATAAAGCTTTGAATGGTTTAGCACCAAAATACATGACTGACCTCCTGACCCAGTATGTACCAGCCAGACCTCTCCGGTCATCAGGATCCGGTCTTTTATCAGTTCCTAGAGTCAGAACTAAACATGGAGAAGCTGCATTCAGCTTCTATGCACCACAGATCTGGAACAGACTTCCAGAAAACCTTAGATCAGCTGAAACACTCAGTGTATTTAAATCCAGGTTAAAGACTCACCTGTTCTCAGTTTGATTAATATGTATTCAAAAGTTTACGTCTGCACTGTTTATCTATGCTTGTTTTAAATTAAAATATTTTTACTTTCTTTTAATTTTATTTTAATGATCACATTTTTACTATTTCTTTTGATTGTTTCTTTTAATGTTTTATGTAAAGCACTTTGAATTGTCTCTGTACATGAAATGTGCTATACAAATAAACTTGCCTTGCCTTGCCAGTGATATGAACCAGGGTTTGGTGGAGTAGTTTTAATGATGTGGGCTGGTATGTAAGGATTTGGACTGAGCTTCTCTCCTCTTGCAGCCTTAACCCCTTCACGCCTGACTTTATTTCCATTTATATCAAAAATATTCTGTCATGTTTTCTTCGTTCAGGGTGATGCTACATTAAGTGGAGTTCTGGTTTAAATGGTGTGTTGAGAATTAGTGACAAACGTCTTGAAGGGTTTAGCTTTTAATCAGAAATTTAGGCTAAAACAGTTTCCAACTATCCTCAGATCCTGAAGACATGGTTGGAGGTCTTTGGCATGGAGGAACAGCCCTAATTGGACATTTTAAACCACATTTTAAACCACAACATCTTGAACAACATTAGAGCCTACCATTAAGCCGTTTCTCTTGAATCCTGCTGGTATTCCAGTTGGTGTAGCGACTCTCTGCTTTGGTCCAGTTCTTGCTGCTTTACATGTTTACCCTGGTGAAGGGAATTTCTTTGGTAACATTTTCCAGCCTCACGCTTTTTTGCCAAAAACAAGAGCTGACTACAGTTAATGTTCTGTGGTTGTTTCATTTTAACAGATTGCCAAAATCCCGGTTAAATTTGGTCCTGAAGGTTTGTGTGGCAGAAGGTCTCCTTGAGCATTGGTCTCTGTTACCGTAGCGATGATAGGCAGGGGAAAGTGGCTACAGTTCAAGCTGGTTTAGCATGTGGATTTTCTCAGCTAGCCTAGATGATGGATGTGTTTAATAGTCTTAATGGTAAAGTGAGCAGAGCTACATTTCATTTAGGGATGTTCAACAACACAGACAGAGAAGTCGTTTCTCATGGAAAGTGGGGGATGTTTGACATCCACAACTTCTGATTGAATCTTTTTCTGCCAACACTCAAACCAAGGATGAATTCTTTTGAAAGGTGCTGTATTAAGCATGAGGAAACCCTTGAAGCAGCTGCTGTCGGCTCAGCTCATGATCGTTTGGAGCCTCTGTGTTAAGGAGGACTCGGTGTGCAAGTCAAACATCGGTGGTGATTCGGGGTAAAAAGGGTTGCGGCTGACAGACTGGTGTCAAAGTCTGCTGCAACATCTCACAGAGCAGTGATGCTTGACGGCTGGCCAGGAGATGCCAGGACTGTGAGTTTCAACCAAAAAGTCACATTTCATTTAAAAAACAACAGGAATACTAGTTTGTGAAACTACCTCTGGCCCTTCATCGAACAGAACCTTCTGTAAAAACTGGTGAAACAATTCTCTGTGCCAAGTATTGTCATAAATGGAGATGGACAAAACATCCGGAGGCAGCCACACAAAAACTTATCATGGCGCTCGGAAGTCCTCAACCGGAACCCCCATTTTAAGCTTTCAATCTTTTTTCCCTTTGATATAGTGTAACTTCTTACGTGATCAGCTGATTCACAGAGAAAAAAAAATAATTTTGCCGGCTTTTTCTTCAGAGATAAGAATATGCAGTTATACAAATGTAAACACTTGTTTATATTGACTTGAAAAAAATAAAACGATGAACGTTCTCTGTACCATTTGAAGCTCATCTTGCACACCAAACCTTTAGACAGCTACAGTTTATTCACATTCAAAAGCTTAAAAGCTGACAGTTCTGAAAAGTTTTCAAAACATCATTTTTGAAAATGTTTCCTAAAGTTCAGGAAATGTTTCCTAATGCAGCCGGCTAAAGTTATGAAATTTCCTCTTCCGGCAACAGATTGTTTCTGCCGCCATCTTGCATGTGACCAGAGACCCCTCCCAAAATGAAGTCAATTTAGTCGCCATTTTTCTGCGGTATTTTGGGACCAGATGACGTGAGTGAGCAGTGATTGGTCTATGAATCTGTCAGTCAATTGCTTCAAACATTTGAGGTGGGCACAACATGCTCTTATTGAGGCATCTGATTGGCTAGTTTATAACTTGAATAACCTGCAATACAGAAAATATATCATGAAAAAAAAAATAGATTTAGTAAGACTAAAAAGTCTATGACAGAATGACGGAGTAACAGCTGTTTATTTTTCAATGGAAGTCTATGGGATTATGGCTTTCTGGGACCAGGAGGTACTTTCTGTTTGGAATGCGGGGGGATCAGTCCAATTTCCTATATGTACTGTCGGTACTATGTCCAGCCCATTGACTCAGGTTTTTTAGATTTTGGCTAAAACCATCAGAATCCTAACTAAAAGACCACTGGAGACACTTTGTTGATGATTGGCGTGGATCTTCAATGATTCAAACCTGTTCGTTGGACCTTCTTACAGAATGATTGGTTGTTTGACATCATGCTGTCCATGTTTGGCTGAAATGTTTGAAAGGCAGAGGAAAGCGCAGGACGCTGACCTCTGTGTCATGTCAACTCTCCTCTCCTTGCAGAATAGTCCGTGATTACCTGAGCGGAGCTCCGTTTTCTTCCTACCAAGAGTCCATGTACTTCTCTCGCTTCCTCCAGTGGAAATGGTTGGAAAGGTGGGTATTCTCTGCACAAAGCAGAACTCTCTTTTAAAAAAAAAAAAACGCCATCATCTCCATGGTCATGTGCAGCATGAGGCTCAGCTCAGAGCGTTTGGTAACAGTCAGAGTAAAATCAAAAAGAGCTGCTGGCTGCAGACCTCACCAAGAGCACATGAAGGGTTAAACCTAGCAGCTGCACTGCTGTTCGTCAAATGTGGAGCTGCCAATTAGTGAGCTTGTGTGAGTGTTTGATAATTGATGATGTTTTGCATATTCGTTGGGTGGAAATGGCAATCATCACTGCAGATTAATAATGTATTGGAGCATTACTCTGTTTGCAAAATCACAGGATCTGAAAGAAAGACATCAACTCTGTTGCAATAAAGCATCTTTATCTGTGGGTTTTTTGTCTCTCCAGGCAACCAGTAACCAAAAATACCTTCAGACATTATAGAGTACTAGGAAAAGGTGGTTTTGGTGAGGTAAGTCTGAGTGTTTTCCTGGACATTTGTGAGTTTTAGTCAAAGTGTTTGAGCTTTTATGGTTGCTGCTTGTTTTCCAGGTTTGTGCCTGCCAAGTCCGTGCCACCGGTAAGATGTACGCCTGTAAAAAGCTGGAAAAGAAGCGAGTGAAGAAAAGAAAAGGTGAAGCAATGGCACTAAACGAAAAACGCATTTTAGAAAAAGTTAACAGTAGTTTTGTAGTAAGTACGACTTTTTTTCTTATTCTTCCTTTTGAACTGAAGTCTTGTTTTGTTTGGGACCAATGGCTGCAAGCTGCTGCAAATGAGACATTTACAAAAGCTCTCAATGAATCTTATGATCAGATTTTTTTCTGCTAAAGTCTGAATGTTTGAGCAATAATCTGCAAACACTCAGACAGGTTGGGCTTGAATCAAAGCCTGTATTGGTTTGATAACATTGACTTCGTTTGGAGCAGCCTGTCAGCCCTTTGTCATCTGTCCATCTCTATTCCATATTGATGATTTTTGTCTTTTTTTGACAGCTACATCACAGCCACAACATGCATAAGCACTTTTTGAAATGCTCTGGTGAACGCTTCCAAACACAGTTTTCTTTTGGGCTGTTGAGCGTCCTCCATGATCTGGTTTCAATAAAATGAAAATAAAAAAGATCAGGGATAACGGAGGAATTCCACCTGGTGACATTTCCTCCTCCTCAGCCCTGCTCTTCGTCCTCCAGCTGCTGCACACCTGATTCCGCTCCTCACTGGGCTGAACCATTGCAGGCATTTTCCTGAAAGGTGTAAAGTCTGCAGGGAGGGAGAAGCTGCAGGCCCAGATCCGGCAACACCGCCGCTAGCTCACTTTTGGCTTACAATAGGGGAAGTAAACAAAACAAAAAGTAATACCTTAAAGATTCTCATCTGATTGGAGATTAGCTTCAGGAAATGATATGAAGAAAAAAAACCTTGTGTTGAAACTCTTTTGTCCAAAAAGTGTCAGGGATTGTGGTGGAGGACCCAAATGCAGGAGACCACACATGGTGGCAGAAACAAACATTTACTAAATCAACTTAAACTTGAACAAACCACATGACAGAACATAAATGAGCAGATGACCTGACAATGAGAAACTGAAAACCAGACACTTAAATACACTGAGGTTGATTAACTAAATGAAGACAGCTGTGGATGGTTAACCTGAATGTGGTGAGACTGACAGGGGAAACAGAACATGACAAAACCAAAGCACTGAATCATGACAAAAAGGTGCTTGAGTGTGTTGACTCGGTTTTAGTTCTCAGTTCACTGTTACAGACGTTTCTGTTGCAGTGGAAGTCAAATCTCTGTGGCTGCATCGATCGATCGATTGATTGATAGGTTTATTAGTTTAGGTTGCCATTTGCATGATTTACAAAAAATGTACAGAATAAGCAAACAACCAATAAAAAAGAGAGGAGGCAGAAGCGTATGAGGTTTATTAGATGCTTATCTTTCAGTTCACTGCAAGTCCATGCTGATCAATTTAACAAACCCAATCAATATAATCAAGTAAAAAAAACAATCCTTTACAAATAAATACAAGGAAATCAAATTCTTTTACAAAAGTGTTTTGTACTCATTTATACCTTTACATTTTAGACGTTTTCGCCCATCAGCAGCCGGGTTAGGCTCCGGCACCCCCGCGACCCCGAAAGGGACAAATCGGTCAGGAAGATGGATGGATGGTTTTTTTAAACTGCAAAAAAAAAAAAAATCATTAATTCACCATTTAATTCATTCCATAATTTCATACCAAGAACTGAAACACATCTCGCCTTAATATTGGGTCAAACTTTAACCTGTTCAAAGTAATAAAGACCTCTAAACTAAGTTATCCTGACTCTTAAAGTAAACCGTCTCTGTATATTTTTGGAACTAAATTATGTTTTACTCTATGAACAATTTCTAATACTTTAACATAAGCATTGTCTTTTAATTTTAAACTTTTAGTCAAACAAAATAAAGAATTAGTCAGTTCACAATATGCTACCAAAGATTCTGTAGGTAATGACTAGGGGTGTTTTTTGGCAAGAGTCTGGCAAGTTGATACCAATCGCAGTACACATGTCGCCATACATATGCCAATACATCTCAAGAAAGTGCCAGATAATATTTCACAGGTTTTTTTTAATCCTGGCTTAAGAATGATCTGAATATGATAATATTTTTCACAAAAGAAAAATGTAAAATGCATGTTATTCAATGATCAGACCATGAACCCTTATGCTCTCTTTGGGGTCCAGATGACCCCACATTTAATGTAAACGCCTATGACAGCACCAGGGTTCCACAATATAGCAAGTTGCTTTTACCCATGGTTCTTTTCTTTTAAGAAACATTTAAGTGGAAAGCAAAAGTATGTTTTTACTTACAAATAATAGTTAACTATCGCATTGGCAGCATTTTAAATCAATACAAGTATTGTTAAATAAAATCTTGGTAACACTTTATAATAAGATTCCTTAACAAGCTTTCTTAACACATTAATAAGCATTATTAATGTTCTTATAAGGTGTTAGTAAGACATTTATTGGGGCGAGGGATTGAGATTGAGAAACACTGGGTTAAAGTGACAGCACCTCTGCGCTGCAATGACGCTTCCCACTAATATAAAAATGTACGCTAGATTGTGGAAAGACCAACATTTTTTACCTTTTTGGATGCCAGTGTGCCGCGGGATTTTTTTCATTAAAAAAAATCCCGCTCAAATTATTTTGAGCCTTGGCTCAAAAAAGGTTGAAAAACACTGCTCTAAGCAGAAACACGGAGTAAGATCTTTAGGTTAGTGAATGATTTCCCAGGATTCCAAAGACAAACAAAAAAAAGCTCCTCCAGAAGCGCCTGTCGGACATAGTGGGAAAATGCGCGTCTTGTGTGAACCACAGAGCAGAGCGGAAGCCGCGCGCACTACGCTTAGCGGCACTTCTGTGCTCCGGTGGCCGTGAGACCACTGACCTTGAAAGGTTGCGTCAAAAATAAATAAATAAATATATATATATATATATATATATATATATATATTTATATATATATATATATATATATATATATATATATATATATGGCTAACAAAGTTTATTAATATATTTATCAAGCTTACTACCAGTTTACTAATATGATCTTTGTAGACAATGGTCAGACTGAGTAGTCAATATTCTCATTAACACTATCAGGTATTTGCAAGACACCTATATTGCTAATAAATATTTTACAATCATTTAACACATTATTAATGCTTGCTAATCTTTTAACAAAGTTTATTAAGGGTTCTTATTAACACATAAGTCAGTGTGAGACATCTATAATGCTATTAAAGGTCTTACAAGAACTGTACACATTATTAATGCTTACTAATCTGTTAAGTTTTGTTAATGATTCTTATTAAGCTTGTTAACATTTACTAACAATTTGTTTTACGTATACGATGGCAATAAATGGAAGAATAAGCATCTTATTAACACATTAATAATGCTTTTAAAAGGGGTTGAATTGAATAAGCCTTATTAGGCTTATTACACCAATAAATGTCTTACTAACACCTTATAAGAACATTAATAATGCTTATTAATGTGTTAAGAAAGCTTGCTAAGGAATCTTATTATAAAGTATTACCAAATATTACGATATTTTATTGATGGATTTTTTTTCTTACACCCCTAGTAAAGAAAACCCACTCTTTAACCCGCACGTATATATATCCTCAATGTGTTTCCAGTGCTCTTTTATTTATGAATTTAATAATTCAGAAATTCACCTCTGAGTTGTTGACTTTTTGAGCAACCCCACCCCCCTTTGTATCACTGAGAGCTCTCTTTTTACACTTGCTAGCTTACAGCTCCTCACACCCCCAACCTAACATTTGCGGTTCAACAGAAATGGTGATTCAAAATGGTTTCTATTTTAAGCTTAATTGTCTTAATATCAGAAAAATGCCACAAGAACGTTTTAATAACACCAAAACCAACATTTTCATGGGAGTGGGTCTTTAGCATCTGCCACTAATTATCAGATGCTGTTGTTTTGCTCTAAAGCTCGTTCAGCTCGTGGTTAATCAGTGTGACACAAAGGAACAGGTCGTGACCCTGAATGTTTTCTAACAGCTTTGTAAACGATGGAAAATCCCCAGTACTTTAGCATGTTACTCCTCGCTGCAAAAACTTGTTTTCTGAAGCTCTTCATTTCTCCATGTAGAGAGAAATGCCCACGATTACTCTTAGAGTTTGTGCTCCAACATCAAACCCCAAACGGAAGCTTGTCCTGTGCGCTGGAGTCCAACACAAACACATCCAGCGGAAGAAAGGCTAGTGTTGTTGCCTGTAAAGAAAACGGGATCGCCAGCCGCTGAAGCATGCAGAGAAACCGCTAGAGGGATGTGCACTAGTGCTTTGTGCCAGAACTGTCCAGAGCGGTGCTGCGGCGCAGTGGCCTTCAGGAACGCTGCGCCGGCTTGGCTCCCAGCCTCTCCAGGTTTAGATGCTGCCAATGGTGGAGTTTGAGTTGTGTGCTGGACTGGTCCATTTCTGATGCAGCATGTTGTGTCCTTGATTTGAGTGAGTCATGGCACAGGCATGTGTGTGCATGCACACACACATACAGGCTGCAGTGGGCTTATTACAGAGCCCCAGACTTGCAGCCCTCATCACCTGGGATTGGCACGTGATTCAATGCGAGTATGTTGCGTTCGTTCTCTGTGCTGCAGGCATAACTGATGACTCTTCATGTGCCTCTTTACCTACTCTGTTGCCTGGCAACACTGACCAAACATCGCTAGAGAGGAGAAGAGTCAAGTGCTCTTCCTAAGCTCTCATCTCTCCCTCCCTATTCTTCTTTTGCTTTCAGGATCCCTGCACAAGATTAGTTGATGCACACACAGGGTTGCTGAAGGTTGAGGCGATGAGCGTGCTCAGTGAGTGGGCAGTGAACATTTTAGACTGGGGGGCACTGAAGCTTCTAGCAGGTTCAAAGAGGAGGCCCGTCCTCCCTTCTGTGTATCTGATTCCACCTCTTCCTGTGCTGCCATGTTCAACACACTGGTCTCTGTTTGAGGATCCCGCCAACGGGTTTGTGTTTTTATGAGATCTAAGATGAGCTGTGCTGCTGGAAAAAAAGTCCAATCTGGGTTTCATGAGACAAATCTGTGATCCCAAAACATCAGGTGCTCTCTGACTCACTCTAATGAAAATGGTGATCTTAACACGTCTTCTGGCATTTTTCTCATGATGGAGGACAAATACAAACAAAATTAAGATTAAGAATTCCATCTTTGAGTATTCCTTTATTCACTTTGTTGTGAATCAGGAGAAGACGCAAAAATTCAGTTGGTAAAAGATCCTATTTGTGAGGTAGAAAATCTGCTGGGTGAGCCCAAAGATACTATACACTACTTCATTCTGATGCATCCGCATGCAGACAAATATATATAAAGTGGGTCAAAAAAGTATTCAGTCACCCACCAGTTGTGCAAGTTCTCCCACTTAAAAAGATAAGAGAGGTCTGTAATTTCCATTGTAGGTATACCTAAACTATGAGAGACAAAATGAGAAAAAAAAATCAGAAAATCCAATTATCTGATTTTTTAAATTTTTTTTAAAGAATGTATTAAGAATTTAAGTTATGGTGGAAAACAAGTATTTGGTCAATAACAAAAGTTTATCTCAATACTTTGTTATATATCCTTTGCTGACAATGACAGCAGTCAAACGTTTTCTGTAAGTCTTCACATGGTTTTCACAAACTGTTGCTGGTGTTTTGGTCCATTCCTCCATGCAGATCTCCTCTAGAGCAGTGATGTATTGGGGCTGTCGCTGGGCAACACAGACTTTCAACTCCCTCCAAAGATTTTCTATGGGGTTGAGATCTGGAGACTGGACCTTTAAAAGCTTCTTACAAAGCCACTCCTTGGTTACCCAGGCAGTGTGTTTGGGATGGTTGTCACGGTGACAGACCCATCATGTTTCATCTTCAATACTGTTGCTGATGTATTTACTGATGTATATTTCCATGTTCCTCTTTATTTCCCTCATCTGAGTTGGTATCTGGATCAGAACTGCACGGCTGGATAGCTCCAATATTGCTTGCCATTTTTGTTGTGTCAGTTTTGGTTGTGAGGGGCTGTAAGCTAGCAGTAGATCATGTAAACACAGGGTTCCCCCAGGGTCTTAAAAAGTCTTAAATTTTGACTCGCTCTCGCCTCCTTCCTTTGCCCCGCCCTCACAATCTTAATGGCTCTTCATATAAATTGATGAAAATAACACTTGCAGGTTTTTTTATTTATTTTTTCCTTGATAGCAACCATTTTATTATCAGCCTTATTATTATCATTATTGGCAAAGGTAAACTTTTAGATTTCCATGGCTACGGTGGTCTTTTGTTAACTACGCCCACATTCCCGGGCTCCTACAAAACTTTTTTTTCCCGTATTGTTTGAAAACACAAAAAAACGTCAAATTGTATTCTTTGCCACAAAATGACCACCAGGGACCAATGACCACATAGGACCCGTGGCCATCCTATAATAATTTCAAAACTTTTTTTGGATATCCCCGACACGTGTTTTGGTTTCATCAAATATTTCTCTCGAGCCTCATAAGACATTTTGGCCCCATTCATTTTTGTGATGGTTTCTGCGGCTGTGATGACATCAGATTTTTTTTGTTTTTTTGGGGGTGGGGGGTTGGTTCACTATATCAGATATATGGAAACACACTCAAGTATTAATGGTGGTACAAATGTAACCAACATCAACGGTTGCAGTTTCATTTTTGTGGTTTTCCAGTAAAATGACTGAACGATCATTATAGGAGGCATGACCACTGTGGTGCCAGCTTAAATAGATTTGTCCATTGCTAATGCGTAAATACAATTTGAGAAGCACGAGGGAGGGTTTTTTGCATCTTTAAGTACAGTCTGTACATGTTGTTTGGATGCCTGCGCTGCTGACTCGGCCCGTCGGGACCAGAGTCTGGTAGCAGATGGGATTCCTCCTGATGGCAGCAACATCCTGCTCACACACAAACCGCTGCACCCTGTGTGTCACTGACCCACAGGGGATGTGGGGGGCGTGGAAGCTGGTGGGAAAGAGAGAGATGGGTGGATGGTGGGATCAAAGTCAGAGACTGCTTCTCCATATCGGGGATGCAGCTTTTGACGTTCCGTCTGGGATGATGGATGACCGTTTGGTGCATTCAGCAAACCAAACGAGCCGTTCTGTGGCTCGCCGCTTCTCCTTCCTAACGAGAGTCTGTCCTCTCACATGACCCCGGTTACTTCTTCTCCCAATGTGCCTGTCTCTCCAGGTTAGCCTAGCATATGCCTATGAGACCAAGGATGCGCTGTGCCTGGTGCTCACCATAATGAACGGTGGTGACCTAAAGTTTCACATCTACAACATGGGGAACTCTGGCTTTGACGAGCAGAGGGCCATCTTCTACGCTGCAGAGATCTGCTGTGGCCTGGAGGACCTGCACCGCGAGAGGATAGTCTACAGGTAAGACCAGAGGTGGCCGCATCCTTGCTCGATCCATGTAACCCGGTTCTGTGATGCTGACATGGTGCAGTCCATCAAACACTCCCAAATCCTGCCGTAAAGCTGTAGGTAATGCAGCTCAATGAGTTCGGGAGCAGCCGTGGTGCGTTCAGTGGCAGCTTGGAAGTTTTCATACTGGCCTCTTTGTCGCTCATCTTTGTCGCAAAATGAGTGTTAACGATTGAAAAGTTACAGTAAATCATTGAACAAAAACACTGGAGCTCTGGAGTTAAAGGGTTAAGGAATTACAGGTTTAATGAGTTTAAGGGATAAGGAGACGCCGTCTCATCTCTTTCACCCTGATGTAAAAATTAAAGTGAGATGTCTCCATCATAAAGAAGTAGGGCAACTTTCAACTTTCTCATCCAGACGGGGAATCAAACTTCAATCCCAGCAGAGCTGTCAGACATGAGAGTCTTCCCAGACATGTACAGCAAAACTTTATGTCAGTGGTCCCCCACTGCACCTTAAAACTCAGACGAGGCTGAAGTTGGTGTCTGATTTTGTAGCTTCAACTTTGACATTTATGGGTTAGGGGAAATATATAAATGTCACTGATGGGCAATCAGGAGGAAATCCAGATGCAGTAAAGAATCAGACGCACATGAAAGGCAGAGTCCAAGGGCTTTCATTTCCATAAGCTATATTAACAAAAGTCACAGGGCTACCAAAACGAGCCAGGAAACAAAACGAGCAGACACTGAGGGCTGCAGCAGAGTTCCTTAAATACACAGAGATTAACTACTGAAGTGCAGGCTGCTGTGACTGCTTAGCAGGATCCACAGGAGAATGGGTGGAGTCACAGCAGCCTGCACAGAAGCAGAAGAAAAAATTAACTTATGAAGCAGAACATGTCAGTATTCGATTTCAGTGGTTCCCTCATGAAATCTAGTGGGAAAGAATAGCATTGAAATTAGCTGCAGATGTTGTACAATAGTTAAGAGAAGAAAGAAAGTCAGACGCCCACTTCAGCCTCGTCCAGACCCGTCCGTGAAAAGATCGTCTTACATGAAACCAGTCCGTGGCCTGAAAGGTTGGAGACCGCTCATTTACACACAAGGCAGCTGTTGAAGAAAGCAAAAGAGGAACTACATCTGACAAAAAAACGTCTTTTGAGTTGAACAAATTCTATCCATATCCCACAATGCAATGAGGTCTCCTGAAATCCAATCAGGCACTGAAAACATCCAGGCGTCTTTTGCATTTATGTCTCTTAAACCATCAATCTCTCTGATGAAAATGTTGGGTTCTTTTTTGGTGCGAATGAAAAAAGAGTCCAGACGTTCATCAGAAGAGTCGGAAGGACTCGTCAGGTTTTTAACCTACAACACTGGTCCCATGAGTTAGCAGCCGTGATTGAAAATCTCAGGTTGAGTTGGGCGCCTCTGTGGTTCACTGCAGATTGTCAGTTGATGGTGAAAGTTTAACCACAGCTTTGTTTTTCAACCACCAGCAGTAAGTTGCTCCTTCCTCTCTGAATCGCTGAATTATTAGTTATTACCAGTGCGCGTTAAACCAGCCGGATCACATGCAGGCACCTCCGAACACCAGCAGCATTGTCTCTGTGGTAACGTGACGGGGCAACACATGAGCATCCTGCTACCTGCAGCGTCTGCGCGGACGCCCAGACTGAAACAGCAACTTCACATTATTTGTGAACATGAGAAGATCTGAATGAGGGTTATCTTCTGAGCATAGATCAAAGTAAAATTTAATTTATCTTTAATCCCAGCTTATGTTGCCCAAACCAAACACTAATAAACAAAAAGTTTTGAAACAAAAAAAACAAAAACATGTGTTTGCTATGGATTTCTTTTCTCCCACTTGGTTCTTGTAACTTTATCAAGAACAGTCAATGAGGAGACATGCTGACTGTCACTTTGCTCCCTAGATCCAAACATCTGTCAAACTCACCAAAGACAACAGTTTGACGGAAAACCGTAACCCTTCAGTCGGCCTTCAGGTCCAAATTTAAACCACGAAAACAAACTGTTTGAGAGCATCAAATGCTGCATACCATTGACTGTATGTGAGAACTGGACTGAGTGATCCCGCCCCCCTCGTGTTCCACACAGGAAGTACCTGCTGACTCCAAGAAGCCAAACTCCCATACATGTCTATAGAGAACTGAAAAGCTGTTACTCAGTCATTCTGTTAGTCAGAATAATATGGCTCTGATACTGCGCCTCATGTTCTGAATTAACATTTTTAGTACTTCAAGCTATAAACCAACTAATCAGATGCGTCAGTAAAAGCGGGTGGAGCCTGCAGGCCAAATTGTTGAAAAAAGGTGGATTTTGTGCAGGCTGTAGTCAAATAGGCGTGGACTTCCAACAAACTCACTCCTGATTGGCGAGAGTTGTTGCCATAGAAACAATAACGAATGACGTCCGGTTCCAACATTTTGGCCAACATCCGTATCACAAAAAAATGGTGTGTGAATTTACTTAATTTAGTTGGAGTCGGAAGTATTCCATTTTCTACAGATGACGCCACACTCACTCAATTGGTCCAGTTATACAGTCAAAGCTGCAGATGCCCCGCCCCCAGACTCTGTAGAGGTTTCTGTCAAGCACAGGCAGGTTCGTCTGCTCAGGTGTGACTGACGACACCTCAGAAAGTCTTTCATTCATGCAGGGTGAAGTTCTTCCTGTTTCCTCCTGACTCAGCAGAGCAAATGTGTTCTCTGTAGAGAACTTTCTAAACCTGAAGACCTCCCAACTACTGAATGAGCTCCTGTCTACAAAGGACATCTGGGGCTTTTTGATAGCAAATATGAAGGGGTGGGGCTCTGGGAAGTGAAGTTTTTTTGGCAGATTTAAAAAAGTTTGACTGGATAAATGTTCTTATTCTCTGGTAGTCAGGCGGTTACGCCGAAGGAATGAGGGAGGAACCAGAAGAGCCAGATTTGGCCTCAAATTACAACAGAGTGACGCCATCAGATGTTCTCAATGCTGTTGCTGCCCATGTGAACTCTTTCATCCGTGAGGAGAAGTGTGTAACGAAGGCCTGAACGGCGATGTGGCGATCTCTTCTCTGTGGTGTTGTTGGGAGTTAATGATTGGTGAAGGGACACGGCGACGTGAACAGCCGAGCTGTTGGAAGGCACTCGTATCTGCATGTCCTTCTCCCTCAGCGCCGCACGCGCGCCATCAAACTTCATGTTGTGGTTTCAACTGGTACTATGATAGCTATCATGGTACGATGTCCTCAAGTGTCTGTCTTGGAAAAAAAGGGGCTCAGAAAATGGAACTGGAAGGAAATTTATTCAATTAAATCATAAATAAGGAGGAAAAGATGGTGCTTGAAGAGCTGTGGCGTCCATGCTGAGTGGAAAATAGAGACATTAAAAAAGATCAATCAATCAGGCAGAAAGGACATGGAGGCCTGGTAATGTCTGTATCAGAAATCCTCCTCATGTGTTGCTCTTTCTTTGCAGGGATCTGAAACCTGAAAACATCCTCCTGGATGACCGTGGTAGGTATTTCTATTTCAGCTCCACGCATGTCAGATGCAGTTTTGTGACATGCCAGCTGACCTCGGGAGTCACATTTATCTCATTTCATCCGGAAATGATTTTATCTTGATCTAATCTACAGGTCTGTTATCCTTCCATACGTCACGTCCTGTTTGGCGAAATAGGGAGAAACAAATCATACTCTTTTACATGTTGTAAAAAGAAAAACAGTAATGAGAGTCATAAGTCCAGCAAATTATCACAAACCTCATAATCCACTGCTTAAAGGTTTATGATCTGGTTACCTGTGTGAAAATGCGGAGCGTGCTCTGTGATCTGCATCCACAAAGCCAGAAACTTTCGAAGAGCTGGACTGGACAGAAATCCCAAGAAAAGCGAGTGTGGTGCAAGTCCGATCATGAAGGGAAAAGGGTTCCCAATGAATGAAAACATGAACGACAGTAGCTCCTTGAAATGATGTGAGCGCTTCATTTGGATGATGATGTTGAAGCCACACACTGGGAAACATGTCCTCCTTCTAGATGTTTTGGCTAATATAAGATTTTTTGAGTTTTTTTGCTATATTGGAGTTTAGCTGAAATTTCAGCCACAGGGTAGCTGTTTTAACTGTTAGGTAGTTTTTCATTTTTTTAGGCTATTTTGGAATTTAGCTAATATTTTAGCTACAGGATAACTGTTTTTGCTAATTTAGGCATATTTTTTCAGTTTTTTTTTCCTGTTTTAGAGTTTAGTTAATATTTTAGCTACATACTAGCTGTTATGGCTAATTTAGGCTGTTGTTTAGGTTTTTGGCTACTTTCAAGTTTAGCAAATATTTTAGCTTTCTGCTAGCTATTTTGGCTAAATTATACATTTTACCAGTTTTTTTGTTATATTTTAGCTGGCTAACTATAGCTCTAACTATAGCAACTAAGCCATTAGCTTCGTCAATTTCAGCTTTCAGCTTCAGCATCTTCAGCTATCAGCACTAGCATCTTCAGGGGCCACATTCAGCAAATAGCATTCACACTAGCATTTCAGCTGGTAATATCTGATATATCTAGTTTATCTTAACGCACCAGAATGGTACATTTTAAGATGAATTTGTCTCATTAAACTTATTTGTCAAATTAGACTTTTCAGTTTCCATAAATCTATCAAGTCTTTAAAACATGACCCCTCACAATCACAAATAAAACCTCAGATTATAAATTATATGTAAATTTAAAAAACAAAAAAGTTTAATTACATTTTTTTTTAAGTACCGGTAAGTTGTTTTCAAGAACAAATGACAAAAACAAGATATCAAAGATTCATTGTCTTAAAACAAGTTGTAACAACTGAAAACTGTGAAGTTACTGACAGTTTCAAGTGTAACAACATATTTAAACGGGAAACACGACAAACAGATTTGGTGAAATGTTAGGTTTTTTTTGCTGTTTTTCCCTTTGAACTGTCTGAACGGCTGAGGAGGTTTTCCGTCTCTGCTGTTCTAAAGGCTGAACTTTCTCTGTAAAATCACACCTGTGCTCTCCTTCGCCTCCACAGGACACATCCGTATCTCCGATCTGGGGCTTGCTGTTCAAATCCCTGAGGGGGAGACGATACGAGGGAGAGTGGGTACTGTGGGATATATGGGTAAAAACTGTTTCTGTTCTACACCTCTTGCTCCAACTGCACCTTCCTTTGAATTATATTGAGATCCGTCTCAGGTTTCCTCCATTCAGCTTTTTTTCCACGTCTCTCCGCTTCAGCTCCGGAGGTGATCCAGAATGAGAGCTACACCTTCTGTCCTGACTGGTGGGGTCTTGGCTGCCTGGTCTTTGAGATGATCCAGGGACAGTCGCCCTTCCGCAAGCGCAAGGAGCGAGTGAAGCGGGAGGAGGTGGACAGGCGGGTGCGTGAGGACCAGGAGGAGTACTCCGACAAGTTCTCTGAGGAGGCGAAAGACATCTGCAGACAGGTGAGCAGGTGTTCCAACACTGCTTTTCTCTGCTTCAGAGTCCACTGGAAATGTGTTGATCACGTAAACAGTTGAAAAATGACTGTATGCCAAAGACATCCCTGGTGTTAAAGGTGGTTCTGACCAAGACATGTGTAAGTATTCTATTAAACTGTCTTCTTTTCAATCCAACGCTTGTTCTCGAGGGTCTGTTGATGGACAGTTTTATTGTTTTTTTTCCGAATCTTCATCGCTTTTTTAAATGTAGTTTTCTGTGGGGACAACGCTGTTTTATACTATACAGTATTTTAAAATTTTCATAGATATATTAGTTGAAGATTCAAAAACGGAACAGATGGGGAAAACCCGAGAACTGCCTCCAAAGATTTCAAAATGTGCATCCTAAAACATAAGGAAAAACTCTGGAGGGCTTCAAACCATTTTGGGATGTTGTTTCATCGTGTTTGCCGTGAGACGCCTCTCTGTAGTGAGATCAGGCTGTAAATGTTCTGCTGCTGTCATTGGAGCTAGCGCTCAGATCTACTCGTCCTTCCTCCTGCTGTTTTCCAGCTCCTGGCCAAAGACCCCAAGGAGAGGCTGGGCTGCCGGGGCTGCGGGGCAGTGGAGGTCAAGCAGCACCCCATCTTCAGAAACATTAACTTCAAACGGCTGGAGGCCCACATACTGGACCCCCCCTTCGTCCCAGACGTAAGTTCCCAGGGCGCCATCGGCCCGAGTGCTGAGCAGAAGACAGGAAATACCACAGTGTGGAGTAAACAGGCACTCATAGGATCCCGGCCGCTCTGGGTTCGCTGAGGGGTGGGGGGCTGTCTTGTGGGAATCCGTTTTACCTGCGGGTAGAACTTTTGAGCGCTGACAGGTGCGGTTACACAACATGTGTGAACAGGTACGAGTGCGGAGAGCCGGTCTGAAAGCAGCTCAACCGAACGGGGAGCATGAAGCGGCTGGTGGGGAGAACGCTGAGAGGTTAAATCCATAGTTCAGGGCAGATATTCTTATCTGTGCTTCTATTATTATCGCGGTCAGTGGGACCACGCTGCAGGAAAGTGGGCGTAGCTCAGAGGCCGTAGGTCACGTTACCCACATTCCTACCGTGCTGCGAACACGAGGCTCATCTCTGACTGAGATTCTTGTGTGTTCTGGCTTGGTTCTGTCCTCCTCAGCCTCGAGCCGTGTACTGTAAGGACGTCCTGGACATTGAGCAGTTCTCCACTGTCAAAGGCGTGAACCTTGACCCCACAGATAACGACTTCTACCACAAGTTTGTCACGGGCAGTGTCTCCATCCCCTGGCAGAATGAGGTACTGCATCCTTCAGCTCTGGTTCACCGTACTGACGTGTGATTGAAAGCTGAAGAAGTGATGAGTGAAGTTAAGCAAATCTTTTGGATGCCCGTGTGTGGGGACGTTTGCCTCCATCGTCCCCCAGGAGCGTTCCTCTGAACTGAGAAGCTTCTAACTCTTGTTGTTGGGTGTAGATGATTGAGATGGAGTGCTTCAAAGAAATCAACGTCTACGAGACAGACGGGACGCTGAGCCCGGACCTGGACATGAACCGACCCAACCCTCCTCCAAAGAGAGGCTTCTTCTACCGTCTGTTCAGAAGAGAGGCAAGTGCTAGCGCTGCTGCGACTGTCCGAGGGGGTGGGGGCTAAGGTACTTCCTCTTCTCTTGCTTTGCTTGGTGTTTGTGGTTAGCAGTCCTGCCTTTGACACTGCTGTATGCTTTCCTATACCTGGAACTTCTTAAACTAACAAATAATGTATAATTCCAAGGATCGTCAGTCTGTTTTGTCTCCCTTGTCTTCCTCTTCTTTCCATCAGTAGACGCCTTGCAGTTGTTTTTCTCTTTGTGCTGACATTACATTTCCTGCAGTTTTGAGTTTGTTTTAGTATATTTGATTAGAAGTCTCTCCTCTTTGGACAGCCTGCATGCTCCTGTGTTAGCTATACCTGCTAATTGTTGCTCAGACAGGTGAATGGCATCTGCAGCTGAGCATAGACTCCACATCATTTAGTTTGGACTGTTGTCCAGTGAGGTGCAGAGACAAACTTCATTTGTTTCACTGAAGTGCACCTTTGAGAAAAAATGTGAAGGAAGGATCTGAGCCATGAAGAAGTTCCCCATCGTTTCTACGAGACATGAAGAAAACCATCAAATTCCAGTTGCACTTCCACACACTCAAACTTGATTAGAATAAAGACTGGATTCAGATTTCATTTGGAGTAGATGAAGCACAACTCTGTTCCGCTGTGAGTGACCACAGACCGGGAGTGCTGCTACAACAGTTCAGAAGGAATTCTGGCTTTTTCATTGAAAGCACAAAGACAGCTCAGTGTTTTCAGCTGAGATCTGGTCTGGATCTGACTTTTAATTTGACATCAGATCTGGCTCTAGATCTAAATGTGGATCTGACTCTGGATCTAGAGCTCAATCTGGTTATGCTTTGGATTCAGAACTTAATCTGGATCTGACTTTGGGTCTAGAAACTTAATCTGGATATGGCTTTACGGTAACTCTGGATTTGACACTAGGTCTGATTTTTTTTTCTATTTTGACTCTGAAGCTGGATTTGGATCTGGGTCTTGATCTTGTTCTTGATCATGCTTTGGATTTGGATCTGAGTCTTGGTCTATCTTTAGTTTTGGCTCTGAATTTGGATTAGCTGTAAATCTGGATCTGGTTCTGATTCCGACTGGTTATGGATCTGGATCTGAGTTTGGATTTGGCTCTAGATATAGCTCTGAATCTGGATCTGGGTCTGGAAATAGCTCTGAATCTGAATCTGAATCTGGATCTGGGTGTGGGTCTGGATATAGTTCTGAATCTGAATCTGAATCTGGATCTGGGTGTGGGTCTGGATATAGCTCTGAATCTGGATCTGGGTCAGACTGAGGTCTGGTTTAAAAGGATCGTCTGCCTCAGCAGGACAGGAGCTTGCTGGTGTGATGAGGTTTGGTGACTGTGCTTCAGTTGTGTAAAGGCTGTTCTCTAAATCTTTTTTAGGTCTGTATTAAGAGCTCTTACAGTGACGACGAGATGGAGCAGCCCTCAAGACTGTAACCACTCCCTCCACCCACACCGCTTCACCACAAACTCCAACCCAATCTTAGGAACTCAGTGAATGTCAACCTGTATTTATGAGCTGTATTAAAAGTGTATTATAGTTAAAGAAAAAAAGTATGAGTTTAAAGATTTTGTACATTTGTACTTGAATTTATGTCTAGATGTATATTTTCACTAAAGGTTGTATTGTACAAAAAGCCATAAAAGTACCACTTGAATGCATACGTAATGTTTTTATTTACTAATGCGTTTTGGGGAGTTTATTTTACGAAGCACAGTACAAGTAGTCTTTTTACGTTCCTTGAAGTAGCAGAAGGCCTTTTTTGTTTCCTGTCAGCTGTTTGTTTGTCATTCACTTAGCCAAAGCGACATGTTTTTAGCACATAACCTCCACCTGATCCCTGACTAACTCTTCGCCTCCGTAGGCCTCGTGGCTCAGGTAGATCTAAATGAAGCATGTACTGTAGATACAACCGGGAGGAATCCTGCCCAGTCTGTTTCCCAGACCTCAAACTGTTTTTCTCTTTCTTTAGAGTTCTCCATTCTACCTAGATCTTAAACTGGACTGCATTGGTTGCAGCTTCCTCAGCCACTTCCCTTCTGCGAGAGATCGCATGAATTCATATCTGACAATCTTTTAGCCGGCATGAGTGACTAACAAGGATTTTTGTTGATGAAATAAAGTCTTTCAGAAGGTGGATTTCCCCTGTGCTGCTGAGAGCTCAGGATTCCTGACACAGTTTCCATGTGGTTGGAAACACGATGGTTTTTGTAAATGTTTCATTGTTCCATCATCACTGACCTTCCCCCCTTTGCTTTTGTTATATTAATCAGCTCTTATATGCTGTGAGTTCCGTGCAGTGCAGAACAATGCCCCTTAAACGTTTTTGAGTCATTTGCTGCGATGAATCTGGGAGACACTAGCACGTACCTTCTTTGGATCAAAACGTAGTTAGCTGCTGCAAAACCTTCTCTAGAGCACCTGGTTTAAACGGAATGGACTGTGTCCAGGAGCATGCTCACTTTGATCATGGACAGAGTCTTTCCTTCCAGTTAACCAATCACAATCAATCTGTAGATTTCTCATTTTGTCCGGTGTTGATTGTTTATTTCTCTAGAAGCAGTTGCTGTTTACTCCCCACTGCTTGTTTTTAATGCTGTGAATACCCATCCTGACCTGTTCGGAGGACTTTTTGACCTGTAGGTTACCGTGGCTTTGTAAATCCCAACATGAACGATGCTCCACAAAAAAGCCTTTCATCAGTGCAGTGGTAGAGAATAGATCTGGATCCGGAAAGCGGAGAGGACTCCTCCACGCCACAGACTCAGAAGAGGATGTTGTGAGCTCGCCTGCTGGTGCTCCTCCCACAATCAGCCACAGGATGTGTTGCTGGCTTATGGCGTTTGTGTCCTGTTTTGGGAAAAAGAATAAAACATTTTTGTTTTTGTTCGCAGGCTTATGATGAAGCTGATTTCCCTGGTTTAGATTTTAGCCTTTTAGCCTCAAAAACCCTGTAAATGACGTATTTCTAACGTGTAACTAAGCTTGGTCATGTAATCTCTCATTGTTTGAAAACCCAAATATCAGTGAAGATTTATATTTGATGTCTTTGCACTTCGATTTGCTTTGACGATGACCATTGGATGTGTCTTTATCTGTTTTGCCAAAATCACCAACCCTGCTTTGTTTAGGTCTCTGAAGTGTTTACTAAAGAAAGACTGACAGCCTTTACTCCACGTGCCAATGACCCCCCCACCTGCTTTTTTTGAGACTTTCCGTCCACCAAGAGAAGTTCCTTCTTTCCTACAGAACCTCTGAACAACTCAAATGTTTTGAATGTCCGCACTAAGTGCATTGTAATGCCTCTTTTCTTCCTGCTTTGTTTTTGTTGAAGATGAATGTTCTTATTATTCCAGCATGCATCGGTTTGTTCATCATGCGTGTGTGAGTGAGTGAGTGAGTGATGACCGTGCACCTCACCGCCATCCGAGGACGACGTTGTGAGTGGCGGGGCGAGTGGCGAGTATTCCTTTCCCTCAATGCTGAGTCAAGCCACGCCCAAACGCTGGATGGCGCTTGACATCTGCAACTGCAAGCTCCTCTTCCTTTAGGTCACTTGAATATAGTTTGGGGTTTTGTGCCAGTACCAGTCGAGAGATTCTGCAGGGTTTCTGTAAAAATGTAAAAGTGACACTTTCCGAGGAAGGGAGGAATAACAAACGGATTCTTAGAGCTCCAAATGGCCATGTAACTTTGTTGTTTTCTTCTTCTTTTCTTCTCTTTTTCTTCCTTTATTTTTTAAATCTGTACAGACATGTCATTCAACCACTGCAGTCATTGTTAATTCTTGTAAAAGTTGTATCACTGGTTGTTGTATCATATCTGACATTTGTAATTATGGAATAATACACTGCCATTTGTATAAAAAATAAAACTTGTGTCTTGACCTACTTCTGTCCTGTTTTGGATAATTTGATCAACAAAGTAAAACCATAAGGAAGTTATTCAATGTGTGCTTCAAAGATCTGGTAAGAATCTATTGATGGCAGGTTTTATGAAGGCCTGTTGTTTTGTCATTTCTGCCTCGTTTCTTACAAATTTCTCAGACAAATAGCCGCCAAACTTTTAACTGCAGTCTCCAATATATACCAAAAATAATGGCACTGATGAGAGGAAAATTAAAATGTAGATCCAAAGAACTGGGTCACCCTATTTTCAAAGCATAATGACAAAATAACCAATTAGAGGACAAGTTTGTTTAGTAAAAAATAAATATTAATTCAATCAATCAATCAAATCCTTTATTACTCCCACAATGGGGAAATTCTCTCAGTGGTGGGCAGCAGCCGCTGGACGGCGCTCTATCGCCCAGAAAAGACACATGAGGGTACAGGAAAGATGTCAAAAATCAAGTATCTTCAGCCTGTGTCGCAGGAGGGCGGCATGAGTTAAAGTACAAGCAAAAATACATCAACATTGAAGCACATTAATTTCACGAGACGAAAAGGTCCACAAACTGACTCCCACAAGTCCAGCCTGGTGGCGGCTGTACGCGGTCGCACAGCGCTCTAAGGCACAGTCGAGGGGGGCCTGGAAGGAAGAGTCACCAAGGCGTTGAATTCGTGGGGAAGGTCATGGGCAGGGGAGGAATGCAGATTACCATGACGACGGGCTCAGTTTATCACACCTTCAGCGGCAACAAACAGAGAAATGAGCATACAAATGTCACTGTTTAGAGCAGATTTAAAGTACGGTACAGTGGGAATACCTTTGATGCATACATCGTTGGAAGTGTATCACCATACAGCTAAATACGGAAACCTGAACCAATACCAGAACACAGTACTAAATACTAAAACTGTTGCTTCCTTGACATATTAGAGGTGGTGCAGATTGAGTTAGAAAAAATTAAATCGTGGTCTGATGGAAATAAAGGATCATTAAATGGTGACAAATCATATTTTATGATATTTAGTAATGGAAATACAAACGATACACTTGAATTAAACATAGATAATATTAATATCAGAAGAATAAAATAAGTAAAATCTTTCGGAGTTATTATAGACGAAAAGCTATCTTGGAAATCACAAATTAACAAAGTCAAATCCAAAATAGCAAAAGCAATTGCTGTACTACACAAAGTAAAATGGTTCTTAGACAGTAATTCATTACATCTATTATATAATTCCTTGATTATGCCATGTCTGAACTACTGTATAGAAATTTGGGGTACAACTTATAAAACAAATATTCATCCAATCTACATATTGCAAAAAAAAGCAATAAGAATTATTACAAAAAGCGATTATAGGGACCGTCTAATCCAGGGGTCGGCAACCCAAAGTGTTGAAAGAGCCACTTTGGACCAATACAATAAAAACCAAGTATGTCTGGAGCCGCATAAATTGAAACAGCTTATCAAAGTCGTACACTGTAAGTAACACATGCAGAATGTGTCGAATAAACGAGTTTTTCTCCTGCTGCGTGTCCTCGTGTCGTATAAGCTACATTTTTGGTCTCATGAAAAGTTGTTGAGATATTGCAGCGTCAAAATTATCTGACAAAAGCTGAATAACGTCACAATGAACATTTGAGCTTTTATTTTGACATCCAACAATGACACAACGAGAGGGGGTCGTCATCAGTCTCTCCCTCATTCTCACTCCAGGTGCAGGAAGAATTCAAACATAAC
>NC_050512.1:4537391-4555916 GCF_002922805.2 Oryzias melastigma | reverse complement strand
CAGGTTCAAGTCCACCATTGTACATTACTACCTTTATGTTTATGACAGAAAAACAAAACACAACAAATCGTACACACACACACTTAAAAAAAAAACCAAACTTAAAAAGAGTAAACAAAGCTGAAGTCCGTAAAGGGGGGACAACATATTAATTTATATAAACTGTCAGTAACATATACATATAGCCCACAGTTTGATTTACAAAAAGTCTGACTGAGTTGGTTTCACGTAATTTGTCCATTTTGACCATATTTCATGAAAGGTTTCTGTACGTTGTTATTTTTTTATTACAGATATGAAAATCTAACCTGAAGTCTAGCAAAGTGAACAACAGCATCACTGTGATTTGTGATTCAATGTCAATTTTCAACACAGTAAAAAAGATGCAGAACACCACATGCATACATACAACTACAATAAAAAAAACACTGGATTTATCACACACAATAGAAACGTGGGTGGGTAGAAGGCAATGCTCAGTCCACCTCCTCAGCTCATGATTTTTGTTCATCGTGATGTTAAAAGAAGAAGACAAAATCATCACCATTATCATTGACACCCAAACCCTAGAGCAGAGGTCTGCAACCTGCGGCTCCGGAGCCACATGTGGCTCCTTTACCCCTCCTTTGTGGCTCCTTGGTTGAAATAAAATGTTTTAAAAATTTTAAAGGGAACTGTAAATGAAAAAGTAAGTAAGTAGAAAAAAAGTTAATTAAGTTAAATTTCCTTAAATTCATTTACAAGCAGTTGAGGATCCTAACAACAGTAGCCGTAATTCTCCTTCAAACCATCAATCCTTTGTAGCTTATCAAGGTCATACTGACACATTCGGACTGAACATGAGCTTCATTTATCACAGAAAATCAATTTATTGTCAATAAGAAGAATTATAGCTACATTAAGTTATAATCCACTGGATTGTAAAGTAGATTTTCTATTTTTGAACAAATTCAAGGACCCAATACTTTGGGTTTAGGATGGAGAGAAACCGACCCGAATGACTCTTTAAGTGTTGAAGGTTCCAGACCCCTGCACTAAACCAAAACAAAAGACAAACTTTAACAGGGGCAATAATTATAAAAAAACATATGTTAATAAGTTCTTCAAATGTAACATTTCTAATTAAGATCAGATGGAATGTTTTCATGAAAATATATTCATTTGTGTTTGAAAAACATGTTGGGGTATGTAATGGATTTTCTGATTTTTACCTCCATTCGTAGATGTCCAATTTGCCAACATGAAAGTCCAATCATTACTTCCACCATATTTTTGTCCACAACAAAAACATTCACATTTTATGTTCAGTATTCAGAAAAGTAAAACCGGTCAAGTTCATATATTTAAGTAATTGTTAACATTTTAAGAAATGCATTAAAAATGTGTCATCACAGTTTAATAAAATCTAATAAGATTGCATAAGTAATTTAATAAAAAATGACAGTATTGAAAGTATTGTTAAACGATCTACAGAAGCAGAAATCATTCTAATATTATGGTCAGGTAAACAGACTGAAACCCAGAAGGACTAAAACTTAGCTAAATTGGTTTAAAACATTGGATCAAATCAATTCGACTACAGAGCTCAGAACAAAACACATAAGATGCACCGATGCAGACACAAAAAAACCCACCTCCTTAAATACCTGATGAGGAGGAGGAGGGCATCCAGGGAAGTCACAGCCAACCTGAGCAGGACAAAAGAGAAGAAAACAGAAGGAAGCTAAGGAAATGTTGGAACCATGTGCAGTTTGGCTTCCGCCAGCATAAGAATTTGGCTTTTCAATTTTTAATCCATTTATTCATTTTACTTTCTAAATTTTACATCCACAAATGCACATTTTCTATCAAAATTCCTAAGTTTTCCTTGTTTCTGGTGGAGGCCAAAAAATATATATTGAATCAATTATTTTTTCAAAGAACAAAAGGCTGTAAAACGTCTTGAATTTTGCTCTCAATATAAAATAATTAAAAAATGTAAACTCTGCAATTTATTTGGCCTTACTTTTATTTGTATGACATTTTTTTTTGTTTGTTTGTTTCTACCCCTGGCATTTTATTTCATTTTATTTTACTTTTTGTTTAATTTTCTATAGTGTTTGTATATGTGTACATGGCTATTTGCACAATTTTTCTTTACTGAAGCTGATGTTTGCAACAAAGTTTATAAAAAAAAGTATTTCTCCCCCGAACATAATCCAAACGTCTTCATAGATGGATGTACATATGATAAATCTGCCTTTTGTTGGCCCGGCCATCACTACACTGCTTCACAACAAACATGCAGGCTTCTGCACATGTGCGGACCGGGGGTTGGGGGGTGTCTTAAAGGAGCAACACTTCTAAAGTAACAAAAACCTGTTTGAGCTGGAATTTATTGAAGACAGGACACAACTGGAAGATATACGGTGTTCTGCATCTAAAATGAAAGTTGTTTTGCGGATCATCACTGGATAAGGGGATAAACTGAGTGTTGTGTTAGTCAGGGGGCGGAGCTTGCAGCACAGACTGTTGGCATCAATCTGACATCAGCACGTTTCTAACCGCTCGTTTTCATGGGTATGGGAGGGGCTGCTGCAGACAGAGCAGGTTTTTAGAGGATTACTCTTAAATGCATGAACGGATCAAAATACCGCTTTGGGGTTCTTTATAGAGAGGAATGAACAGAAAAATGCTTTTAAAACCTCAAAAAGTAGAATTTTCATGGTAGGGCCCCATTAAATGGATAGGTCTGATTTTGTTATATTAAATTTGGATGCTCATCTACTTAATATAATGTCAAACAAATATAATCAAATCAAAATAAATGTCAAACATTTCTTATCTGACTCCATAATACACACAGTTCAGAACATTAGTTTCTTACATTAGTAACATTAGTTTCTGAGCCATCAAGCTGCGCTTGATGGCTTCAGCAAATTTAAAAGAATTTTTTTACATTTACATTACCAGCTAAGAGTGTCTCTTTATTTAATATCAGTCTGTAAAAAATCAATAACTAAGGTCATCTTTCAAACAAGAGAAGCAATTACATTACACAGAAATGTAATGAGGACATGCGAGCAAAAATAAATTATCCCAAGTAAGACGAAACCATAATATTAATCAAAAAAATGAATACTTAAGCATTAACAAAACAATTCCCATGACAGGGATTTATTCATCAAACAAAAAAGTATAAATTGTTGCGGTGTTATTAATCTTTTTAAGATATTCATAAAACTGACAGAACTCTATCATAAATCCTTCAAACCTGGGAGTTGTTTTTCTCACTCTACACTTGTGTTGGTAACATTTAGATGAGTAACATTTTTTTCATTACTTTCTTCTTTTTTATCATCCGAGATAAATATGTGAGAATTGCTTGACATTTATTATAAGATTAATGTTAAATTTAGTATTTCTAAAACGTTCTAATTGGATCCAGATTTCAAGTGAGAATTTACAATGGTAGAAAAGGCGAAGAACCCATTTATGGAATTATTACAAAAACTACAGTTGTTTTCTATGTCTGAGAATTTGGATATAAACGTTTGGTATTTGTGGGACAAATGCTATGTCAATTTTTTGTGTATTTCTTTAATTTTCTATAAATATATACAATTTATACAAATTTATACAAAATGTTTCCTGTTGTAACCAATTGATATAATTTAATATACCGTTCCAATACAATTCTCTTTTTGGTGTAAAGTTTTTTTTTTCACATAAAGTGTTGCCTATATGTTTGAATTTGAATTCATTTATTTAGTAGGGACGGATATAAAAACATAGGCATACAGCAAGTATGGTCAGAGGCCCATATCATCATGCTTGCAGCAGGAGCTAATTTGCAGCATTTGTCCCCTGATGGGCTTTAGTTGCATTTTTGTTGTTGCATTTTTTTAATGAAACATTAATACCACTAATTATTTGAAGAGAGTTTATTTTAGATGCCTCTTTAGTATCAAAAACCTCTAACAAAAGTGTTGCAGTCTGTGACGTCAGTGGTCCCGTGACAGGGGCAGCAAAACAGGGGGGGGGGGGTCAAAAGCAGCTTTCAATTGGCTGTCGGCCCTGTCAGTCAAAGTAATTCAAAGATTGATTGGTTGCTGACTTTGCGTCCTTCCTGTCTCCGTGAGGCTTTCGCAAATGCCACTTCCTGGTGTGATTGGTCGGAGAAAAACGTCGTTGCATCAAAGATGGCATATTTTAAACCCGCTTTCACTTCATTTTGTAACAGTACTGGAACAAATTGAGAGACGTTTTGCAGTAAGAGGCGCGGGGGGCGGGGGGTAGCCGCTCGTTGCGCTGGACATCTCTAGTTGTCAGTGCTGTGCTAGCTAATTAGCGCAGATAGTAAATATTAGCTTGTGGAGAAAGCCCACTCATTGTAAATAACTAAAATGGCTACCATGGAGAAACTTATGAAGGCCTTTGAGAGTCTGAAGTCGTTCCAACAACAGCAGGGACCGCCGACTGCCGAGGAACTAGTCCAGAAACAGTAAGTGGGTTTAGCCTTTCCGCTAACGGCTTTAGCCTAGCTTCTCTGCTCCGCTGCAAGCAGCTAGCCGGGATTTGTCGGACATCCTTTCTGCAGCTGTGCTCAGTGCACGCAGATTTACGCTCGGCTCCAGAGAGGCAGGTTTCCCTCCACGAAGCTGCTGCTCTGTGAAGAACAGCCTCTCTGGAAGAGCAAAGTCCAGATTTGTTCTGACTGAATGAGATGATGTGGATCACCTGTCAGGGATGTCACGGGACCACGTCCACGAATCAAGCTTCATGTGGTGATCTACCTTCACGAAGAATACATCATGAACTCCACACCCACATAACACTTATGGGTCACTTAGTTCTAGGTGTTTCTCCTAAGTTGAGGGTTAAACTGGATCAATAAAAACCATCACAGACTACAGTAAGTGTAGGGTTCCTAAATGAAACTGGCTCCTGGTCAAATCTTTGAGTCTTTGATTGCTTACATTATGTCCGCTTAACAGTTCCAGCCATCTGGAGGGTTCTGGGTGCTGCATGGGACTTTCAGACTCGAATTTAAACACAGTTCTTAATGGGTGCAGAGGAACTATTGAACACCGTTCATAATGTCAGCTACACACGCAACAACCAATGTATGTGAAGACTACTGTCCTTTGTGGGCCACAGATACATAAAAGTTGTTAATACTGCTTAGTAGAATGAAGTTCTTAGAGTCTAAGAACCCGGTACCCTCTTATCGCAGAGAGGAGGGAACTGTAATCACCTAACAACCTTTCATCTTTGATGGTTTGTTGGCACAAGTGTGCAGAAATCCTACAGTACCTGTTGGAAAATCTGTTCAAGTTTCTGAGCATTTTCCCACCAGCCCTTGCTCTTGGTCTTTCTTTTGGGCTGAACACTCCTAATCCCAGGTAATCAGTTGTTAAGTAGGGCAGAGAAAGCTGGAAACTTGTGGTGCACGTTCTCTTAGAGGAAAGGAAGCTGGTGTTGCTTTGGTGCTGGTGTCTTCAGCCTGTAGCTCCGGGGTCGCATGTGGCTGTTAGACTCCTCCAGTGAGAATCTCTGTTAAAGAAGAATAAAAATGATTTTCAATGTTAAATTGAAATTGCGGTGCAGCTTCATCAAAGTTGTACTAAAGCATTTTGACAGATTTTTATGAGCAGTGTAACACCAAAAGTCAGTGGGAGATTTAGTGCACAGCCAGAATTCATAATTAAACCACACAGGATTTTAAGGCAAATTTCTTATTGTTGAAAAATTCAAGGATTGTGTGTTCCTCATGGCCGAAAAATACCACATGGGTCACTTAGTTCTGATTTATGAATTTCTGTCTGAGATGCACCCTTAATTTTACAATAACATGTTTATTTATTTATTTTTTTTACTGTTGACATGACACTGTCTGCTACACTTGCTGAATTGAGATGTTGAAATATGGTGTAGGATGCCTTTTATTTTGAAGGGTCATGCAACTCCAGTCAAAAGGTATAAACTATTTCATTTTTTTAATGGATATTTGTATCAAGTATATTTATCAAAATAGCAATGACACAGAAATAAATCAGCATCTTATAGGATGAGGTCAGACTTTGTGGCTCCTTCTGGATTCTAGTGAGCCAGTAAGAAACGGACTTGAATGGCTCTTTAAGTGTTGAAGGCTGCAGACCTGCTTTAGTGTAAGAGAACTTTAGATTATGGTAGAAGTTGAGCAGAGGCTCCGGTTGGAGTCCACGGAACCCAACTGTTGTGCCTTTTTGACCTGCATTCATCTCATCTGTTGTTTCCTTCTCAGGAAAAAGGAGCAAGCCACAACGAAAAAGGACAGAGTGACCCACTGCCTGACCATATGTGAAAACATTGTTGCCCAGTCGCTGAGGTGGGAGAGCACACGTTTGTCTGACAGGTTCATGGCTGCTGAGTGTTAACATGCAAACTGAATCTCAAGTGATCTTTGAAAGTCTTTTCAGTTAAAAACATTTTTTTTGTTCTTTGTCCTATTTGGGCTTCAGAAGCACAGATAAGTGAAGCACCCGCCATGTGTTCAGCTCTGTTTCATAGAGTAGTGCTTTGTTTTTTAAGTTTGATTTGTAAAGACAGGCAAGGTTTTATTTCTGACAGCCTCATTGGAAGAATATGGGTTTTCTCGTCAGGATTTCCTCTTTTTGGTGCTGCTAGCTCTCCTCACTAATACTCATCCCA
Organism: Oryzias melastigma; assembly: GCF_002922805.2. Taxonomy (NCBI): domain Eukaryota; kingdom Metazoa; phylum Chordata; class Actinopteri; order Beloniformes; family Adrianichthyidae; genus Oryzias; species Oryzias melastigma. Next base: position 4,549,244 of record NC_050512.1, on the reverse strand, counting down.
TACAAACGTTAGTCCAGACGGAGTCCTCTGCACAGAATCCAGATACAGATCCATGTTTTCTGTGCGTCACACTATACTCAAGACAAATATACGCAAGTACCTGTTTTTATGCAGCATAAGTAGGTCTATTACTGCTCGGTCCAGATTTATAATCCAGTGTCTTTGCTACACTCTTGTCCCCACATGTTTTTCATGCTTTCAAGCTACAATTGTAACTGACAAGGCTGTTCAGCTCAGATTACAAAATAACATTGAAAATGTTGGGTTTAATGAAATCATGTAAAAAAGGAACAAGTTAAATTAATGTTTTTTGCATTTTGACTCTTTAAACAGAACGTCTCCAGAGTTTCAGAAGCTGCTTGGCATCGCCATGGAGATGTTTCTGCTTTGCAGCGATGACGGCGAGTCTGACGTCCGGATGGTGGCTGACGAGTGCCTGAACAAAATCATCAAAGTGAGGAACAGCCAGTTATGCTCTTTACTTTGTTTGTTTTGCTTTTTTCCTACTGTTTTTGTTGGTTTATGCTCACACGTGTATTTGAGTCTGTGTTTCATTTTTTATCACCATCAGAAATATAATTAACACATACATATTCACACGATTGTGTCTAACTTGGTTCAGCTGTGTGACCTTTTGTGCATTTTTTTTTGCTTGTTTGGCACTTTTGTGACAGTTTTATGTGTTTGTGTGTGTATATGTGGCTCATTTAAAACATCAGAAGTGTGTGAATACAGTTGTTCAAAACCCGCAGAGGAAAAGAGCTCTATTATTTTGCTTTGTTAAGTTGCTGAAATCCAATCAAAGCAACTTTTTACAGTGAGACAAATAAGTATTTGAACACCCTATGATTTTGACAGTTTTCCCACTTGAAAATCACTGAGGGGTCTGAAATGTTCAGCTTACTTATTTTCTAATAATTGCTCCAACAGTGGATCTTTTTTCACCAAGCTAAGGGTCAGAATTCTAGCTGATAGACAAAAGTTCAAATACGTATTGGCAAAAGAAGCATACAAATAAATACATTTAAAAATTATACAATGTGATTTCCTGATTAGTTTTAAATTAAGTCTCACAGTGGACATTGAGATGAAATGTCAGACTCCCCTATGACTTCTAAGAGAGAGAACTTTCAAAATCAGGATGTTCAAATACTTATTTGCCTCACTCTATATTTAATGCTTCACCTTTATAGTGTGAAAGCTTTGCAGCATTCACACTATGGTGATTCTTCTGCTCCTTTTTGGCACGTAAAAACTCAGCCACATTTTCAGTGATTTCAGCAATCATTAATATCCAAACATTCAGGACATTACTGCTTGTATTTTTGGTATTCATAAACTTTATAGTTTTTGAAATATGAAGCAAAATATGCCCCATAGGAAATGAATGAGAAATTACTCAAATCCTTAAAAAACTTTGCACTTTAAAACTCGTGTACTTGTGCAAACTTTCAGCGAGAGACACCGTTCACACTTTAAAATGTTCAGAAACTACTGGATTTTTTTAGGGTCATTTGGAATTAGCTTTTATTTTAGCAACATGCTAGCTATGTTTAGCTAAATTTAGACATTTTTTCATTTTTTTTAGGCAAATTTGGAGTTTAGCTAAAATGTTAGCTTTATGCTAGCTGTTTTGTCAAAATTGGACTTTTTAAGTTATTTAGGCTAACTTGGAGTTTGGCTAATATTTTAGCCTTTTGCTTGCCTGTTTAAAAACATTGGGTTTTAAGTTATTTAGGCTAATGTGGAGGTTAGCAAATGTTTTAGCATCATGCTACCCTTTTCATCAAGGTTTGCCTTTTTTTTTTCTAGTTTTTTGGCTAATTTAGCAATGGGCTAATATTTTGGCCAGCCATCAACTTCAGTGTTTCAGCTATCAGCTTGATCATTCTTAGCTGTCAGTTTCAACATTTTAAGAAATTAACTCTAGCATCTTCAGCAGCCACATTCAGCTTACAGCATTCACACTTGCATTACCACAGGTAATGCAATATATCTAGTTCTTGTATGCAACCATTTCCTTTTCGTAGAAATTCTCCTATCCTTATTTTTTCATAATTATTATTAAATAGAAAATAATTTGCATATAAACAGACTCTCAGGCGGTATCATATACATTTTATGTTATTCCAAAAGCTACAGTGCTGCCCCTAAAGTATGCACGCTTAGGATATGCAAACATGCTAATGTAAACTGAACACTGTTTTGTTTTACTGATTCATTCCTCTCCTGACTTGAATCTTCAGGCGCTGATGGACTCTAACTTACCCAGGCTGCAGCTGGAGTTGTACAAAGAAATTAAAAAGGTAATATATTCATTTCCATCATGGTTATTCCAATTTCTCCATCACTAAATCCTTCTTTGTTTATTTTTTATGCCTTTCTTGCTTCTAAAGAATGGTGCCTCTCGGAGTCTGAGGGCGGCTTTGTGGAGGTTTGCCGAGCTGGCCCACCTCATCCGGCCGCAGAAATGCAGGTACCCCAGCTGCCTGGAGGCTTTCTCTCACTCACTCTTTGAAAAGAAATAAGAAAATTATGCATTTTTTTACTATTGTATTCCTACAATACATCACAGTTCACCTTTTACAGCCTTGTTGTTTTGTGGATTTTTTAGGCCAATTTTGCACGCCTCCTTTTTAAAATTTTTTTAAACCCTTTAGCACCTGAGGCGTCGTCGGTGATGCTTAAACTCAGAAATCTCTAACGTACTGTAACTTTTCAACCGTTAACACGATAATTCCAGCAGATTGTGAAGGAGTGTTCACAATTAAAAAAATTGCAGTGAATCAAAGAACATAAACACTGGAGCTCCAGCGTTAAAGGGTTAGATGTATCCTGATTGGCTGCAGTATTTTATCAATCAACCTCTTCAGTGTCGTGTCTTCTGTACAGCAGGTGTGCAGCTTACCAAATCTGCAGAAATCTTTGATTTTGATCAGATCTTTATTTTCGTTCTATAATTCTGGACTTATTCTTCCATGAAGGTTTATTGTGTGAATGCTAGATTATGTTGTTCTTTCTTATTATTGTGTAAATGTTTAGTAAGCATTCACACTACAGTGATTCTCCTGCTCCTTTCCAAACATTTTTCAGCACGTAAAAACTCAATCACACTTTCAGTGATTTCATCAATCTCGGTATCAAAACATTCAACTTCTTCAGGACATTACTGCTTGTATTCTTGGTATTCATTAAATTTACAATTTTTGAAATAATGACCAAAATAAAGTCTTAAAATTTTAAGTAGAGTAGCAACAAGTCTTTAAATATATTCATGGGCTATTAATTTCAATAATTTTCAATCACTTAAAATCTTTATTGTTTATTGTTTATAGGATCCCCATTAGCTGTGCTTATTAGACAGCTACTCTTCCTGGGGTCCTTCATAAAAAACACATCATAAAACAACACAACAAAAAAAAGAAAAAAAAACATGTTAACACAATAAAAATACGTTATGAAGCACATTAAACTCACATTTTAAATAGCGATTAAAATAGAGTTCCTACACCCAGAATTGTGATGATTAAATCAATTACACAATCAAAATAAAAAAATCAAGTTTAGCTAATATTTTAGCAACATGCTAATGTTTTTGGCTAATCTGCTATCTACTTAGGTTTTTATAGGCTAATTTAGAGTTTAGCTTCTATTTTGGCAACATGCAAACATTTTTGACTAATTTACTTTGGAATTTCAGGCAAATTTGGAGTTTAGCTCATATTTAAGCAACTGCAACAAACTAAAAACTAAAAAATTAGGTCAGCTTCAGCACTCTTTCGTAGTTCTTTAACAAATTTCCAGTCTTTCAGCAAATTTAACATTTTGGAAATAGTCTTTTGCATTTTCAGCAAATCCCTACAGCAATGAAACTAAATTAAGTCAAAATTTTCAGCGATTACTTTCAGGAAAAAGCATTCACACCAGCATTATTGCAGGTAATGCAACTTTTCCAGTTAGTTTTTCTATTGTACAGTTTTTGGGCCGTAAAAACTCAATCACACTTTCAGGAATTTCTGCAATCTTGGTATCAAAACGCTCAGCTCGTTAAGAACATTATTGCTTGTATTTTGTTTTAGTAAATTTTAGAATTTTTGAGATGTTTCACAATTTTTGCGATTTTTCAGCCCCACTGAAATGAATAGGAATTTTTGCTAATTTATGCAATTAAAACATTCTGCATGTTCAGGAAATTCATTCTTGTTCTTTTGGTATTGTTAAATCTTACATAATTATTGAAACTTAACGAAATTTTACACATTTTTTAATATGATTTTCTGCAATCTTTGCGTATTTTTCCACCACATTTCTTAAATTTTGTGCACACTTTTGAACCTATGCAGTATTGGTGTCAAAATGTTCAGCATGTTAAGGGCATTAATGCTACTGAGGTTTAAAAGGCATATTTTGAGTTTAGCTAATATGTTAGCAACATGCAGACATATTTGGATAATTTGGCATCTAATGAGGTTTTTTTGGGCTAATTCTGGGTTAATCTCATTGACCGTTAATAAGGACCAGACATATGAAGCCTTGAGGTCCCCCATAGGAAATGCATTACCTTCCACCCTCCCAAAAGCAGGCCAGAACCTTTGCCGTCACTTCCCGATATGTCTGCTGCGATTGCAATCCATCAACAGCGATTAGTCCGAGTCGGTTTGAGTCACGTTTTTAGAGGAAGTACTGTCAACAAATCAGGAGTGAGCTTGTTCTGGCTTGTTCGAAGCCTACACCCCTCCTACTAAAAACGGTGCGGAGGAATCTGTCAAACGTTTGAGGCGGGGCCAGCGGGAGCCACATTCTTTTACTGAGGCATATGATTGGTCAGTTTATAACTTGAATAAATGGCGATTAAAAAAAAATATCTTTAAAAACAAAAATAGGATTACAAAGAATATGTTAACAAGGAAACACCAGAGGAAGAATGATTATTCTGACAAATAAAATGACTGAGAAATAGCTGTTTCTCAATGGAAGTCTTTGGGACTTTGGCCTTCTTGCAACCCAGTGGTACTTCCTGTTTGGAACATTGAAATGAGAGGGTTAAGCTGTCCATTTTTATTTACGTCAATGGTTATCAGAATCAGAAGTAACTTTATTGCGGCGTGAGGTTCTGGTCGTTATAGACCGCAGCCTCCTGCCAGAGGGGAGTGGCTCAAATACACCATGTCCAGGGTGGGAGGGGTCAGCAACGATCTTTCTTGCACGCCTCAGGGTCTTAGAGGTGTAAAGGTCCTGAAGAGACGGGAGATTACAGCCGATCACCTTCTCTACTGACCGGATGACCCGCTGCAGCCTGCTCTTGTCCTTGGCAGTAGCAGCAGCGTACCAGATGGTGATGGAGGAGGTGAGGATGGACTCAATGATGGATGTGTAGAACTGCACCATCATTGCCTCTGGCAGTCCAAATTTCTGCAGCTGCCTCAAGAAGAACATCCTCTGCTGAGCTTTCTTGTTGAGCAGGCAGATGTTCGGTTCCCACTTGAGGTCCTGGGAGATGACCGTTCCCAGGAAGCGGAATGACTCCACAATGGCAACAGTGGAATCACAGAGGGTGATGGGGGCAGGTGGAGCTGAGTTCTTCCTGTAGTCCACAACCAACTCCACTGTCTTTAGAGCATTAAGCTTCAGGTGGTTCTGGTTGCACCAGGTCACCAGATGGTCGACCTCCCACCTGTAGGCGGACTCGTCACCATCAGAGATGAGTCCGACGAGAGTGGTATCGTCTGCAAACTTCAGGAGTTTGACAGACTGGTGACTGGAGGTGCAGCAGTTGGTGTACAGGGAGAGCAGAGGAGAAAGAACGCAGCCTTGGGGAGATCCAGTGCTGATGGACCGTGAGTCTGAGATGTGTTTCCCCAGCTTTACACACTGTTTCCTGTTGGACAGGAAGTCTGTGATCCACTTGCAGGTGGAGTCCGGCACGTTCAGCAGGGAAAGCTTCTCCTGAAGCAGAGACGGGATGATAGTATTGAAGGCAGAGCTGAAATCCACAAACAGGATCCTGGCGTAGGTTCCTGCAGAGTCCAGATGCTGGAGGATGAAGTGAAAGCCCAGATTGACGGCGTCATCTACAGACCTGTTAGCTCTGTAGGCGAACTGCAGGGGATCCAGAAGAGGGTCTGTCATGGCTTTGAGGTGTGAAAGGACGAGGCGTTCAAAGGACTTCATGACTACAGAGGTCAGGGCGACGGGTCGGAAGTCATTCAGTCCTGAGGACCCCAGCTTCTTGGGGACAGGGATGATGGTTGAAGACTTGAAGCAGGCTGGCACGTGACAGGTCTCCAGTGAGGTGTTAAAAATGTCTGTGAAGACTGGAGACAGCTGATCAGCACAGTGCTTCAAAGTAGATGGGGAGACAAAATCTGGTCCGGCTGCTTTCCGGGGATTCTGTCTCTTGAAGAGTTTGTTGACGTCCCTTTCGTGGATGGAAAGAGTCGTCACTGAGGGAGGTGGGGCCGTTAAGGTGGAAATTGAAGAAGGTGACTGGAGCTGTAGCTGATGGGAGGTGTGATGGGAAGTAGTGGCAGAACAGTCCCTTTGTCTTTCAAAGCGGCAGTAAAACTCGTTAAGGGCGTTGGCAAGGAATCGGTCATTGATGGAGTGGAGGGCTTTAGGGTTGTAGTTAGTGATCTGCCTGAGCCCTCTCCAGACAGTTGCAGAGTCGTTGGCTGAGAACTGGTGTTGTAGCTTCTCAGAATACAATCGTTTAGCCTCTCTCACCGCTTTGCTAAACTTGTATTTTGCCTCTCTGAATTTATCTTTATCTCCACTCCTGAAGGCCTCCTCCTTAGCCCGCCTTAGCTGTCTGAGTTTGGCTGTGAACCAGGGTTTGTCATTGTTATAACTCACCCTGGTGCATGATGGGACACAGTAATCTTCACAGAAGCTGATGTATGACGTCACAGCCTCTGTATACTCATCCAGACTGTTGGTAGCAGTCCTGAAAATGTCCCAGTCAGTACAGTCCAGACACAACTTAAGAACCTCCACTGCTTCACTGGTCCACTTCTTTGAAGTCCTCACTACAGGTTTGCAAAGCTTTAGCTTCTGCCTATAGACAGGAATCAGGTGGAGCATGACGTGATCAGAGTGTCCCAATGCAGCGCGGGGGACGGCGTGATAAGCATCCCTGATTGTGGTGTAGCAGTGATCCAGAATGTTCTCTTCTCTGGTCGGGCATCTGACAAGCTGTCTGTATCTCGGGAGTTCATGAGAGAGATTGCCTTTGTTGAAGTCTCCAAGGACAATGACTAAGGAATCCGGATTGGTCCGCTCCACACTTTGTATCTGGTCTGCAAGCTGAAGCTGAGCAGCCTGCACGTCCGGGTGCGGCGGGATGTAAACGCCGACCAGAATGAATGAAGCAAACTCCCGGGGTGAATAAAGCGGCTTACAGTTGATGATAACAGATTCCAGATCAGGAGAACAGTACTGGTTGATCACTGTTACGTCGTTACACCAACCAACCGATGTTGAAATAAAAACAGATTCCTCCACCTTTAGTTTTGCCGGAAAGTCCCTTGACTCTGTCTGCGCGGTAGAGTTGGAAGCCTGCCAGCTGCAGCGCGGAGTCCGGTATTAATCCGCTCAGCCAGAAGAGAAGTCCCTGTTTCTTCCCAACAGCAGATGCAGTTCTTCCATTTTGTTGGGCAATGAGCGCACGTTAGAGAGAAATATTCCCGGTAGCGGCGTGCGTAATCTGCACTGGCGAAGGCGGACCAGCGCGCCGGCTCGTTTTCCTCTCTTGCGACGTTTCACTCTGTAGGCTAGGAACGCGCCTTTGACCAGGATATCCTGTATTTCCAGAGGTGGGAGCAAAAAGTTAGGAAATAAATCCGCCGGAGTTGTTGCCCTGATGTTCATGAGCTCCACTTTGGTTAAAGCACCAGGTGCCATCACAAAAAATGATATTAAAAAACACAAAACAAAACAAAGCAGTGCGCACCAACACACTGAGGCAGCCATCTGCGGCGCCAAGGGTTAACGAAATGCTAGTATTATTATGCTAGTATTTTAGCAACTTGCTAGCTTTTTTGTGGCTAATTTGGCATTTACTTCTTCTCATTCTTTGGGCTTTTCCCTTCAGGAGTCGCCACAGCGAATCAGTTTCCTCCATCTAAGCCTGTCTTCAGCATCCTCCACTCTAACACCAGCCACCTTCATGTCTTCATTCACTGCATCCATAAACCTCCTCTTTGGTCTTCCTCTAGACCTCTTTCCTGGCAGCTCTAGACTCAGCATCCTTCTACCAATATATTCACTGTCTCTCCTCTGAACATGTCCAAACCATCTCAGTCTGGCCTCTCTGACTTTATCTCCAAAACCTCTAACATGTGCTGTCCCTCTGATGTATTCATTCCTGATCCTATCCATCCTGGTCACTCCCAAAGAGAACCTCAGCATCTTCATCTCTGCTACCTCCAGCTCTGCTTCCTGTCTTTTCTTCAGTCCCACTGTTTCTAGTCCAAACAACATGGCTGGTCTCACCACAGTCTTGTACACCTTTCCTTTCATTTGTGCTGAAACTCTTCTGTCACACATCACACCTGACACTTTTCTCCACCCATTCCAACCTGCTTGCACTCTCCTCTTCACTTCTTTTCCACACTCTCCATTACTCTGTACTGTTGACCCTAAATACTTAAACTCCTCCACCTTCTTTATCTCTTCTCCCTGTAACCTCACTCTTCCACTCTGGTTCCTCTCATTCACACACATGTACTCTGTCTTACTGCGGCTAACCTTCATTCCTCTCCTTTCCAGGGCAAACCTCCACCTCTCTAACTCCACCTCCACCTGTTCCCTGCTCTCACTACAAATCACAATATCATCTGCAAACATCATAGTCCATGGTGATTCCTGTCTAACCTCATCCGTCAGTCTGTCCATCACCATTGCAAACAGGAAGGGGCTCAGAGCTGATCCCTGATGTAATCCCACCTCCACCTTGAACTCCTCTGTCACCCCTACAGCACACCTCACCACTGTCTTACAGCCCTCATACATGTCCTGCACTGCTCGGACATACTTCTCTGTCACTCCAGACTTCCTCATACAATACCATAGTTCCTCTCTGGGTACTTTTTTGTCTAATTCTGAATAAAGCTCATATTTAGCCATGTGTTAGCTTTTTGGCTAATTTTGGCCTTTACTGAGGTATTTTGGGCTTATTTTGAGTTAAGCTATTATTTTAGCTATGTTTGAGCCTTTTTGGATATTTTGGCATATACTGAGAATTTTGAAGCTATTTAGAAGTTCACTATGTTAGTAACGCTTTATCTTTTTTGGCTAATTTGGCGCCTATTAAGGATTTGTAGGCTTTTTTTAAGCTAACGTTTTAGCAAAATGCTAATTTTTTTTTTGATAATTTGGCATCTACTGAAGTTTTGGGCTATTTTTGATTTAATATTTTTTTCATATTTTTTTATTTTTTGTAGTTTTTTTTAAAGAAATTCTTTCAATTTTTCGTGCACTTTCTGCAACATTAAATCTTTTGGCAACTTTAGCATTATGCAAATAGCTTTAGTATTTTCTACAAATCCCTTCAGCAATTACAGTAAATTTCTTCAGCATGTTCAGCGACAACTTTCAGCAAAAACATTCAAACTAGCATTATCGCAGGGAATACAACTTTTGTAGTTATGATGATTATTATTATTATGCCAAAGCAAATTCTGTTCCTTCCATTCCTCCATTGATGATAAAGCAAAGCTAGCAGGGGAAAATTTATAAACAGAGAGCTCATACCAACAGGGAGAGGAAGGGAGGTGGGATTGCTCCATGCCAACAGTCCCACCCAAAACTTAGAGGTGAATTTCTATTGAACTCCTGCCGCTCTGCTGAAATTGTCCTAGAAAATTTTTTTTTTTTTTTTTAATTTTGGCTGATACCAGCGAAATCATAATTAAAAGAACATCAGGAATGCTTTTGAAAAAGATCAAATATGATCAGTGGGAGCCAGATTTGTTTGCATTTCACTTTTTTTTTTATAAGCATGTTTTGCATTTTTAAATATTGCAAAATAAATAATGCACACTTCAGTGTCTCTTTATGCTTCATTTGTTTTATTTTTTTTAATGTGAAGCTTCACTTGTGTCCGTTGTTCTGTCCCTCGGTCGCTCTTCAAGGCCATACCTGGTCAACCTGCTGCCGTGCCTCACCCGCATCACCAAGCGGCAGGAGGAAACCGTGCAGGAGACCCTGGCTGCAGCAACGCCCAAAATCATGGCTGCGCTTGGACACTTTGCGAATGATGGGGAGGTCAAGGTAACCTTTTCTCTGCATTCACACCTCTGTTCTCTAAAGGTTGAAGTCATGAAAGCTCTTTTTGTTTGTTTTACCAGCTGCTGCTGAAGTCGTTTGTTGCCAACCTGAAATTCAGCTCCCCCACCATTAGACGGACGGCAGCCAGCTCCGCCGTCAGCGTATGCCAACACTCCAGACGTGCCAGCTACTTCTATACCTGGCTGCTGAATGTGCTGCTGGGTACGTCACCAAACACGACACACCCAGACTGCAGGCATCAGACATCCGTGTCACGTTCTCCCTCCACCACCAGGTCTGCTGGTTCCAGTCGACGAGGAACATCCCAGTCATCTGATTCTGGGGGTGTTGTTAACTCTACGCTACATGATGCCTCTACTGCAGCAGCAAGTCAACACTACCAGCCTGAAAGGAAGCTTTGGGGTCATGAGGAAGGAGGCAGATGTTCAGCCAACACCTGAGCAGATGCTACAGGTGTGTATGTGTCAGATTGTGTGTGTTGGTGCAGCCACATGTTGCTCACCTCCAGTGTGTTTGCAGGTGTACGAGCTGACCCTACACTACACGCAGCACTGGGATCACAACGTGGTCACGGCGGCTCTGGAGCTCCTGCAGCAGATGTTCAGGACACCGCCGCCAGAGCTCCTCCACCTGCTCATCACAGCGGGCAGCATTTCTCACGCCACCGTTTTTCGCCAAGACAACGAAAGCCGCGCCCGCTCTGGCAGCATCCTGGAGCTCATTGGTAATCCAGGTTTTTGTCTTGCCGAGTTACCTCAGTCATGTTGCTGGCCTGTGCGGCAATCACTTTTGATCTAAAACAACTAGTGATGTCATGCGATTGTAATCACAATTTTCTAATCTACTAATTGCTGTTAAAAAAACCTCATTTTTAGGTATTTTATTTAAGTTTGTGACAATAAGAGATCAAAATGAAACTAAAAATGTGGCTTTATTATTATTTTTATTATAAAAGACTTCAAACCTTTACTTTAACAACACTGAGGGTTTTTTTTAAATATTGAATGATTAAAAAGAAAAAGAAAGAAAAAAATAAATCAACTCCAGAGTCTCTAATTACCTCAACAAAAAACAGTAGGAAGACTTTTCTGAGCAAGCAAAAAAAAAAGACTCAAACTTCATATTCACATGCCATAACTCAAATGTTGAATACTTTATTCCATCGTTTATCTCAACAGGAACACAGTTGAAAAGATATGAGAGTGATTTTATAGTTTCCATTTCCATTGGGTGAATTTGATCATTTTAAAGACTGGGATGAAACAGAAGAGAAAAAGAGAATCTAAGACAAAGAAATGAAACACAGCAGAGGAATTGAACCATTTAGACTTTGAACTTTGTTTTTGCTTTTTTTGTTGTATTTTTAGCTTAATTATCTGGACAAAAACAAGTGCTAAGAGGTGAACTGAGCCACCTGAAGCAGGTCGGAGCTATTTGCAGCGCCAACCCCTGCACTTTAAAAAAAAAAAAAAAACTTATAAACTCTCTTTAGATCTCTGTTTTTCTCTGCAAGCTGCTTGTGAACGTTCAATACATACGTGTTTGCACTGAGTGCGCGCGGAGCAG
>NC_050512.1:4495661-4530592 GCF_002922805.2 Oryzias melastigma | reverse complement strand
AAAACTTTTATTTCCATTAAAAGACTTGGCATCCTTTTGTTCCTAAGACACTGCCCTGTCGGTATTTGTATAGATATCCAACTTCATACTGAGATCTGATGTATCTAGTGTGTTTCTGTAAAGTGCTCCTTTAATTTCTGTGAGCAGTATAGTTCACTGTGAAAGGCTGAAGAAAATCATGGTATTGCCCCTTTATTTCAATTTTAAAATTTACTTTTTTGTTCTTTTCAGATTTTCCACTTTTTCATTAAGTTTATAATACACTTTTTTTTAAATTGACTGTTCTGTTTTTTTTTTTTTCCTTTAATTTTTCCTTCAAGTTTACAATGTGTACTTAAAGGTGCCCTACCATGAAAATTCTACTTTTTGAGGTTTTAAATGCATTCTGCTGTTCATTCCTCTCTATAAAGAACCCCAAAGCGGCATTGTGATCCATTAATTCATTTAAAAGTAATCCTCTAAAAACCTGCACTATCTGCTGAACTCCCTCCCATACCCATGAAAACGAGCGGGTGAAAACGTGCTGACGTCAGATTGATGCCAACAGCTCCCTCCAGGAAGAGTCTGTGCTGCAATCTCCGCCCCCTGACTAACAGAACACTCAGTTTATCCACAGAACTAGTGATGATCAGCAAAAAAACATTCATTTTAGATGCAGAACACCGTATATCTTCCAGTTGTGTCCTGACTTCAGTAATTTCCAGCTCAAACAGGAGTTTGTTACTTTAGAAGCATCGCTCCTTTAAGACCACCCGTCCCCCCCACCCCAAACCTCCGGTACGGCACAGTCTTTAGAAGCCTCGTGTGTGTTGTGAAGCGGTTTAGTGATGGCCGGGCCAACTAAAGGCAGATATATCGTATGTGCATCCATCTTTGAAGAAGTTTGGATTATTTTTGTGGGAGAAACACAGAGACACGGATTTCTCTGGGATGATGTCATGAAGCGGACAGCAGAGGCAGGCGGAGCTTCAGGAATCAAGCTGTTTTACTTCCAGGTAGAAAATTTCTCACAAAATCTAACTAATATTTCATAAATAATTTGTTTTTTAGTGGTCCAAAGGGAATATATGATCTTATTTATAGTTCACTGAAAGGCTTAAGAAAGTCATGGTAGAGCCCCTTTAAGTATGTCTTAATAGTAGGGCCACAATAAAAGTAAATACATTTATGAATTAGGGTAAAGAATTAACAATAATAAGGCTGTAAAATTATTTTAAAAAACATTTTACAAAAATTATGTCGCAATTTATGAGTTGTATTACAATTAGAATTACAAGATTACAGTCACATTTTTATGAGGCAAAAGGCTGTTTAATAAAAAATAATAAAGGATTTCATTATGAGTGACTTAAAGCAGATTGTAAGCGTATTCCTCAGCATTGGTTTTCTTGTGTAAGGAAGTCTTTCCATGAGTCAACATTATCATCAGTATAAAGGGAATTAAAAAAAAGGCAGGGAACTGGGCCTCCTCAGAAGAAGATTCTTGACCCACATGGAGTGGATTCCCTGACGTGTGCATGATTGGGGATTGATAAAACACATAAGGTCTCTTTGTTTAGAGTCAGGGCTGCACGGTGGCACAGTGGTTAGCGCTCTTGCCTCACAGCGAGAAGGCCCCGGTTCGAATCCCAGCTGGGACCTTTCTGTGTGGAGTTTGCATGTTCTCCCCGTGCATGCGTGGGTTTTCACCGGGGACTCCAGCTTCCTCCCACCGTCCAAAAACATGCTTCATAGGTTAATTGGCGACTCTAAATTGCCCCTAGGTGTGAATGTGAGAGTGAATGTGTGTGTGATTGAGGCCCTGCGACGGACTGGCGACCTGTCCAGGGTGTACCCCGCCTTCGCCCATCAGTGGCCTGGATAGGCTCCGGCACCCCGCGACCCCGAAAGGGATGAAGCGGTAAAGAAAATGGATGGATGGATGGCTGGATGTTTAGAGTCATGTTAGGAGTAGTTTACTTTACTATTATGAGACCATCTCATTAAAAAAATAAATACTTGAACAAAATGTAACCAGCAAATCAATTTATACTCAATTGGAAACAAATTTGAAGCTCCATTCAAAACCTTCAAGTGAAACATTTTAACAAAAAACATTTTTTACAAAACAAAAGAACTCAAACCCATGACTATGACTGAGCGCCCCCCCCACTCCCCGCACGCACTTACTTGCACGCAGCTCTCCTTTAATCCCATTTCTCCCACTCCACTCCCTGCCCACTGCTCCTCTTCATTCATGGAAGTATTTGCATGAATCGTGTTCACAACTTCTCCATTCATCTGAATGGATGATCTTGTTGGAGCGTTTCTATGACCACTCTAAAAATTAGATTAGTTCATTAAAGTCACATCTCTATCAAACGGGTACGGTGTGCGGAATCACCTGTTCTTCTGTTCCTGCACTTATCCATCCATTTGCAGAGAAAGGTTCCACATACATCTGTTCTCGTGTTACACGACGCCGCACTACTTTTAGTGGTCAAGCTAATCGAGAGAATCCGATCAATGTTCAAATTAAGATTTCCAGGACTAAAAATAAAAAAACTATTAAAAAAAACAGTATGAGGACCGGCACTGGTCCGTGGCCCGGTGGTTAGGGATCAATGCTTTAGAGCACCATTTTTTCCTCATACTGTCTTCTTCTTCTTGAATAAAATCTAATACTATAGTGTGATCACCACCTAGTGTCCAAACTGAAACGTCCTCCAGGAGAAGCAGAACAATGTTTCCAATGTTAATGATCTGAACATTTTAGTTAGAACTTCTCCTTTAGAGAATCCATGTAACACTGGATGATATTAACAATCTCATTATTTCACTGATACATTTACAGTATGTGAACTGGATCAATTAATATAAAAATAAATATAAATGTGTAAACTCAAAATCTGTATTGAATCGTTCCAGGCTCTGGTGATTCGAATCGTTTCTGGAAATGATTATCAATACCCTACTGCAAGCTCATGTCGCTCTGCGATGCTTAAATGGTGCTGCTGCTAGACCGACGTGCCATGCCTGAAGCTCAAATTGCACCACAAGATAGATCTCTGATCAGAATCAAAAATCCTTTATTACTCCCACAATGGGGACATTCTCTCAGTGGTGGGCAGCAGCCGCTGGACGGCGCTCTATTGCCCAGTTTTTTTTTTTTCAGAATCAGAAATAATCACATCTGTACATTGACTCAGCATTGAAACTGGATGCCTCTGCCGCGTGAATTGTGTTCATTGTGTGCACAGGCGTTGAGGGCCGGCCTCCTGCTGGTTTTTTAGGAAATCCTGCCTTATCTGCTGCTGGTTACCTGGATCAGGTATTTTTGGTCAATGAGGAGCTTTAATGGCAGGTTGGTTGGAAAACACGTTGGACATCGGCCACTCGAGGCTGGATTCTGACACCCCTGATTTAGAGTTTTAAACTGTTTTGATTTTTTTTCATGTCTAGTCTTTCATTCATGTTAAGTTGGTCCTGATTTGACCCCATAGAGCTGAACTTTAACAGGAGGGGGGGGTCAATGTGCAGTTTACACGCTCACCATAGTTGACTTCCTCCTTCAACACTACTAAATTCTAACAATGCCTGTGTGGTCTGACCCCTGCCACCCCCCCTATCCTTGTCCTCACTCTGCCGCAGTCACGCACTCCATTGCTGCCGGTCTTTGAGCCCCCCCCACCCTCGCCAACTTCCACTGAGGGCCCCGATGCCACAGACAGTGACTCCTCTGTCTACACCGCTTCCTCTTCATCATCGTCTTTCTCTTTCGCCTCCTCTTCCTCCTTCTATGCCACATCTTCCTCTAGCTCTAGTGACAAGGTCAGCCTGAAGGATATTTGCACAGACTAGGAGGTGCTTGCCTGCCTGGCTTTCCTCCCTCCTTCCTCCTCTTTTCTTTGGCTTGTTTTTCCTGACCTGTGCACTGATCTCCCCAGCCTGTTTTCTCTGTTTTCCTCCTCCCCTTCTCTGCGTCAGTCTGAATGAAAATAAAATCCCTTTTTCTCACTTGGTTGACTTCTCTGGTGTAGTGTTCTTGTCTGGCCGTTTGTTTTCGTTTTAACAAACTGGTCCCTCTTGTCAGGGAAGATCTCAGCTTTTAGAAGGACCCTATGTGATCTGGAGGTCATGTTGAGACGCCCTGATCTTCCTCCAGCGCGTTTCCTCCTGTGTGCCGTCAATTTGCTGTGCTTTTTTGTTGCATGATTGAATAGAGCTTCATCCTGAATGAGTGGGTTTTTACTCTATAAGTTGTTTCTTCCTTTTGTCTTCTCAGATGCAGTTGTGCATGCACGTCTTTGCATTTTTTACATGGAGAAGTTTCACTGTATGGAGACTTTGTTTCAGGTCCTCGATGGCAGTGAAAGTCAGTACTCGGGGATGCAGATTGGAACACTACAGGATGAAGAAGATGAAGGAACAGCATCGTCCTCGCAGGAGGAACCCTCTGAACCGTTCCTGCCATCGGCTCTTGGTGTGTTCTTGATCACGGGAAAAGCTCTTTGCACATAATTGTTTTGCCCAAATTAAGCTCTGTTTCTGTGCAGCTCTGAGCAAACCTCATCTCTTTGATGGCCGAGGTCACAACCGACAGGGTTCTGACTGCAGCGTGGACCGCTTCATTCCCAAAGATGAGCCTGCTGAGACAGAACCTGACATTAGGGTAAAGGTATACCCACAATTCCATCTGCTTCTACTTAAAGTCACACTCCGATCATCTTTCATCTGTTTTCAAAGCGTTCCCAGTGCTCTTTTACTTTTGATTATTTTTAGGCAAAATCAAAAAGCGGTGTGGTTTGCTAGGACATAGTTTCTGCAGAGCGACAGGAGTTAATCAGAAATTCACCTCAGAGTTTTGGGAGGGACTGTTGGTGTGGAGCAACCCCATCCTCACTTCCCTTCATCAATCTGTTTAGACACTTTCCCTCTTGTTTACAGCCCTTAACATAACATACAATACATTATAAAAAATGGCAAATAATATTGGAGCTATCCAGTCGTACAGTTTTGATCCAGATTCCAGCTCTTCACATGGATCTATTTTTCTGCTAGTGAATGAATCAGAATGGAGCAGAGCAGGGAGCTTTTGTTCTGCCATTGTTGCACCTACGTTCAAGCTTTTTTTCCAAGTGCTCTTTAATATCCACAATATAAATAAAAAAGTTGCATTACCTACAGTAATGCTAGTGTGAATGTTTTTTGCTGAAAGTAGTTGCTGAAGATGTTGAAGCTTTTTGCTTCAACATCTTCAGCAATGGTTACACAATTTACTGTATTTTAATTGCTGAAAATGAAAAAGCTATTTGCAAAATGTTAAATTTGTAGTAAAATGCTTAAATATCCCTAATATATGCTAATTTTGCAAAATATTTAGTGTGTTGCTTAAATATGAGCTTAACTCCAAATTATCCCAAAAAACCTCAGGAGATTCCAAATTAGCCAAAAAAGCTAGCTCGTGGCTGAAATACTAGCTAAACTTCTAAATAGACAAAAATTCCTCAGTAAACTTAATTAGTCAAAAACGTTTGTCTGCTGTTAAAACAGAAGCCAAACTCTAAATTAGCCTATAAAAACCTCAGTAGATAAGAAATTGCCCAAAAATGTTAGCATGTTGCTAAAATATTAGCTAAACTCCAAATTAGCGTTAAAAAAACCTCAGTACATGCCAGATTACTCAAATGAGCTAGCATATTGCTAAGGTAACAGCTCAATGCCAATTTTTTTGAAAATTACTATAAAATATGAAAACATAGCCCATGAATATATTTATAGGATAATGTTTTTAAGCATATATACTATAGAGAAATACTCAGAAATGCAATTACAAGCTTAATTTTCTTAATTTATGCCCTCCATCATTAGAAAAATGCCACAAGATTGTATTGAAAACACCAAAAACCAGTGGATCTTTAAATACAGAAATGAAGGAGGTTGTTGTTCTAAAACCCAAAGATTGTGCTTCCTTCATGGGATTATGTCACCCCTCTCAGCCGTCACGAATCAAGGGCCCAATCGGACATTACACAGACCAGGAGGCGGAGCCACTCGTGCACTGTGTCCGACTGCTTGCTGCCTCCTTCTTGCTGGCAGGGGAAAAACACGGTGAGTACGGACCTCAGAAAAGTAAACACATAATCTCAATCGTTCATTTAATTCTTTTATTTTTTTCCCTTTTTGTCACAGAGGATTTTTGTTAACTTCTTTTATTCCAATCTCGCATTAAAATAACAGTTGAATTGCTTTCAGAAACCTCTGTAATTAGTAAACACAAGGGAACAGAGAGAACTTATCTTTCTTTCTTCTCCCTCTTACTCTCCTGTAATGTCATCCTTTGCTGTTTGTTCAGATTTGATCCCAGACAAAGAGGTGCGCGTCAGTGTGAAGGCCTTGGCGTTGAGCTGCGTCGGAGCTGCAGCTGCTCTGCATCCCGAAGCTTTCTTCAACTCCCTCTACCTGGAGCCGCTGGATGGTGTTCCCTTACACGGTGCGTGAAGGAAAACTCTCCCCACTGTTCTGTTCTGGGGGTGTAGGGGTGGGAATCACTGGGTATATCACAATACGATACGCTATACATGGCTCACAATATCAATGATATCGCAATACTGCGATAACTGGTAAAAATCCTCTCTAATAACTCACAATATATAGAAGAATGCATAGTTTTGAGGAAAATATATCCCTATTTATTTTGTAGCTTGAACACAATCATAGTAAACTATTTGTGTTTTATTTTGTGCAACAAATTATAGAGACTGCCTGCCTGTCCCGTACAGGCTGCATCCCCTCATGAGGACAGTAGTGACTGAGGCTAATATTTGTTTCTAGTTTAAAGAACATCTCCAAAAAGCCAAAAGTGGGTTCTTGTTTTTTCAGAGTTTTTTACGTAAGGGATAATACCCTCCGAAGAGTGCATTATGACAAATTAACGCACGACGCGGACGCCATAACCGTCCGATGCGAAGCGAAGTGCATTAATTTCTCATAATGCACTCTTCGGAGGGTATTATCCCGCTTATACCATGGCCGTTTACAAAATAAATAAACATTCAATCAATATTTAGTACTTTGTTCTTGTTATGTCTTTGGTTTAGCTCATTTTTTCACAAAAAGCGGACTATTTGATCCGTGATGCGGCTTGTTGTCACGGTGACATGGAACACGCAGAGAGCCTGACGCTGTTACAGACCTCAGCTGCAGCGGTAAAGTGTCGCTGTTTTGAAAGAAAGACCCGGACAAATGTGGATATTTTTCTTCTTTTTCTGACGTTAAGCCTTCAGTGAGCAGGTAGAACATAAACAGAACACAATCAGCTTCTGTCTGTGTTTCATTTCACGGCAGGTTAGCTCTTCTGAGCTGCTCTAAAAGCAGAAACTCCCTCTTGTGGTGAAACAGAAGACTACGCCTTTCATGTCGAGTGGTGTTTTATTAGGAGAATAACCAATTTGTCATTATTAATTTACCTTACAAAAGGAGAGGAATATAAATGCTGGTCGCTACAATAAGTTAAATAAAGCATCAGTTCAGAGAGAAAGTTTATCCATTACTGCTTGTTTTGTCCAGACGATGAAGGAAAAATGTGTTTTAAAGAAGCCTGCGCAGTGATATCGAACGTTTGGTCTGTGTGACCGGAACTTCTTTTTTAGATGTGGGTTATTACTGTGCATTATCACTTTTTACTGCACACCCAGCAGCCAATCAGAATCCAGTATTCACCCGGACCATGGTATAACAAGCAATAAAATATTTATATCAAATTATGAGGCTGAAGTGTTTCTCTGAGCTGAGCCCTGACTCTTCATATCTGTGCCTTTGCAGACCAACAGTACATCAGTGACGTCCTGGACTTCATCTCCCACGGGGACCCTCAGATCAGGGGGGGCACGGCCATCCTCTGCGGAGCCGTTTTACAGGCCGCGCTCACCAAAACCCGTTACAACATCAGCTCTTGGCTGGCCAGTGTGCAGAGTGCAACAGGTTTGGCAGTCTGTTGGTGGTGTCACTGGGTTGAGGGTTTGAACGTGGGGCTCACGGCACCCTCTGCTCTCCAGGTAACCCTCTGTCCCTGGCCGACTTGGTGCCTTTAATTCAGAGAACTCTAAAGGACGAGTCTTCGGTCACCTGTAAGATGGCTTGCGCAGCAGTGAAGGTAAGACAGATCCGTGTGGGGCTCCTGGAGCGCCGTCTGGGTTTGGGTCTGACGCTGGGCTCTGTTGCAGCATTGCATCATGACTCTGTGCAGCAGCACCCTGAGTGAGCTGGGCCTGCAGCTTGTCATAGACCTCTTCTCTCTGAGGGACTCCTCCTACTGGCTTGTTCGCACTGAACTCCTGGAAACCTTAGCAGAACTAGACTTCAGGTGGGAAAACCGTTTTCTATTCTCTTTTTATTTGTCGTTTTTCAATTTCCTTGGTAAACATTTGAAACAAGTCTGACTCTCTGCTGTTTCCTGTTTTAGATTGATAAGTTTCTTAGAGAGAAAAAGCTACATTTTACACAAAGGAAGCCATCACTACATGGGGGTAAGTCCCATACTTGTTTGCCTTCTATTTTCTAAGAACACCAAATTTCTTTCATGGTTGTCATTTTTATTCATTACTATTGTATTTTGACGCTTGTGGTGAAACGGTTAGCTTTGACGTATGTCTGGATGAAAGCAAGAACAACAAAAGGGGAGCTTTTTAACAATTTTTCTGTTTATTTCAAACATGTTCCCACTTTGTTTGATCTACTGATTTAGTACATATTTTACCTGCAGGAATAAAGGAGAAATACAGGAACTTAGCAGTGAATAAATGTGCTTAGGCTTAAAATGTTTCCCTTTTTAAAGAATGCTAAAAGCATCATTTTTTAACATTTATATCTTTTTATTTTTATTTTTCATTTTTATTCATTATTAGTAAAAATATACAATATAAACTTGAGTTTTAAACTCAAACATGATGGAAAAAAAATGAAAAGGGGACAGAAAGAAGAAAAACTTATTTTGACTGCCCCTTTTAACAATCAATAAATCAATCAATAAAAAAAGAAAGAAACAGATACACAAGCATTCAGCCGGTTCAGTATACAATAAGAGAGGATTGGGAAAGAAAGAAACAAAATCTTATAATTACAACATCAACCAGTGTGAAATGAACATCATACCTTTGGGATGAGTAATTGTTATTTGTATTAGACAGTTTTATAGTCATTCATGAAACTGTTTTTAATGTAGTTTTTAAAACTTGATACCGTTGTAGCATTTTTAATTTCTACGCTCAATTTATTAACTCCACATACTGATACACATCGTTCTTTTAGCAGAATTCTGTGTTGTGGTTTAACAAATATTTCATGTCCTTTTAGATTAAATTTACTTTTTCTTTTCATGTATCTTTTCATTAAATTAGGAGGAAGGCATTTCATATTTACTTTATACATAAATGTCAAAATATTAAAGTTTATAAGATCGTAAAGTTTTAATAGTGTAATTCAATAAATAATGGATTAGACGGTCCCTATAATTACTTTTTGTAATAATTCTTATTGCTTTTTTTTGCAATATGTAGATTGGATGAATATTTGTTTTATAAGTTGTACCCCAAATTTCTATACAGTAGTTCAGACATGGCATAATCAAGGAATTATATAATAGATGTAATGAATTACTGTCTAAGAACCATTTTACTTTGTGTAGTACAGCAATTGCTTTTGCTATTTTGGATTTGACTTTGTTAATTTGTGATTTCCAAGATAGCTTTTCATATTCAAAATAGACATTTTGAATTTAAAGAAACAAAAAAATATATATTTTTTTATATTGTATAATCAACAAAATTGAAGTTTATTAGTTATGCTGGCTAAGTGTCATGCTCTCTGTGAGAAGAAAGATGTTGGGAGCTCGGCTAAAGCCTCCTGAATTAACAGGAAACAAAACGTTCTAAAAACTGGAGACAGTTTCTGGTTTGAAAACGTTTCTCCTCTCATCTGAGTGGCTTCTTCAGTTCCCCACTCGGACGAGAGGTAAAACGTTTTCAAACCAGGAGCTTTGTCCAGTTTTTAGAACGTTTTCTTTTATAATGACCTCAATGACTGAGAATCTAAACCGAAAAGAAATCAAAAGGTCTTTTTTCCTTAATGAAATGAACAAATAAAACGCTAGATTTTTCATGCTTGTTCTGCTTTGTATTCTTCTGTTTAGAGACTGCAGCTCCAAGACAGAGTCCTGGACGACGTGTTCATCCGTCTGTTGGGCGATGATGATCCGAGAGTGCGGCATGTGGCTGCATCCGTCATTAGCAGGTGACTTCACCACAAATCCCATCTGATCTGTTCAGCCAGAACTGTGATGAACATTTCTTCACGCTTGTGGCATTTGCTCCCGTGTTTCTTCTGGTCTCTTCAAGAGTGGTTCCACGGTTGTTCTTTGACTGCGACCAAGGCCAGGCCGACCCTGTGGTGGCGATTGCCAGGGACCAGAGTTCAGTCTACCTTCAGCTGCTCATGCATGAGACCCAGCCTCCCTCCCAGTTCACCGTTAGCACCATCACCAGGTACTGGAGGTTTTGGC
This sequence comes from Oryzias melastigma, assembly GCF_002922805.2. Taxonomy (NCBI): domain Eukaryota; kingdom Metazoa; phylum Chordata; class Actinopteri; order Beloniformes; family Adrianichthyidae; genus Oryzias; species Oryzias melastigma. Next base: position 4,520,055 of record NC_050512.1, on the reverse strand, counting down.
GTGCTGTCGTGAGGCGTTTCAATCTCAGGGAAGACCACAGATCTTCTATGCAAACAGGAGTTTGAATACGTATGCGCTGTGTTCCTCACAGGACGTACCGAGGCTACAACCTGTCCAACGTGGTGTCTGATGTCACGCTGGAGAACAACCTGTCCAGAGTTGTTACCGCCGTCTCTCATGCATTCACGTCCTCTACCTCCAGAGCGCTAACGGTACACTTGCAGACATTTTTCTTTGCTTCATTGCGCCTGATTGTCTTCACGGCTGAATGTGTTCTTGCAGTTTGGCTGCTGTGAGGCTCTGAGCCTCTTGGCGTCAAAATTTCCCGTCTCCACATGGAGTACAGGCTGGCACTGTGGCTACGTTGGCTCCAGCAGCAGCGCCTCCTCCCGTTCCGGCCTCAGCCGCAGCAGAGGAAGAGCCCTCAGGTTGGACATTCTTCACTCATTTCAACATTTTTGAACATATTCAAGACTTTTGTTTTCCTTCTGACTAAGCGCTGGGTTTCATTGTGCAGTTTGTCGCAGTCCAGCAACACTCCGTCTGCTGCTGCGTCTTCGACTCCAGCAGACGTGGAGCGTCGGACCCTGACTGTGGGGATGGCCAACATGGTGCTCTCCTTACTGTCTTCAGCCTGGTTTCCACTAGACCTTTCTGCACATCAAGATACACTTTTACTCTCGGGGAACCTGATATCTGGTGAGTAGTCTTACCGAGATGTTATTGTGAGTTGGGGGACGGAGTCGACTACTCACTAGCCGGTCTATGCACTATGTTTGCAGCTGTAGCTCCAAAATGTTTGCGCAACCCCTGGGCTGGAGAAGAGGAGTGTGGTGGTGGAAACACTGCTGCTGGCCCAAATAAAGTGGAGGAACCCTGGGCGGCGCTGTCGGAGCGTGGCCTGGTCAGCATGGTGGAGCAGCTGTTCTCACACCTGCTGAAGGTCCTCAACATCTGTGCCCACGTGCTGGACGATACACCACCAGGACCAGCAGTGAAGGCAAGTCTGGCAGCTGCAGAGGTTTTCTGCATCACAATTACAGCAGAAATGTTCTCAGGGCCAGAACTTTGACATCTAGTCAGAACTAGACTACAACAGAGTCAATATATCACAGTTTTTTTTAAAAGAGTCCAACTTTGACAAAACTTTGTCTGAACCATTGACTGTATATGAGAACTAGACTGAGTGACCCCTCCCCTCTGGCGTTCCAAACAGGAAGTACCTGCTGGTTCTAAGAAGCCAAAATCCCATAGACTCCATTAGAGAAATAAATGGCTATTACTCAGTCAATCATTCATCAGTTTGTGAACTGCTCAGACCAGCCCGTCTGGTACAATCAACCACGCAAAGTTCAGAGTCACGTCAATCACCTTTCTTCCTCATTCTGATGCTCAGTTTGAACTGTAGCAGATCATCTCGACCATGTCTACATGCAGAAATGCATTGAGCTTCTGCTATGTGATTGGACGATTAGAACTTTGCGTTAATGAGCAGTTGGAAAGATGAGCCTAATAAAGTGGATGCAGAGTGTAAATGTCTGCTTTAAATAGTAAATAAAAAACCGTTTGAAATCAATATCAGAGTGGCTAAATAAAATACAATGTATTCTTTCCCTACACCCTTAGTCATAACTTCTTTATATTTTATTTTGAATTTTTTTGAATTATAGTACCATACATTAACTCAACATTTCCTTTCTTTTACATTTACTGTGCATTCTGTTGTAAAGTGAATGTATGTAATGAAAGTAATGGTAAACTAGATGCTATCTGCTAGTGTGAATGCTGTAAGCTTAATCTGGATTTAAGGATTGTAGAGCTGATAGCTGAAATACTGAAACTCAATGATGTTAATATCACTAGAGATGAGATGTTAGCTTGTTGCGTACACAGGGTTGTTCTCCATATTGGAATGGTTTAGATGTCTGTTTACTGCTGTGTTACAATTGTACAAACAGATCTGGAAAAAACTAGAATGTGACTTTTCACTAGTAAATTATTGCTGTCAGCTGATAAAGGAGAACTTCTAGAAAACATTTGAACAAGATCTGAGTGAGTTTACTCTCAATAATGATCTTGTAGTCTGTTCAAAGTCAATGACAGCTTTAGACTTCACACTATTTCCATGTTCTCTAGCAGGACCATCAATCTTTTAGTTTATGGAGGATGATGGTGGTATTTGTATGTGTGTTAGACCTCAGATCAGACCAGACGACCTGCTGGTAATCAGATTACTAAGAGGAGAAAAATAAACTAACCAGGATTTCCTCAGTAGTGAAGAGGGAAGAGTCCATCAGCGCTGAATCCTCGCCTGGTAGATAGACCGGGAAATGTGTCGTATGAAAGACCGCTGTTACGTTGGTGCCTGAGTCCTTCTGAGAGAGGCTGGGTGGGATCCACCATGACCTGAGAATTTAATTTGATGATCTGCATTTTTTCCTTTTTTTAAATCTGACCAAAATTAATCATTTTATGGTAATTTTACTGTGTATGCTAAGAAAGGTCTGATTGTTTTTATACCATTCCAATACGGTGTCACTCTTTGCATATTTTGGACAATAGTAAAAAGCTTGCGTGCCATCTCTAGCGATTAACCTCATTGCTGAAACTGTTAACTAAAAATGCTGAAGTTGAAGCTTGCTAAAGAATTAGCTAAGTGCCATATTAGCCAAAAAGCTATCATGCTGCTAAAATATTAGCTAAACTCAAAAATAGTCTAAAAAATGTAAATCTGTAAATGCCAAAATAGCAGAGGGAGCGAGCATAATGCCAATGTTACAGCTTAATACCAAAATGGCAAAAAAAAAAAAAACCACAGACAACCAGCCAAAACAGCTATGTTGCTAAAATATTAGCTAAACTTCAAAATAGCCCCCAAAATCTCAGCTCAATAGTTGCAAAATTAACCAAAAACTGCTAGCATGTTGTGAAAAAATTAACTAAACTCCAAAATGCAAAAATAGCTCAAAAACCGTACTAGTTGTCAAATTGGCTGAAAAAGAAAACTTAGCATACAGCTAAAATATTTGCTAAACTTCAAAAGAACCCAAAACTTTAGAGTGGATTCCAATTAACCAAAACAGCTAGAATGTTGCTAAAATATTAGGTAAACTCCAAATTTCCTTTTAATACCTCAAAACGTTGGTGTGAATGCTTCACAGCATCACTCAATAATCTCCAGAGAGCCCAGCGTGGCTCATGTCCGTGTGCAGCAGGTGCTGCACCTCAAAGTGTGGCGGTCTTTCTGGCTGCAGCAGTGAGCGGTTTGCTGCAGCCGCTGTGGCCCCACACAGAGTGAGGCTGGTTCCTGCCGACAGGGCCTGTGAAGACGTTGGTCTCCCTGTGCGATGGTCCCATACATTCATGACCATTCCAAAAGTTCATGTTTTCAAAGTCCAAAAAACAGACTTTTAATACATGTTTTGCGGCGGATGGGTGTCAGCGGGTCCTTGGTCTCCTTGATCACTGACTACTTGTCAGACAGGCCACAGTTTGTCCGGCTAGGAAGTGTCATGTCCAATGTGGTGGTCAGTAGTGTTGGAGCCCCACAAGGCACCGTTCTCTCACCGTTCTCTCACCATTCTCTTAGAGGTTCTCTGATGACTCTGTGGTTGTCGGCTGTATTAATGGCGGACAGGAAAAGGAATACAGGAATGTGATGAATGAGTTTGTGAGGTGGGCTGGAGTAAATCACCTGCTGCTCAACGTAGACAAGACCAAAGAGATGGTGATCAATTTCCAAAAGGAACAACCGTCTCTCCAGCCCCTCAGCATCTCAGGCAGGGATGTGGCAGAGGTGGAGGAATACAAATACCTGGGAGTAATCGTCGACAACAGACTGAGCTGGAAGACCAACAGCACAGCTGTGTACAAGAAGGCCTGGAGCAGACTCTACTTCCTGAGGAAACTGAGGTCCTTCAACGTATGCAGCAAGATGCTGGAAATTTTTTACCTGTCTGTTGTGGCCAGCACGTTATTCTTCGCTGTGGTCTGCTGGGGGGGTAGCATAGCTGCCAGTGACACGAAGAAGCTGAACAAACTTATTAGAAAAGCTGGCTCTGTAATTGGATGTAAAATGGAAACCTTTGAAGCAGTGATGGAGAGGAGGACCTTGAACAAACTCGTATCCATCATGGATAATCCTCAGCACCCTCTTCATCCTGCGCTTGACGAACAGCGGAGTGTCTTTTCTAAGAGGTTAAGGCAACTACGCTGCCACTCCAACCGCTGCAGGAGATCTTTCCTGCCTCGTTCTATCGGACTATATAACTCATCAGCCTTGTGCCGCAGATAAACCCACTGGATGTCTGTCTGGAAAGCTGTTAAAAGTTTGGTGCTCCCTTAATTTTCTTAATTTTAATTTTTTTTAATTTTTTTTTAATATTCACTGTTGTTTGTCTGTCTAGTTGCTTTTTTTTAATGAGTCTGTACACAGTGCTGCTGCAACGTGCAAATTTCCCTGGCAGGAATCAATAAAGTATCTTTATCTTATCTTATCTTATGTTTTCTATCAACGTTCAGGCGGCTCTTCCGTCCCTGAGCAACACACCTTCTCTCAGTCCCATCCGTAGGAAAGGGAAGGAAAAGGAGGCTGCTGAGCCCAACGCTGGCCCCATGAGTCCAAAGAAAAGCACCGAGGTCAACACAGGTACACCCTACTGCCTCCCAGCAAGCCCTTCCATGTCCCTATATCCACTGTGTTCAACATGTCTTTATTTTCCCTATGCAGGCAGACCCCCAGAAGGCTCAGGGTCAACTGTGGTCAACAAATCCACCAGTCTAGGAAGTTTCTACCACCTGCCTCCTTATCTTAAGCTCTACGATGTCCTAAAGGCCACACACGCCAACTATAAAGTCAGAGCCCCATCAGTTAGCATGCATCATGGGTTTCTTTTCCCTACTGAGGCACTCATTGGTGGGATGAATTCTTGCTGTCTGTTAGGTAACGCTGGATCTCCACAGTCAGGAGAAGTTTGGAGGTTTCCTTCGTGCCACCTTAGATGTTCTGTCTCAGCTGCTGGAGCTCGCAACTCTGCACGACATTGGGAAGGTGAAACCTTTATCTCCTGTGTCTGCTTGCTTGACATGAACTGTTTTTGTCTTGTTAAAAATGCTTATGGTGAATCAGCACTATGAAACCAAAAGAACGCTGTGTGTTTCTGATTCTCTCTCAGTGTGTTGAGGAAATTCTGGGGTACCTGAAGTCCTGCTTCTCCAGGGAACCCACCATGGCCACTGTCTGTGTGCAGCAGGTGTGTATTTGGTCTCAACCCCTGAAATGAAGACCCTTGTCGCTGCATTTTCGGTATGCGGAAGCAAATTGGTTGCACCGCTCTCCCGCATGCGCGAGCCAAACGTCACTTCCGCTAAAGCTTTTTCCGGTCTTCGGACAGTAACAACAATATTAACCTCGAAGGATGTTAATATAGCACTTAAAATGTTTATCATAGTGAAAACATTCACTTATTGTTGAAAAAACCAAAGGAAAAAGACATGTTAAGGATCAGGACCCAACGATCTTGCAGTGACTACAAACGAATTAAAAATGTTTTCTTCTTCTGCAGTTTTACATGACAGCAGTTTACTCCCTAAGCTAAGAGGATACAGCGCCACTTCAAAACACTTTATTTTCTCCGATAATCCAAACACGTTATTAACGGTAACTCGGTGGCTTTTTTTCAAACTGTAATCCAGTCAGGAGAAGCTCTCGGTTGTTGAGAAAAACATAAATTCTTGTGATCAAGGAGTTTTACTGTTTGGAAATGACTCTGTGGTATAGAGGGTGAAGAGTGAAAGTGAAGTGTGGTTCGCGCATGCCGGGTGAGCGGTGCAACCATTTTGCTTCAGCATACCGAAAATGCAGCGACAGCCCTGTTCTTCCAGTGTGGCGGTCTTTCTGGCTGCAGCAGTGAGCGGTTTGCTGCAGCCGCTGTGGCCCCACACAGAGTGAGGCTGGTTCCTGCCGACAGGGCCTGTGAAGACGTTGGTCTCCCTGTGCGATGGTCCCATACATTCATGTTTTCCTATGCTTTCATGTCCTCATCTGAAGCCTAGTATTTCATGAGCTGATGTTCTCTGGAAGATCTGATGTCAAGCTATTGCTTCACTTACAACTGCCCTAATGGACCCTCTGTGGGAGAAAAATAGGTAAAGCTGTACGGGTCACACAGGAAATATCAAGGTCACAGATGTCTCGGTGAGCCTGTTGAAAGAAAATGTTGGTGCACATTTTTTCTATGGGTGTGCTGTCAGTGACAGGTCGTAGTGAACACTAAACAATGCAGACTCGTACAGATTTTTCTTTTTCTATTTCGACCCCTTCAAATCTGTGCCGCAAGCATGTTGGGTTTGTTCACAACTTTTAGAAATGACAAAATTAGAGTATAGTTTGTGTGGACGTCCTACGTGGAGATCTGCATGTGCACATTTCTATGCAGTCAGTAAGGAAACAGTACTCACACTTTACTAATGACTACAATGTGACGTAAGGACACCATACGACATCTCCTGTGCATCCGAGTGCATAAAGCTTTAATTAGCCTTACAAATACTTCACAATAAACTAGGGATGTAACCATTTAGTCAAGCCCCGATTCAATTAAAAATTTTAAAGTCATGATTTTGATTTTTTCCTTTTCTTTTTACTCATTACAACCGAAATAGCTGTTCAACGTTCAGCCTGCAGAAAAAAAAGACAGCAGGGGCAAGGGTTAATGAAAAAAGAAGTCAGAATGGAAACAGAGGTGAAGCTGCATCATCACCATGACTGTTGTCACGGTGGATTGGTCAAAGTTACAGGAAAGTTGTGATGAAAATGTAAAGTTTTAGGGTGAGGAACAAATCTCGGCTTTGCTTGAATTTACGTTAATAGCATAGACTGTATATAAGAATAACTGGACTGAGCAAGCCCCCCTCCTTCCGTGTTCCATATAGGAAGTACCACTGGGTTGTAAAAAGGCCAAAGTCCCATTGACTTACATTGAGAAACAGACAGTTATTTCTCAGTTATCTTATATGTCAGAATAATTATTCTTCCTCTGCTGCTTTTTGATTAACTTCTTTTTACTAATCCTAATTTTTTTTTAAAGATTTTTTTCCATTATCACAAGTTATTAGAGTTATAAATTGACCAATCAGATGGCTCAATAAGTGTTTGTGGGTCTGACGTCGAACGTCTGGGGGGTTTGATTGACAGATGACGGGTAGCCAATGGGAGCAGACTTCATCAATGGGTCCGTGAAGACCTTTTAACACCTACTTTACAATTCAACAATGTACCAATCATTGTCCTACTGTTGTTTTCCTCAATGGAATGTACCGATGCAGCAGTTTAAAACAACAAGAGGAGCATGCTGTCGACATTTTTAGATGAGGATTTACTCTGTAGAAATAGATTTCACTCTGAGGTTATGTGCTTTGGACTTTTTTGTTTGGTTAACGTCCGTTTTTCTTTATTTCTCTGTTTTGATTGTAGCTTGTAAATTAGCAGTTGCGTGTATGCGCATAAAATCACCAACCAAAGTTTCACTTCGCCGCACTGTTTAACGTTGTTCCCTCTCCGTCCTCGCAGCTTGTGTTAGGTTTACCTTGGCTTACGTTACATAACCCACACATAGATTGGTTGACACAATCCATTGTAAACTGGAGCCTTTTCTGCCAGTCTCACTGTCTGCATGCTGCTGTGCTGTGAACTCAGACAATTTTTCAAAGGACCGTGCTACATATCTGCCCCCCATAGACCTCATGACTGTAAGATTGAGCTGATACCTGGTGCTCCACTGCCTTCTAGCAAGTTGTATAACCTCTCCAAACTTGAGAGGGGAGCCATGGAGACCTACTGTAAAATGGTCTGGATGTTCTTGTCTTTGGAATTCATGAACGTGTCTTCATTTCCTAGAAATCTGTTACCAGGAAGCCTGAAAGAGTAGCTAAGTTCAGTCCTTGAGTCTTTGTGATTTTTGTTGGTTTTAGAGGTTTTGTTTTATAAAGCCTCTGTGAGGTAAACTACAGAAAAATAATGAGTAAAAAAAAAATAATGATGAAAGAATTGTTCCACGATTTTGCTGGTATACCAAAATCCCACTTTCTTTTCAGTTTGAGGTACATTTGAATAATACTTTGAAATGAATAAATAAGAAATAAATAAGAAATTCAGACATTTCTATGAACTGAAACAAACTAAAGATGCAAACGTGTGAGAAAACCAGCCCAGTCTCAGTAAAATGAGTACATATGCCACGATTTGGGAAATACCGTGTATAATATACGCCAAAACCAGTTTTTGCGTGCATATAATACGCGCAGTCCTAAACGTGTTAAATGTGTTTTCCACGTTTGACACATCCCCTGGTGGAGCCGTGAGCATCACTGACAGCCCCACAAACGAACAATTTGCTTTTCTAACCCTAACCATAACCGTAATCCTAACCTTAACCAGGAACAACGTCATTTAGAAAAGAGCCGGAGGATTTCTGACCACGTGATCAAAACGAAACCTAAAAAGTCGTGTATATTGAACGCCGGCGCAACCCATTCTCTACCATTGCGTATCATATGCATGCAAAAAGCGTGTTTGACGTATATTATACACGGTATTTCAGAGTGCAAAGTCGTGGAATATGTACGCATTTTACTGAGACTGTGTTGGAGATAAGCGTTTGTGGATCTGACGTCGAACGTCTGGGGGGTTTGATTGACATATGACGGGTAGCCAATAGGAGCAGACTTCATCAATGGGTCCGTGAAGACCTTTTAACACCTACTTTACAATTCAACAATGTACCAATCATTGTCCTACTGTTGTTTTTCTCAATGGAATGTACCGATGCAGCAGTTTAAAACAACAAGAGGAGCATGCTGTCGACATTTTTAGATGAGGATTTACTCTGTAGAAATAGATTTCACTCTGAGGTTATGTGCTTTGGACTTTTTTGTTTGTTTAACGTTCGCTTTTCTTTTTTTCTCTGTTTTGATTGTAGCTTATAAATGATAAGTTATGTATCATACGGAATGGTACAACTCCTCCATAAAATCACCAACCAAAGTTTCATCTTCGCTGCACTTTTCCAGCTTCAGCCTGAATTAGACGCAGCCGTCTGAGGAGCGCGAGACAAACTTCAAACAGAAATATTGTTAGAATGGTTATCTATTTTAAATACCGCTGAACGCACTTCTCACGTGCATCTGATCAGACTGCAACGTGGCAGCGCATGAGAAGTGATGAGCTGCTGCGGCGCGCGCGAGGGGTAAGGGGGCGTCACCCAAATGCTCCTTTTATATCGACTAAAAGGAATAAATGTAAGTAAATCCCAAAGAACCGCTGACAGAATCAAATGTTGGAATGGTTCTCCCTCAAAGGCTTCAACAATGACTTGTACAATTCTCCCGAGCCGCCGTTATTAAAGTAGAATCTGTTTACCTCCCGCTGTCTTGTGGTAGAGGCGTGGAAAGAGGAGGGAACTCGCAATAAACTCACTCCAGATTGGCGACAGTACTTCCTATAGATTCATGACTCATCTATGACTCACAGAGACTCAGACCAATCGCTGAAGATGGGTTCAGACGTTTGCAATATGGCGATAGCCGTTTCAGGAAGTGATGGTGAAAGCGGTGGCCTACTTTTGCGAGGGGTGGAGGTGATGCATTTCCAATGGGGGACCTCATGGCTCGAGAAGTCCAGTATTTTTTACAGTCAATGGTTAACAGTTGCGATCGCAATAAGAAATCCTGAAGGGAATGACTTATGTGAAACTTTGAAATCTGAATTAGATGTGGGAATTACCCAGGAGGGAAACGCAGAAGAACAACACACAGCCGTCTGTGACACACTCACGCGTACACACTCGCAGACGTGTACACACACACGTGCGCCTGCATAGAGAAATCTCATCTGCTCTGCATTTCTAAATTTAGCCACAGGCCGAAACAAACCATCCATCTTCTTATCCGCTTCTTCCTTTTCGGGGTCGCGGGGTGCCGGAGCCTATCCCGGCTACTGATGGGCGAAGGCGGGGTACACCCTGGACAGGTCGCCAGTCTGCCGCAGGGCCTCAATCACACACACATTCACTCACACATCCACACCTAGGGACAATTTAGAGTCACCAATTAACCTATGAGCCGAAACAAACCGATTTTACAAATTTTCTGCAACGATGAACATGTTGACGAGTTTGAATTGTTTCTTTACCGATTCACGAAGAATTCTTACATCCCTACGATACACTTACCACATGTCAATGGTACGTTCCATTTTCATAAAGTTTCTTGAAGTAGCCCTATGAGCCTCAAGACACACCTGCACTCCCCTTAAAGACCCACTCCAATAAAAAAGCTTTTTCTAACATGTTCTTGTTGCATTGTTCTCATTATGGAGGACTTGTATAAAATCATTTAAGATTAAAACTTGTTTTCTGAGTATTTCTTTTTGATGAAAACCTGTCTTTTGAAAAAGCTCAGGTTTGTGACACTGCAACTCTCCCTGCTCCAGTTATACAAAGGAATGCTGGAATACTGATGTAGGGTAACTTACACACTTATGCCTCGTTTCCACTGCGTGGTCCAGACTGGACTGGACTGGGCCGGACTGGAGTTTTTAGTGTTTCCATTACAAAATGGATCAGTTAAGCAGGACCGACTGGTACCATTTTTGGACCCACGTTGGTTGTACCTTCATTGAAAAATAGAATGGACCCGTGAGGCCGGACCTTCTGTTGTCACACGATGTAATCCATTAATTGGTGGAAAGGTTTTACGATAACAGGAAGCGTCTGACCGACCAGCGCTTTTCCCAACTCAAGATCCAAACCAAAAGTTCTGTCCTTTTTTCGGCTGGATTTTTTCCTTGCACTGTCAATAGACAAGAACCGTTGGCACCCTAATGTGCTGCCTTTTTTTTTCCCTCCTCGCAGCGCACCTGCTTCCCTCATGCACACGCGCACGCCCTCTTTCCCCCTCCCTCTTCTGCACCACGCCGAGCTAAAGCGCACAGGTTGCAGCTCAAACACTCATCTCACAACAGTCTTCAACAATTCTTCTTGCAAAGAATAAATCCTTTCCATACAGTACACTCCTTATTCGCGGGGGTTGAGGACCAGAGACACGCCGAGTCCACGAATACAGAGAGACCTCCATCCCTTGATTCCATCTCCCCGGACCCCCACGGCCGAGGAATGTCCGTTATTGATCCAAACACTTCTGATCTGCTTTGTAAAACATTTATTGAAGAACATTGCAGTACTGCTCAACATAAAGAGTTTTTTTTTCTTCTTTTAATGCGGAATAATAGACTGTTCTGCAGCATAGAGTCCGGCTTATTCATAATAATAACCTGCTCTGGATAATAATGATCCTCCACAGTTATCTTTTTAACTTTCCGTTTTTCTTTGAGCCAGCTGATGCAGCTTCTCTGTCGCTGTAGTCTCACCATTTTGACGGACAGCATCAGTCTACACTCTGCATGTGCTTTGATGGTCCGACACTCAATGGAAACGCTCACTTGAAATGGTTGGACCATTCTAAACCACCACCGGTCCGGACCACTCTGTGGGAATGAGGCATAACAGACCCACCAGCTATCCAAAGGGGGGGGGGGATTTCTGATGAATTCCTGCCGCTTTGCAGAAACTCTGTCCTAGAAAAAGACACAGGTTTTTTATTATCACTAAAATCTGCATCATCATAGTTAAAAGGCCACTGACAGCACTTTGAAACTAGATCAAAATATAGTTGGAGTGGGACTTAACTTCCTCATTCCCACTGAGCGTTCCAGTACGGTCCGGTAAGGAGTGGTACGGTCCAGTTAATTCTGGCCAGGGTTTCCACTAAGTTAAGCCTCACTTCCACTGAACAGTTTGTTTTCACGGCGCATGCGTGGCGTAGACCGCTAACATTTCATTGCGTCATTATCATGTGACGACTAGAAAAGCAGCAACAATGGAGGTCATCCAGCAGCTCGTCTTTTTCTGTTTTTACTCTTTGTACATCGTGTATAACAGTAGTTTAATGTTTGAAAGGAGATTGCGGGCAGCTAAGAAGAAGCTCAGTGTAAATTGCTAGCAAACGTTGGAAACGTCAACTTCCAATGTTAGCTTCATTAGCTTTCTGTCGATCAACGAGTGGCTACAGCGGCTCCGCCCCAACTGTTTCCTTTCAGTTCTCTATGGACCTACTCCCAAGTGGTACAGTTCAATATTTTTTAATAGGTCCTTTTTACAATGGTAATTCTCAAAATACTGGACCGGATCGTACTAGACCTCTTGGTGGTAACAAGGCTTAAGATTCAGCGGCTTCTCGATATGGCCATCCACAGATCCAAAAACCTGCAGCACCCGTGCAGGTGTATGTGACTAAGATTCAGGGTCAAGACTCGTTTTATTGTGGAGGCAGTTTCATCAGGTCCTGCTCATAAGACTTTTTCTCCAGCTGTTGAAGACCCTGTTTGGGACCAACCTGGCCTCTCAACACGAAGGTATTCTGAGTGGACCCAGCCGCTCTCAGGGCAAAGCTCTCCGTCTGGGCTCCTCCAGCCTGCGACCAGGCCTTTACCACTACTGCTTCATGGCTCCGTACACGCACTTCACTCAGGCCCTGGCTGACGCCAGTCTCCGAAACATGGTGCAGGCCGAGCAGGAGCAGGACGCGTCTGGGTGAGCCTCCTCACGACCTCCACAACACCAGAGAAATGTTCACATGTAGATCATCCTCCTCTTCCTCGCTTTTAGATGGTTTGATGTCATGCAGAAAGCGTCCAACCAGCTGAGGTCCAACATAGTAAATGCCACACGACACAGAGGAGATAAGGTACGCTGAACTCTGATGTTTAACTCAAAAATCTCTCCTCTGGATGAACTTTGGCTCCCTTTATCTCAGAATGCCATCCACAACCACATTCGACTGTTTGAGCCGCTGGTGATCAAAGCCCTGAAGCAGTACACCACCAGCACCTCTGTGGTGCTGCAGAGACAGGTGCTGGACCTGCTCGCACAGCTGGTGCAGCTCCGAGTCAACTACTGTCTGCTGGACTCTGATCAGGTAAACACTCATTCGCTGTAACCTCAGAGGGTTTTCTTCTGCTGCTTCTCACAGTCTGGGACGTTTCAGGTGTTCATCGGTTTTGTTCTGAAGCAGTTCGAGTACATTGAAGTGGGACAGTTCAGGTAAGTTTGGTTGTCCACATGATGAGCCGTGCCATGAAATAAAGCTTCAAGCATGTGTTGAACTTTCTGCGCAGAGATTCTGAGGCCATCATTCCCAACATTTTTTTCTTCCTGGTGCTGCTGTCCTATGAGCGGTACCACTCCAAGCAGATCATTAGCATTCCTAAAATCATCCAGCTGTGTGACGGCATCATGGCAAGCGGCAGGAAGGCTGTCACACATGGTAGGGGAGACACGCAAAGAACAGAGGGTTCTGCTGGAGCTGTTGTGTGATTCTCTGATGTCTTCTCATTTTCTGCGCAGCCATCCCGGCCTTGCAGCCCATAGTTCACGACCTGTTCATCCTACGGGGCTCCAACAAAGCCGATGCAGGCAAGGAGCTGGAGACGCAGAAGGAGGTGGTGGTCTCCATGCTGCTCAGACTCATCCAACACCACCAGGTACGGATCAGGAAACAGGCCCAGCACGCCCCGGAACGGTCAGCAGAGGTTCCCATCAGCGTTCTTGCGTGTCTGCTGCAGGTGTTGGAGATGTTCATCCTGGTGCTGCAGCAGTGTCACAAAGAGAACGAGGATAAGTGGAAGAGGCTCTCCAGGCAGATCGCTGATGTCATACTTCCTATGATTGCCAAGCAGCAGGTTGGGACAGACATGCTCAGACTTCTGTCTCACACAGCCGGATGGGTCATTTTCATGTCGGCTTGCTTCTGCTTCCTCCCAGATGCATCTGGACTCCCCTGAAGCGTTGGGAGTGCTGAACACTCTGTTTGAGAGTGTGGCCCCCTCCTCCCTCAGACCTGTAGACATGCTCCTCAAGAGCATGTTCACCATCCCAGCCACCATGGTGAGACGTCTGCTTGGGCTTTTTCTTTCACTATGTTGCAAAGAGGATGTAACCATGAAAACGCTCTTGTTCAGGCCTCGGTCGCCACCGTCCAGCTGTGGGTGTCTGGCATCCTGGCTGTGCTCAGGGTGTTGATCTCTCAGTCCACCGAGGACATCGTTCTGTCCCGCGTCCACGAACTCTCCCTCTCTCCTCACCTCCTGTCCTGCCACACCATCCGCCGCCTGCAGCAGCAGAGCCCCGCCCACTGTGAGCTGCCTGCTGCTGAAGCACCTTCTAACCAGGAAACTAATGGAGAGGCGCAGAAAGCTCCACCAGAGGAAACCTTTGCTCGGTAAATGGCTGAGTTTCACAGCTGAAGGACAAGAGTCTCTCGTCTTTCAGTTTTTTCCATTCTTGATATGTGTTCTATCTGGTTCTAGGTTCCTCCTTCAGCTGGTCGGTGTTTTACTTGACGACATTTCCAGTAGGCGGGTGAAGGTGGAAATTACGGAACAGCAGCACACCTTCTACTGCCAGCAGCTGGGCACGCTGCTCATGTGTCTGATCCATGTCTTCAAAAGTGGTGAGCAGTAAGAATGTAACGATTCTCCGTGTATCGTTAAAAACCAAAACAAACTTGTCAACATGTTCATCATTGCAGAAAATTTAAAAACTGGTTTGTTTTCGGCCTGTGCCTGAATGTAGAAATGCAGAGCAGATGACAGTTCTCTATGCAGGCTCGCTGTGAGCATGTGCGCGCCTGTGATTTCTAGGACATCGTTTCTGCAGGGCGCCAGTTCATTAGAAATTCACCTCTGAGTTGTGGGCGGGATCATTGGCGTCTTCCCTTCCTGTTGCTAAGAGTGCTCAGTTTACAAGGTCTCCCTCTAGATTGCACCCCCTCACACCCCCAGCCTAACATTACAACAAAAATGATGACCAATATCCTTTCTATCCAGATGTACAGTTCTGATCCAGATTCCAGCTGCATTTGTCTGCATCAGAATGGAGCAGAGCAACTAGCTGCTAATTCAGTTTTCTACATCACAAATAAGATATTTTGACAAGTTTTTTTTGTCTGCTTCTAATTCACTATAATTTAAAAAAGAAATATTCAGAAATACAATTTTGAGCTCAATTGTCCTCCATCATCAGAAAAATGCCCCAAGAACATGTCCAAAACTCCAGAAACATCATTTTCATCTGAGTGGGTCTTTAAAGGGTAACCAAACCCTAAATCAACTTTTTTTGTCTGTTTATCTCTATAAATGGGGCTTTAAAAGTGCTGTCTGTTGCTTGTTGACAAATTTATGACAAATTAAAGTTAACTTGTATAATTCATGAAATTATAGTCAAAAACGTCTGTGTTTTGCCCCCTACGGGTTAAAACAAGGTATTACAGTTGAATTTCGTGATTGGTCAAACCATATAAGTCCCACATCATGAAATGCAGCTCCAGGAATGATAACAGTTCTGTCCCCAAGCCCCACCCGTCTGACTTGATTTGGGCTGTGGGCGGAGACAGCCTCCAACTTCACTTTCTGGTTACCTTTTAAGAACTTCAGAGCAGCCCGGATTTACCAACTCTACTCTCAAAAAGTGACTGAGGACAGCTTCAGCTCTGCACCAGTTTGGACTTGGATATTTGTTTAGAAAACGCAGTGTTCCTGTAATAATTTAAACACACAAAAATGAATTACTGAAGCCTGAAATAAATATGACTCAATTAAGACAGAACTATGTTACGTGCTTAAATGACTAAAAAGCTGATTAAAAGCTAGGGATGTCCCGATCAGGTTTTTTTGGTCCCGATCCGATTCATTGGATTTTGTGTATCTGCCGATACCGAGTCCCTATCCGATACTTTTTTAACACATTTAAAACATGAATAAATTAAATAAACAGATTTGTGTTGTCCCTTATTTATATTTCATTAACCTTCTTTTATCATTAAAAACTTAAATAAAACACTTCTGTGAAGTAGTTTTAATAAACAAGTAAAAATACAGCAAATATAAACTAGGAAAGAAAATAATATTTTCTTGTTATATAAGTGATAATTAGTCATGTGATAAAGTTTAGTGACTTTAGCTTTAATATCTTTAGAGCTATTGAACATTTTTGACCAAATGTGATTCCTGTCCTCATTTAAAATTCTTAAAAATAAATGATGACTTTGTTTAGCATAAAAACGGATGATTGTTCATGAATAGCTGATATCATTATTAGTTTTAATTTATTAGTTTTATTTATTTATTTATTTTTAAGATTATGTGCTTCTTTTTTAAGTTCTTAAGACATCAAATTTTCTGTTTTATTACCACAGTAGTTAATTTTCTTAACTGTTATTTCTCTGTCAGATAAATAAAACAGGCATATCAAAGGACAGCTCGGGTCCTAAGGAGTTATATCACGGCGCTAGCATGTAGCAGTTAGCAGCTGCTGTGTAGCCATCTGTCTGCACCATGAAGAGCTTCACATTAAAAAGAAACAAAACTGTCGTTTTTAAAAGAGTTATTGATCCCAGAAGTCTGAATCCGTGATCATCTAGCTAGCTTTATTGAACTGTTTACATCAGTCTTCTGCTTGAGCTGCTGCCGTTTTCTGCTGCGTTTTCCGGGAATAACATTTTGTGATCTTTTCATGACATGCAGACTTCTAGTGGAGTATTTATCTGGAATAATAAGATTGAAATATAAAACACTGATCATAAAAGAACAAATGAAATATCGGATCCTGATTGGACGATGGAGCCCAATTTCGATCGAGTTTTCAACCACGTGATCGGGCCCGATTTCCTATCACGTGATCGGATCGGGACATCCCTATTAAAAACCAGCTCCAATGATAACCCGTCATACAAGCACACCCCACTATTCTGCAACAGACTTTAGATCACCAACATGCATAAAGAGAACAGAGAAAACTGATGCACTCAAACAGGGGAAAGTTGTCCAGTGGTCTTCCTCAAAGCTTTAACGTCTTGCTGACTTTTCGTTTGGACTGATTGCTGTGATTTGTGTTGCACGGTCCACTTGACATTTGCACACAAAACTATTGTACGAAGATAAAAAAAAAAAATCCCCACAATTTCTACTTCATTTGGACACTCAAATACACTTTCTGGTCCTTAACAGTGACCTTTTCATTAAATTATGTGCTTGAAGATCCCTGTCTAGTCTTTAGAGTCAAAACTTTTAGATGTTCCTCTGTAGGAAACTCAGATCCCCCATGATGCCCGGAGAACCCTTAAAACTTTACAAGAGACTCTTGTAGATCAGTTTATTGTTTCTGTCTCTTCATGGCAGAAGATCAGTCTCTTGTTATTTATTAAAATAAACACCAGTTTACGGTTTTCCAAACACCATGACATGTCAGAGCGAAGAAATGTTTAGAACACCAAATAATTCTGTCCTGAAGCCGTCCTGGACTGAAGGAGCTGATTGTTTCTGCAATTCTTCCTACTAACTGCAACTTTAAGCGCCTCATTTATTAACATAAGATTTATTAACATGAAAGTTTTTTCCTATGCTACAAATGAGGGCCATATTATCCTTTTAATTTAATAAAAATCAGTTGCAGACCATAAAAAAGTTGAAAAAGTTCAAACACTCCAGTTAAGTTTAGTGAACAGCCTCTTTGTATCTTCCACTTGACATGCGATCTTCCTCTTTCTTCAGGCATGTTTCGTAGGATCACAGCGGCAGCCAGCCGTCTCCTGAAGGCCGAGAGCGCTCCTGAAGCAAACTTCTTTTACACCTTAGAGGGGCTGAACAGCAAGGTCCAGTGCCTCATAACCACCCACCCTCCTCTGGTTCTGCTGTGGTGCCAGGTCCTCCTCATCATTAACTACACCAACTACAGCTGGTGGGCGGAGGTTCATCAGACACAGAGGTTTGAACCCACACACCCCAGCCCAGGAAGCCTTCAGAACAAAATCACCTTTAGGTGGGATTTGAAATGTAGTCACATCTACACGTCTTAACTAAAAATAAGCTACAAAACTATCTTTTCTGCTTCCCATCCTGTGAATGTAAGGAGCAGAAACAAGTTCTAGTTAAAACCGTGAGTGGTGTTGTATGACCCGGCCTCACTCTTTCCTTCTGCTCCTGTCACCTTGATCAGAGCTGCATGAGAAATATTCATGAAAGAAAAACATTTTTTCAAAATGGTGGCTTTTCTATTGGTGTTATCCATTGACTGTAAAAATACTGGACTTCTTGAGCCATAGGGTCCCCCATTGGAAATGCATCACCTCCACTCCTTGTGAAAGTAGACCACTGCCTTCACCGTCACTTCCTGAAATGGATATCGCCATATATGGCCAAATGTCTGAACCCATCTTCAGCGATTGGTCTGAGTCATAACTGAGTCATGAATCTATAGGAAGTACTGTCACCAATCTGGAGTGAGTTTATTGTGAGTGTCTGCCTCTTTCCACGCCTCTACCACGAGACCGCGGGATGTAAACAGATTCTAGTTTAATAACACCGGAGAATTGTACAAGTCATTGTTCAAGTCGTTGAGGGAGAACCATTCCAACATTTGATTCTGTCATCGGTCCTTTGGGATTTACTTACATTTATTCCTTTTTGTCGAGATAAAAGGAGCATTTGGGTGACGCCCCCTCACCCCAGGTGCACGCAGCAGCAGCTCGTCACTTCACATGCGCTGCCACGTTGCAGTCTGATCAGATGCACGTGAGAAGCGCGTTCAGCGGTATTTAAAATAGATAACCATCCTAACAATATTTCTGTTTGAAGTTTGTCTCGCGCTCCTCAGACGGCTGCGTCTAATTCAGGCTGCAAGCTGGAAAAGTGCGGCGAAGATGAAAATTTGGTTGGTGATTTTATGGAGGAGCCAAGGGCGGAGTGGGTAATCGGGAGAGTCGGGAGGAATCCCGGTGGGCCGCTTCATTCATGGGCCTGTCAGTCGCATCATGGAAAAATTATTCACTTTAGATTATGAATGAATCTTTGTAGAACCGTCAGTTTTGGAGCTACAATTTAACATAAGCACCCTTTTAAATTCTCACAGTTGGTTGAGTCTATCAGAGTGGCTTCACCAACATGTCTGGGCCGGACCATTGACGTGAATAACCTTCTGTTTAGACAGTCTATGGGCCGGACGGAGAAGCGGCCGCGGGCCAGACGGGTGATTAGCGAGTAACAATGTTAAGGAAGCGATAGTGGTTATGGGAACGAGTGGCTAAATTCAATTCAATTCAATTCAATTCAATTAACTTTATTTATCCGTTAGGAACTTCATTTGCAGACAAAACATCAGCACAAGTACAGGCCCAGACATGCAGAACTTTGCTAAAACACATTCATCAGCATACAAATATAAATAAATATGTCAACCAGTAAAATCAGTAAAAACACTAAAAAACTATAAAACCAACAATCAGTTACAAATTAATTTCATTTAGCAGGCGAATTGAAGTGGGAATGAAGCTGGATGTGGCTCTCTTGGTTTTGAATAGAATGGACCTGAACCTGCGACCTGAAGGTAGGAGACTGTAGTGTGTATGAAGAGTATGTGAGCTGTCAGAGGAGATCTGTGTTCCTTTCCTAAGGACTCTGTTATTGTAAATGGAGGAGAGTGACTCCTGCTGCTGCCCAATAATTTTACTACTAATTTTGACGATTTTATTCAGGGTATTACGATGCGTGAGACTGAGTGAACCAAACCAGGCTGTGATGTTAAATGTGATGATGGATTGGATAAAACATTGGTAAAAAACTGCAAGAATTGATTGATGTACCTGTAATTTGCGAAGTTTACGGAGAAAAAAGAGACGTTGCTGACATTTGGAGAAAATGTTATCAGTGTTGAGTTGAAAAGTGAGTTTGTCATCGATTATGGTGCCGAGATATTTGTATGAGTGGACCTTCTCTATTGCTTCATTATTAACAATGAGTGTGGGAGAGACAGAAGAACCATGATGGAAGAGAATGACCATTTCTTTGGTTTTTGTTATGTTTAAGTCCAAACAGTTGTTCCTGCACCAGAGTGAGAAAGTGTCCAGTTCGCTCTGCAGCAGTCCCACGGTGTTGGTGGTGTCCATGATTACTGTGTCATCAGAGTACTTGATGTATGTTATACCGGGGGTAGTGCTCCTGCAGTCATTTGTGTACAGAGTGAAGAGAAGTGGTGAGATCACAGAGCCTTGGGGGGAGCCGGTGGATATAGTCCTGTTAGTACTGAGATGACCGTTGATTCTGACCCTCTGGTCCCTCATTGTGAGGAATGATAGAACCCAGAGAATCAAGTGGGGGTTGACATTCATCTGCAGCAGTTTACGTCCCATGAGATGTGGTAGCACAGTGTTAAATGCGCTTGAAAAGTCCACAAAAACCAAACTAACGTGGGACTTAGGCTTCTCCAAGTGGGAGATGGTTCCATGCAACAGGGTCAATATTGCATCATCCACACCCCTGTGCGGCCGGTAAGCAAACTGCAGTTGGTCGGAGTTCACCCCAACATCTGCCTGCAGCTGGGCCATGACGAGCCTCTCAAAGCTCTTCATGACCAGCGACGTCAGGGCTACAGGTCGGTAGTCGTTGTTGTTTGTGGGGTTGCTCTTCTTTGCCACCGGGCATATGATAGAGGACTTCCAGATGGAGGGGATGGTGTGTTCAGCCAACGACCGGTTGAAGAGTGCACAGAGGACATCAGCCAGCTGACTGCTACAGACCTTCAGCAGGCGCCCACAGATCTGATCCGGGCCAGGGGCCTTGCTGGGTTTTGTCCTTCTCAGGGTGAGCTCCACGTCTGCAGGCAGCAGCTGCAGATTAGCAGAGGTCTGGATCATGGATGTGAGCTCTGCAGAAAGCTCCTCCCTCTCCTGAGAGTAGTTTTGTTGGTCAAACCTGCAATAAAAGTCATTAAGATCCTCTGCCATCCGAGTGCACACCTCAGCAGGAAGTCCAGATGATGTGGTGGATGAGGGTAAACCAGCCAGCGTTTTGACTCCTCGCCATGCATCCTTGGCTTTACCCATCCTAAAAAGCCTCTCCACCTTATCTTTATATGTCCTTTGGGCAGACTTAATTTCTTTATTTAGTCTGTTTTGGATGAGTTTCCCTTCAACTTGGTTACCTGAGTTAAATGCTATTTTCTTTTCATTCAATGTAGATTTGAGTGATTTGGTTATCCATGGCTTATTGTTTGAAAACACTTTCACAGTTTTTGTGGGGATTAGCATGTTTTCACAGAAGGTGATGTATGATGTTACTACATCAGTGGCCTCCTCCAAGCCACTGTCCTCTGTGAGCACATTCCACAGTGTGCAGTCAAAGCATGCCTGGAGATTTTCCTGGGAACTCTGGTCCCACAGTTTAACCTGCTTTTTGACAACTCCTTCTCTTTGTAGTTTGGTACGGTAGGATGGAACAAGGTGGATCACATTGTGGTCGGCAGTACTAAGAGGAGGCTTTTTATAAGCTCTGTATGCATCCTTTACATTGCCATAACAGAGATCGATGGTTCTGTCCCCCCTGGTGGTGCATGTCACGTATTGATGATAAGTAGGGAGAGTCTTATTTAGTCTGCAGCCATTGAAGTCCCCGAGGACAAGCACAGGGGAGTCAGGAGACGCGCTCTCGAGCCGCTGCACGCATGAAGCAATGGTTTCAGACGCGCGCGTGGTGTTGCCAGATGGGGGGATATATACAAGAACAAGCGCAAATCGTCCGAACTCCCTCGGCAGATATTTTGGCCTAAAGGACAGCGCAAGAAACTCCACGTCAGGTGTGCAACCCGACTCTGTGACAGTGGCAGTTCTGCTCCAGGCATGATTGACATAGACGCAGACCCCGCCTCCAAGCTTCTTCTGGCTGCTTCCGGGGTCTCGGTCCAGGCGAATGGGGGTCCCGAAGCCGCTGAGCGAGAGCTGTGTTGTCCAGCCAGGTCTCCGTGACACAGATCAGACCGGCATGTTTATAAGCCCACTGGCACGAGACATTGACATGAAGCTCGTCCAGTTTGTTGCGGAGAGACCGGACATTGGCGAGCAGAATAGAGGGGAGCGGTGGGCTTTTTGCAGTACCTGAGAGCCTCTTCAGTCTCTGCCGCGCCCCGCCCCTCTTCCCCCGCTTCCTCCGACAGGTGAAGCTCCTCGTCTCGCTGCGGGTTCTGCGTTGTTTACGGAGGATCGAGGTAAAAAACTGTAGATCCGTCGGTGCAGGATAATCCCCATCCCGCAAGAGTAGCAAGTCCTCCCGGCTGTAGTGCAGAGTGTTTCCTCTTTCTTTTAGCGCGAGCAGGGGCACAAGGATTAGCCAGATCAAAAGCAGCACATACAGCCACCACTTCCTCATCGTGGATGAGTCAGCTTTCTTCTCTATTTCTTCTCTATTCCAGACAGTAGCGGTGGTAGGTTTCAGAATGTGTTCAATATCACACACAAGCGTTCATTCACGTCACTCGGACAGTCACCAAAGTTCGTAGTTAAGAGCCTTTACTTGGGACACTTCTCTGCATGTCGCCATCACAGCGCCAAAACATAGTACATAAACAAAACATAAACTATGCCTAAAACATAGTGGCGTGGGTTCAGCGCGAACACGGAGTCACTTTCTCTGCTGCTTCTCCACAGTGGGGAGGGGCGGGGCTTCTCGCGCGCTCTCCACCTGCTCCACAGGTGAGAACAGGCGAGAGGCAGAGCGGCCGCGAGCGAAAAGGTTCGAGCTGTGTCTGTATTTTTCTAAAGTAGACACAGACTGCGCGCTGTTTTAATGTTACATAACATGGTTTGTTATGGCGTTAACAGCAGTAATCTGTCCAAACACTGCGATAAAATCTACCGGATTCTAGTGGAGTCGTGTGCAGCGTCTGATGAGACGTCTAGCAGCTTTATTGATTCAACAGGTGTGTAAGCTCACGGTACACACGTGGATCACGTGACTGAAGTGTTGATCATCAAAGAAAAGTGCGGGAAATTTTTGATTAAAGGAGGAGAAATGAATATCGATGGCAGAGCTTTAAAAAACAACGATCCTAGAATATTAACAGGATAAAAGTTCACAGGTTTCCTCAACAATAACAAATTGTCTGACATATCATGTAAAATTATTTCAAGCGAATTTGAACGAATGTGAATTTTTTATTTCCACATGTATTGCTCTTTGAAGTGAGGCCATTTGATTTACTCTTCATTTTGGTTCTTAACTAGAGCTTTGTTTATTAGCTTATTTGTTAATTACCTTAAAATGTAAGTAATTATGGTAAAGACATGTTAGTATTTATTGATCATTTTAGTTTAATGTTGGAAAGGGCGTAAAATTGACATTGTGTTTCAAATTGTTTAAAAAAAAGATTTTTAAGAAAATAAGATAAATTTGTGTAAAAATACCAAAGTAATATATTGATTATTGCAATGTTTACCATATTGCAATACTG
This sequence comes from Oryzias melastigma, assembly GCF_002922805.2. NCBI lineage: Eukaryota > Metazoa > Chordata > Actinopteri > Beloniformes > Adrianichthyidae > Oryzias > Oryzias melastigma. The sequence continues at coordinate 4,496,668 of NC_050512.1, read as the reverse complement.
TTGGTATCGTGGTATCGTAAATCGCATCGTATTGTCTTGTAGGCATTCATGCTCATGTCAACAGAAAAATAAATTCTTATGTCCATTGACTGTGACAAAGTAACAAATAAGGTTGCTAGTTAAACTAAACTAGTTCACTTCTTATGTGGTGACTTATGCTGTAGATTCTGGAGTTATTATGGGGATGTTTTTTCAAATGTAAAAAAAAAGTTCAATTTAGCCTCTCATTCACATTTTCATACAGGAAAATATTTCTGTTAAACTACGAGTTTTTATTATAATTATCTGTTTGTTATCTATGACCCCCCCCCCCCCGAACTGTAATAAAACATTTATTTTTTTATTTTAAATGCTTGCCTAATTTTTCATGTGGAGAAAAATGGGCCGGTCTTGATCATTAAACTCCCGGGCTGAAATGTTGTCCCACTCTGCCCCTTGGAGGAGCTGTACCATTCAGTATGATACGCAACTTATCATTTATAAGCTACAACCAAAACAGTGAAATAAAGAAAAACGAAAGTTAATCAAACAAAAAAGTCCAAAGCACATAACCTCAGAGTGAAATCTATTTCTACAGAGTAAATCCTCATCTAAAAATGTCGACAGCATGCTCCTCTTGTTGTTTTAAACTGCTGCATCGGTACATTCCATTGAGGAAAACAACAGTAGGACAATGATTGGTACATTGTTGAATTGTAAAGTAGGTGTTAAAAGGTCTTCATGGACCCATTGATGAAGTCTGCTCCCATTGCCTACCCGTCATCTGTCAATCAAACCCCCCAGACGGTCGACGTCAGACCCACAAACGCTTATTGAGCCATCTGATTGGTCAATTTATAACTCTAATAACTTGTGATAATGGAAAAAAATCTTTAAAAAAAATTAGGATTAGAAAAACTAAGTTAAGCAGAAAGCAGCAGAGGAAGAATAATTATTCTGACTTATACCATGGTCTGGGTGAATACTCGATTCTGATTGGCTGCTGGGTGTGCATTAAAAACTGTTAT
>NC_050512.1:4485075-4495620 GCF_002922805.2 Oryzias melastigma | reverse complement strand
GAAATAACTGTCTGTTTCTCAATGTAAGTCAATGGGACTTTGGCCTTTTTGGAACCCAGTGGTACTTCTTCCTATATGGAACACGAAAGGAGGGGGGCTTGCTCTGTCCAGTTATTTTATATACAGTCTATGGTGTTATCTCCAACCATAGCAACCATTTTATGTTTTTGTCGCCTGGCGGTGACAAACAGATCTGCGTGCATTTCAGAAGAATTGGGAAAAATAAATGCATGAATTTCCATTGCAACAGGTTGTTTGTCAACCACGGCCACATTCCTAACCGTATCATATTGTTTTCTTTGGTTCAAGACAAAAACTAATTTATTACATTTTCACAATTTTCAAGTAAAAACATCTGCGAGCATCAGGGGAACAGTCCTGTTCCAGGCTGCAGTTGGTCCAAAATGCAGCAGCAAGTTTTGTTTTAGGGGCCAAAAGTTTGACCACATAACCCCGATCTTGGCTTCTTTGAACTGGCTCCCAGTGCAGTACTTGATTTTTATCAAAATTCTTGTTTTTACTTTTAAGTCACTGGCAGGGACGGCCCCTGCTTACCTCTCCAGTCTGGTTTTAAAATAAGTCCTTCTGCTCCGCAGACCAGTGCCTTTGGTTCCCAGAACCAAACATAAGTTCAGGGGCGATCGTGCTTCTGCTGTGTTGGCTCCTAAACTCTGGAATCAGTTTCCACCAGCTGTTAGAGACATCACGCTTTTGGAGTGTTTTAAAAAAGAATTGTTCATCCTTTAGCATCAGCCTAGCCTTCTTATTCTATTTTATGTTGGTTCTTAGTTCTGTTTTAAAATAGTTTTACTTGGTTTTATTCTTTCTATGTTTTACTATTGCACAATTCTCTGTGTTTGTTTTCCCGGTGTACAGCACTTTGGGCCTCCTTGACTGGTGGTGGAAGGTGCTTTATACTTCAATAAATGAAATGAAACTGAATACTGCATTTGCGAGCTCACTGTTCCAAATCCACAAACTTTAAAACCAGCATTTTCTTTCAAGGTATTTCCAACAATGCTCGAGTTGGGATGCGATACACTGAAACCCCTAGGGATTTCAGTGTATCCCTAAACTCCTCCTAGGGATAGACTGAATTCCTTAGGAGGAGTTTAAATTTGCAGCTGGTACTAAAAGTAGTTCTGCCATGGAATACATTTTTTTTGTCCGATTAATTAATTGTGACCTGTAACTAATTAATCTGATTAATAGATTTTAATTGCAATTTCTTTACCCTAATAATTGCTGTTAAAAGCCTCATTTTGAGGTATGGGCCATACTGGGATTTTCTTAACCCTCTGGAACCGACGGACGTCCTCAGGCGTCCTGCTGTGCAGCTGTGAGATCAACGTGATAAAACTCTGTCTAAAATTAACTTGAACTTTTTTATGGTCTGCAACTGATTTTTATTAAATTAAAAGGATAATATGGCCCTCATTTGTAGCGTATGAAAAAACTTTCATGTTAATAAATCTTATGTTAATAAATGAGGCGCTTAAAGTTGCAGTTAGTAGGAAGAATTGCAGAAACAATCAGCTCCTTCAGTCCAGGACGGCTTCAGGACAGAATTATTTGGTGTTCTAAACATTTCTTTGCTCTGACATGTCATGGCGTTTGCGCTGGAAAACCGTAAACTGGTGTTTATTTTAATAAATAACAAGAGACTGATCTTCTGCCATGAAGAGAATCTGTTTACCGTGTGAAGCAGTTTCTCTTTCTTCCTGGTACACGATAGAGCTGAGTGATGTGAATGAGAGTAAATCCCAAAACCAACACAACAGTTTGTCTGAGGTCAGTCCGCAGACACAGGACGTGAACGCCTGCAGTGGAAGTTTCTCTCGCACTTTTAATGTTACGAAAAGACTACGGCACACGCAACTGAGCCGTGACGCTGGCGGTGTAAGCGAGGGGTAAGGCTTTTCTTCTTTTCCGCAGACGCCACAGCCTCTCCTCCACCAAGCTGCTGAGCCCCCACTCCTCAGCGGAAGGTGAAGAGGAGAGCTCTGAGTTCCGGTTAGCCGTGGTGAACAGAGAGATCGTACGCAGAGGAGCCTTAATCCTCTTCTGTGACTATGTGGTAAGGAGGTCTGACCGACACAGAACCTCTGAATGCAGTAGGGCTGGGTATTGATAATGATTTCCAGAAATGATTCGATTCAACTCACTAGAGCCTGGATCGATTGGATTCCGATTTTTTTCCATTCTTTCAATTCTCTCAATTCAGTTCAATTTAGAGTTTACAGATTTAGACACATGTTTAGAATTGCATGAATAATCTATATATGTTTTGAATATATTGATATTAATCTGATCCAGTTCACATACTGTAAATGTATCAGTGAAATAATGAGATTGTTAATATCATCCAGTGTTACATGGATTCTCTAAAGGAGAAGTTCTAACTAAAATGTTCAGATCATTAACATTGGAAACATTGTTCTGCTTCTCCTGGAGGACGTTTCAGTTTGGACACTAGGTGGTGATCACACTATAGTATTACACCTTATTCTAGAGGAAAAATAGACCAAAAACTGTTCTTTTGACCACAAATAGATATTTTAAAAATGTTTCCCTAAAAGAGTTTTAAAAATTCATACCTGTGAGTTTATAAAGATGTTCATTTAGTCAGTAATGTATGTTTAGGTTGACTGAGTGTTAGCATTAGCTGTTCTATGGGAATTTCCATTATACGTAAGCATCAAGCTAGCAGACTTAAGCTTCATGTGCTAAATCGATTTATATTTTTTATTAATCGATTATTTTTAAATTAAGTTTAAATCAATTCAAATCTTTGAATTTATTTTATCAACCCAGCTCTAGAAGGCATGTGACGTCTGTGATGTTCCAAATGACTGAAAGTTCCTAGAGTTTCAGCATCAAACTAAAGTTTTAGAGCTTTTCTCTTGATGTCATGCTTCCACATTTAGTGCCAGAATCTTCACGACTCGGAGCACCTGACCTGGCTGATTGTCAATCACGTGCGTGACCTCATCGCCCTCTCCCATGAGCCTCCAGTTCAGGATTTCATTAGCGCTGTCCACCGCAACTCAGCTGCCAGCGGCCTCTTCATCCAGGCCATCCAGTCTCGCTGTGACGACCTCACCGCTGTGAGAAGAGCCTGCCTTTAGCTTCACATGAAGAGAGATTTCTTCTTTCCCGCCCATGACGTTGTCCGTGTCTCCTCCTGCAGCCCACCACTCTGAAGAAGACTCTGCAGTGTTTGGAAGGCATCCACCTCAGTCAGTCTGGGTCTCTGCTGATGCTGTATGTGGACAAACTGCTCTGCACTCCTTTCAGAGTTCTGGCTCGCATGGTGGACACGCTGGCGTGTCGCCGAGTGGAGATGCTGCTGGCTGAGACTCTGCAGGTACTCAATATATATCGTTCCTTTTTCAATGAAGGCTCTGGAAAACTTTCACTCTGAAGAACAAATGAATGCATTTATGACATGTTTGAGTCTCATCTGTTTTGTCTTCTCCACCTGATAGAACAGTATAGCCCAGCTTCCTGTGGAGGAACTGGACAGGATCCAGGAGTACCTCCAGACCAGTGGACTGGCTCAAAGGTTAGATTTCTGTGGTGCATGAAGCCAATCCTGCAGAAGTGAAAAGAGTTTCTGGATGCACCCTAACACCCTGGCACCCTAAACTTCAACTTTTGACGCGGAGAGGTTCTTAATCAAACGCCAATATGCAGGGACCTAGAGTGCAACCAATTTGGTAGCATTTGTGACTGGATTTTTCATTGGTGCAACTAAATAAAATTCTTGGTTGCAGCCAGTCGTTCTGTGATGAGAAAAAAAATCACATAATCTCCGCAACTCCACCACTGCCTTAGAAAAAAAATGTTGGGTGGACCGGTGCAGTCAGTGTAAGAATGTTGTCTGGAACCCTGATATGTGACGTGTTGGGAGTGAGAATGTGCTGCTTGAAGACAGCATTTCTGTAAGTTTCCTTTTTTTCCCCTCGAGGGACATCAGTCCATCGGTGCAATTGGCTCTAAAATGAGATCAAAAGCCACACATTTTAAAATAGAAACTCAAAAATGTTCTGTTGAAAGTCGTTTTCAATCTAACAGGTTTTCATCCAGATTCTTACATTCTTTCTCTCATGAAGTGATCACAAAATCATTCCACGCATCTACGTCTGGTCCGGCCCTTCTGTGGCCCACGAGTCCAACACTAAAGGGATGTTTATCACTACAGAGTTTATGGGTTTTCTTCATTATATTAGAGTATTGAAGTGTGAGGCACTACTTCATTAAAGTTGAAGTGTAATGTTAACAATGCAACTTCTGGTTAATTGAAAAAAACAGGTGGAAAAATAAATATTTGTTGTTCTTCTTTGGTAAAATACATGAATGGTTATTGAACTGTGACCCAAGAATACCTAAACTGTATTGTTGCCTCTGCACTAACCACACTCACCTGAGCACAGGTGAGTGTAGACTTGCACTAGTGCAGGAGTCTGTAAGCATGCAGGCAGGTGTTTGAAATGTGTTAGACATTCACATAGACGTAAATGTTAAATGTCTGGGTTGTCCTCTGCAGGCATCAGAGGTTCTACTCCCTGCTGGACAGGTTCCGAGCAACTGTTGCCAACACCAGAAGCCCCGTGCCTCCAGTGACATCACACCCATTAGATGGGGATCCGCCCCCTTCCCCTGAGCAGGTGGTTGCTGATAAGGTGGGTTTGTTTGTATTTTTTATTTTTGAAGAAGGAGCTGTTGCAGCTCCGGTGTTTGTCTTGTGTTCAGGAATGGTACGTGGCTCTGGTGAAGTCCCAGTGTGGTCTGCGTGGAGACGTGTCCCTCTTTGAGACAACAGAGCTCCTCACCAAGCTACCTTCTGCTGACCTGTTAAACATCATGAGCCGAAAGGTATGACGGAGTCGAACGGAACTCTGGAAGACTGGATGGCTTTTACAGGCCGGCCTGGCTGTGCTTTCAGGATTTCAACCTCAGCTTGTTGTGTCCATCCATGAGCGTGGGGGTTCAGAGACTGACGCGAGGTCAGGGCTCTCTTCTGTTGGAGACGACCTTACAGGTCACACTAGGGCAGCTGGCAGAGGTCACCGGGTCCCTTCCTGCCCCACACCAGTCCTTCCTGCCTCCAGCTGACCCCCAGCCATACTGGGAGCAGCTAGCTGCTCTGTATGGTGAGTCCTGACGGAAGTGTTAGCTGAAAGCAGGAATTTTGTCCGTTTGTTTCTGGACTTCAGGAGCTGGTTTTTTTGTCCTTCACAGACAAAGCAGGTTTCTACTCCAGGGTTTTGGCGCTCTGCAGAGCGCTGTCCCAGTATTTACTGAAAGTGAGCCAGCTGCCTTCATCACTGCAAATTCCTTCAGACAAGGAGCACCTCATCACCACCTTCACCTGCACCTCCACTGAGGTAAAAGGACCTAGAGATGCTGCTCTGTGTTCAGCTCTTTGCTTTACAGAGTCAGCCTCTTCTCTCATCAGTTTCTTCACACTAGCTCCAAATATGGGATTTCTGGGGTGGAAAATGGAAGACCGTCTTGCTCCTTTAATTCCACCTTTTAAAGCCTTGTCCCCGTCTTGTTTCCCTCTGCGTCTGCGGGGGATCTGGCGGCCAGGTCGTGGCGTGGCGCCTGCTCCACAACCGGCTGCCCTTGAGTGTCGACCTGCAGTGGGCCATGTCCTGTCTGTGTCTGGCCCTGCAGCAGCCCTGTGTCTGGAACAAGCTGTCCACCCCAGAGTACACCACCCAGACCTGCTCCCTCATCTACTGCCTACGCCTCATTATTGTTGCAGGTACCACTAATGACAGCAGCAAGCTCCTAACTGTCATTGAACCTCACCCCAATGACATCTCTGCAGACCAGCTGATGTTTACCAAAATGCTTAAGTCCTGTCTGAATTTCTGTGGTTTTTCCTCACTGTATTTGTCAGACCGTAAGTTGCAGACGGCAAAAAAAGCATTTATAAGTCATACTTTTAGTTAAAATTAGGGATGTAACGATTCAGTCAATTCACAGTTTTAAAGTCACGGTTTAGATTTTTGTCTGATTGAATTAAATGTATTTTAAGCCCAACTCTGTTTTCTTTTTGCTCCTTACATCAAACTGTCTGTTTTCCTACTAACAGAAATGATTCAGTACAAATAAACAATTATACGTAATACTGAAATGATCACAAATCCTTTCAAACTCGGTTCATGTTGTGCTCCATGTGACGGACCGCTCCACACACACTCAGCTCAACCCCCCCACCCAGCTCACTGCACGCGCTCACACTCGCAAATGAGCGGAGACAAAATATAGAGAACTAAAGAGAGTTCACTAAAAAGAGCACGTCTCCCAGGAAGCAGTTAGAATGGAAACAGTGGTGAAGCTGCATCGTCACCATGACTGTTGACATGGTAGATTGGTCAAAGTTGTGATGAAAATGTAAAGTTTTAGGGTGAGGAACAAATCTCGACTTTGATTGAATTTGTGTTAATAGTTGTGATCGTAACATCCAGAAATCCTGGAGGGAATGACTTATGGGAGGGGGGCACAGATGAACAGGTATCCCTTCTGGGACTCACAGCGAGCCTGCATGGAGAAACATTTAGACGCAGGCTGGTGCATCAATGAACATGTTGACGAGTTTGAATAAAGGTGACAGTTTCACCAAGAATCCTTACTAGGATCTTTACTTTATAAAGATCGCTGATTCGCAATCTTTATAAATGCAGTAAATTGTATTAAAATATGATTAAAATATCATCTGGGGACGATGTATTTTTGTTCTGAAATGCAGATTAATGTAGGATTTTAAGTTTACGAACTAAAACAAAGAGCCGTCGTACTGCCAACAGAAGTAAACACATCTTTGTGACGGTGAAGCTTCCGGTTTTCAAAGTAAAACTAGTGAGAGCTTTTTTCGGTTCAAAAACTGAGACTGAAGTTCTGCTTACAGACATAACTTCTGAAACAATGAATTAGCTTTAACATCGGAGCTTTAGCTCCAGTGTTTACATTCTTTTGGTTATGATAACTCTTCAACATTTGACGTAATTAACGAAACTCCAGCTTATTCTGAAGAAACAGCCTCACGCTGCTGAAAGAGGATGGAATCAACGTGAATCAGCTGATTCTGCTGAGAAAAAGAGAACTTTTTTCATACGAGCTCTGCACCAATATGTAATGCTTAGAACGTAAAATATTGAAGAACTTTGAGGATAAAAACTGTGGAGAACATTTTCAGGTTTTGCTGTTAAATGATCCAAAACAGCAGTGATTTAAAAAAAAAAAAATTTCATGTTATGTTACTGCTGAACTTAACCAGAGGGTTGACAAAAAAAGTTTAAAATGACAAACAAAATTTCTTTTTATCTGAATTTTTGTGTTTTTTTAATCAGTTTGTTCATTCCAATCTCCTGTTCTAAATAAAGGTATAAATGATGATTAAATACAAATAATTTTAATTTTCATCCATCCAGTAAATAGACATACACATAGCAATAAACATATTAAAAAGTAAGAATCGTGGTTCAACTCGTGAATCGTTGAGCTTGATTCATGAATCGGATCGCCACCTAAGCAATGATCCACAGCCCTAATCTTTACATTCTTGGTTAAAATGTCACAAAGTACATCTCAAACAAGTACAAAGGTTGCACCTGAACATAAGTCACACCCCTGGCCAATTTACACAAAAAAAGGTGATTTATTTTTTGAAAATTAGGTACTATATTTGTTATGAAATTAAATGAGATGAACTTGTAAATGTGTTAACTCTTTGTGCACAGGTCATCCTGTCTGTGTTTCTGAAGCGTTGGGTATGGACAGGTTGTTCTGGAACGAGTCTGTCAGATAACTTCAAATGTGCTCTATGCTGTGCAGTGGCTGTGAGTCCAGGTGACCGCCTGCTGCATGCAGAGAAGAGACCGGCGGGACACAAAGACCCTGATGGAGATGATGTGGACTCGGGGAGTGCCAACAGTGAGATGCTGCTTTTAGAAAACGTTTGAGGAGGATGTTTCTGTGCAGTCAGAGTCCATGTGTCTGTGTTGCAGACCCGTGCGAGTGGCGGGCGTGTGAGATCATGGCAGAGCTGGTCGAAGGGCTGCAGAGCACCCTCTCCTTGGGTCACCCCAAAAACTCTGCCTTCCCCGCTTTTCTCACCCCAACATTGCGCAACGTCATCATCAGTCTGTCCCGGCTGCCGCTGGTCAACAGCCACACCCGAGTGCCGCCGCTGGTCAGAGCATGTTCCTCTAAGTGCTGGTTTCGGGTCAGTCTGTGCGGGTGTCGGTTAAACACTTGTGTGCATGCAGGTTTGGAAACTGGGCTGGTCCCCCCAGCCAGGAGGAGAATTCGGCACCGCTCTGCCCGAGATCCCTGTGGACTTCCTGCACGAGAAGGATGTCTTCAGAGAGTTCCTGTACCGCATCAACACTCTGGGTACAGAACGACCTTACAGTTTCTGATGGCGTCACAACTTCCTCTGAGCCTGAGCCTGTTCTTCTGCGTTTTCAGGCTGGAGCAGCAGGACTCAGTTTGAGGAGACCTGGGCCACTTTGCTGGGGGTGCTGGTCACCCAGCCCATAACAATGGACCAGGAGGAGGAGACGCAGCAGGAGGTGTGAACACTCTAGCTGCATCTAGAAATGACTTTCCAAAGAGATTAGTGATGGTTTCTCTTGAGAAGATGAGGTAGAAATAGTTGTTTGTGATCTTTCATTGAAACATGAGAAAAAAACCAAAAGACTTGAACCTCGCTCCGTCGTGATGGCATCAGAGGGAAGCATCTGCTCATCGTTCCTCTCTCTTAGAGCGGTTTGTTGTAGTTTGTCAACTTTACAAACCAAAAGAAATCTTGAACATTTTGCCTTTAAAGAAGAAAAACCATTTCTGACCTTTAAAAAAAAGCTAATGCAGTTTATAAGGAAAAGAAAGTTGTTTAACAGGTTTTTCAAGTGTTGTTTGTATTACAGCAGCAAAGATTTGTTCACAGTAGGAATGGTGTTTAAATCTAAATCAGAAACCACATTGTGGTCATTCTAATCATCTGATGTTTTTGGTTACTTATGCTGCAAGTAGTTACATCTTATAGAGGTACGATAAAGAATGAACACACTGCATTTTAAATACAAAACGTTCTGACGTTGTCAGACAAAATAAAGCAGCTGCTACATGCCCCTCACTCCCCCCTTCTGCCCCTGCTACCCTGCTCAGAGCCACATGTGACAAATTCATAGGAAAAACTGCTTTGTGTAAAATGTTGGCTTTTCTGTTGGATTTATCTCCATAGCAACTATTTTACCATCTGGTCTCCTGGGGTCAAACACATCTTGTGATTTTTAGAAACATTTTTAGATTTCCTAGGCAACAGAGGGTTTTTGTTGCCACGCCCACATTCTTAATATCTTCATATTGTTGTTTTACAATTTTGTTCAGCTTGAGCAAACAATTCATTGTATTAATTTTTACAATGTTCAGGTAAAAAAATGTGTGAGCAACAGCAGAACACCACTTTTATAGCTCACCACTCCAACGCCCCTCAAAATCTACAAACTTTGAAACCAACATTTTTCTCAAATAGCTTCCAATGATGCTTGAGGAGCTGGGAGGCGATACAAAGATCATAATCCCTACGAGGAGTTCTAATTTGTAGCTGGTACTAAAGGTCTCTTTCTTGGAAAATTCAAGATGGCGGCCCTGTTCCTAAGGTCAAAGGTCAACTTCAATTGCAAGCTTAAAGGACTAGTAATGGGGTTGTGGGTCTTTTTCAGTGTTAACTGTAGTTCGCCTTATATTCACAATTTCCAAATGTTTTGCCGTGTTTTGAGCAAGAAATATTGAAATCCTGTCACTTCTGGGGAAAAGCTCAGTTTTGGTCACGTGGTGCGTGTGACGTCAAAGGGGTCAATATAGCAAGATGGCTTCTCCTTTGCGTGTCGGAGCTAGCGATAGCGGCGATATTTCAAGGTCCACAATTCTGTCTTCAGACTCAGATTGTGGAAACATTTGTTCTGAAAGTGACTCTGATTCAGAGGCGCCGGGTGTTTGTGGTTTGAGGACTGTAAAGCCCTATCAATTTGAGCCGGTAGCGCGGAAAGTAGGAGCTCACAATCTGGCAATGACATTGACAGTGACGCTGAGAATGCCGATGAAAACGACGATGTTCCTCAGTTAGAAGAACGGGCTGGCTTATTTACAGATTGGTTTTAAAAACAAAGAAATTCTGAACCTTTTGATTCAAGATTCAAGATTCTTTATTGTCATCCAACACGCGAACATGACGGACAAAATTTGGGACTGTGGTCCCGTATAATATAAATAAATATAAATAAATAGAAGAGCAGAAGTTGCACATATTAACAGCGAGGGTATAAATACAAAATGACCGGAGTGCAATTTACAGCTAAGGTGGCAATGGTGCATTGTAATGTCCTTGAGATGTTTCTGAAGGCTGGGTTTGGAGCATTTCGGATAGGTGGCTGGTTTATGGGGGGGCTATAGGGGCATGGGCGTAGACAGAGAGATGGCTAAAGAGCATTCAGCAGACGCACCGCCTCAGGAAAGAAGCTATTCCTG
>NC_050512.1:4463736-4483060 GCF_002922805.2 Oryzias melastigma | reverse complement strand
TTTTTTTTTTTTTTTTAACCCCTTAAGACCTTTTGTCTCCATTCATTTTTGAATGGTTTCCTCCACTATGTCATCATTTTTGTCCAGGTACGAGGTGTATGGGAGTTTTGGTGAGTTTTTCAGTCTGTGTTGGGGGCGAGTTTTGCTTTAGAAGACGCAATGAGAAAGAAGAACTGTGGAAAGAGTCTGGTTCTTCAGTCCAGGACAGCTGTGGGACGGAATGTCTCTCCAGACATGGTTTTTCATACAATCGAAAGCAGGGGTGCTCAAACTTTTTTTGGGCCACATCGCTGTTTTCTTCTCTGATGGGGGGCTGGGGGCAGTTTGTAAGCTAACAGAAAAAGTGTAACAATCACAGTTTTTCCAGAAAGCCAATCACAACCATATTTGAATAATTCCTTTCTGTAATCTTCACAGAGAAAATAATTCTAAAACATTCCAAAATAGAACAGTAAATAGTGAATCTTCTCCTGTCATGGTTCTTTGGAGACATTGGAGAGCTGCAGCTCCTCACACAGAGATCTTCTTAGCCATCCGGATCTTTTATCTCTTAAGGTCGTTTTATTTATTATCAATAACTATATAAACTTATGCACGAAATGAATAACTGATGTAAAAAAGTGTTTTTATATTTAGAAGTCTAAAATATGCGAAATATTTTTTTTTCCTCCCAGATAAAATGTACATGATAAAAACAAAAAAAGCAATTATTTAATATTTAACTTTTAAAGTGAATCAAAACAAAATACTTCAACCACAACCCAAAATACTAACTATAAAGTGCAAAACAAAAAGAATAAAAAAAGTAAATGTGAAATCATGGTAAAGGTTAGCATTTAGAAAATTTCTCCTCTTTGTGAAGAGGTTTCTTTTCTGGTTTCTTCTGTCAGTAATGATCTGATCTGCTCTGGAGAAAGTTGTTCTCGGGTTGTGGAGTCAGTTCTGTTTGAAATTCTTTTTGAACAGATTCTAAATTATTTCTTCCTTTTATCAATAACAGAGAAATGGTTCCAGATCTTTGTTCTTTTTTTAGAGTCACTCATTTTTTAAGCTTTTGTGTTGATGTTGTTTGTCATTCTGGCAGCTGTCCGGTCAAACTCTTTTTCTCTCATTTATATGGGGAGTTGAATTTTAAAAATAACTTGTGACGGCGAAACCCACGAATTACAGTTACAGATGTTAAACTCCTCACTATACACTCTACACTTCTCTCAGACAGACGTGGACATTTTCAAATTCAGGATTATAGAATGAAAACAAAGATTTGATCTCGATCAAAGATTTATATGGATCTGAAGAGCTGCACAATAGACAGAGCACGGAGGAGATTGATTGACAAGGTCTCCAGCCAATCAGGACACAGAATAGGATGCGCTGTTAAAAAAAGAAAGTAGCAGCGTGATCGCACTGAGAGCAGGTGAACTGCTAAGACTGTATTCTGTTCTATTTGACAGAGATTTGTGGGCTCAGAAAGAGGCTACAGACAGGTGGTATAAGAACTCATGTCTATAAGGGTCTTGATCATATGGCCAGATTGAAAAAACAAAAAGCAAAAATGGGTCTCTGATACTGTTTGGGGGCCGGGTCAAATGTGGAGGTGGGTTGCATCCGGCCCATGAGCCGTAGTTTGGGGACCCCTGGTCTGAAGCATAAACATAAAGCATAATGGCAGGATATGACAGTCCTCTGTGCTGCAGCCGGGACATTGATGGCGTGATGACAAACACACTTGCATCTCTCCAAAGCCCAATCAGACGCCTCCTAACTTATCCTGACCATTTGAAACAACGACGGATACAAGAGTTTACAGCCTAAGCTATCACTAGTTACGTCTTTACTAGTAAAGAAACCAACTGAAGGAAAATCTGTTTCTCTTCCTCATCCAAACTGAACTATTTGTGAAGAACAATCTGAAGTGAGATGTGAATCTGAACTGCAGAGTTTTGGAGCACACTGCAGAAGAGGCTGATAGGAGAACCAAACATGTTTTCTCCTATCTGTCTGTAGGAGGACCTGGAGCGTACCCAGCTCAACGTGCTGGCAGTGCAGGCCATCACCAGCCTGGTGCTGAGTGCCATGACCCTGCCCACTGCCGGGAACCCGGCCATCAGCTGTCTGGAACAGCAACCCCGCAACAAAAGCCTCAAAGCCCTGGAGACACGGTAGATGTCCGGCGTCATCTCCTGAGCCCATGTGAACATACTCAAACAAAATGTCTAATTCTCAGGTTTGGGAGGAAACTGGCGGTAATACGAGGGGAGGTGGAGAGAGAGATTCAGGCTCTGGTGTCAAAGAGAGACAACATTCACACGCACCACCCATACCACGCCTGGGACCCCGTCCCCTCCCTGTCGGCTGCGTCTGCAGGTAAGCAGGCAGAGCACGGCTGCGTGGACGTCTGCGGCTGAGCGGAGGTCGCTCACGCTGCTGTTTGTGGGCCTGTTTCAGCAGGAACCCTCCTCAGCCACGAGAAGTTGCTGCTTCAGATCAACACAGAGAGAGAGATGGGCAGCATGGACTACAAACTCGGGCAGGTGAGCCGAGCACGAGGTAAGAAGACCACACGAGGAGGGTCCAGCCGCTGACGGCTCTGATACAACTCTACAGGTCTCCATCCACTCAGTCTGGCTGGGAAATAACATCACCCCACTGAGGGAGGAGGAGTGGGGGGAGGATGAAGAGGATGAAGCTGACACCCCTGCTCCCACCTCCCCCCCATTATCTCCTATAAACTCCAGGTAAAGCGGCTCCGTAACAACATGCAGTCGGTGTATACATGTGGTGGAAGTGTATCAGCAGAGAGGAGAGGTTTGGAATGATTCTCTTGTGACATAAGCTGTGTTCCCATTAGATATATGCATAAACTTTATCAAAATTCTAGAAATGTCCAAAAAAACACAATTTCACAATGACACTGTTTCCATTAAATTATAATTACGTGAATAAATACAAACCAACTACGTGGTAAGTCATTAAAAACACAGCTACTGTGACTTTGTGCTTTTGTTTATTATCTGGGAGCTGTTTGATCCATCAGGAAGCACCGCGCTGGAGTGGACATCCACTCGTGTTCTCAGTTCCTCCTGGAGCTCTACAGTCAGTGGCTGATCCCCGGCTCCCCGGGTCACAGGAGGACCCCCACCATCCTCATCAGTGAGGTGGTTCGATCGGTGAGCGGTGTTGCACGCTGATGTCATCCTTTCATAACTAAAACGGAATCTGATTTATGTTTATTCATTCTTCTTTAACACCGGCGATGTCACCATCAACACCTAAATAACACAAGCTCTTTGATGTACCGTAACTCCTTGATAGTGATGTAACCATTCAGTCAAGCCACCATTCAATCCGATTCAGTTTTAAAGTTATTATTTCCATTTTTTCCAATTTTGTTCTCCTCAAAAAATGTTTTCTTTTTGCTCCTTACATCAAACATCTTTGAAAAAAGGGTGGTGTTTGTTTGAGTAAGTCTGTGAGACCCCGTGTTACCTGCAGCTGCTGGCAGTGTCAGACCTGTTCACTGAGCGGAACCAGTTTGAAATGATGTTCTCGACGCTGATGGAGCTGCAGAAGCTCCACCCACCAGAGGATGAGATCCTGAACCAGTACCTGGTCCCT
Source organism: Oryzias melastigma (assembly GCF_002922805.2). NCBI lineage: Eukaryota > Metazoa > Chordata > Actinopteri > Beloniformes > Adrianichthyidae > Oryzias > Oryzias melastigma. The sequence continues at coordinate 4,479,442 of NC_050512.1, read as the reverse complement.
GCCGTCTGTAAAGCTGCTGCTGTGCTGGGCATGGTGAGTGAAGCTGTTCTGTAGAAAGCGGGGGGGGGGTGTCTCGAGGAAAAAAGATGTTGATCTTCAAATTGAACCTTTGCAGGACAAAGCCATCGCTGAGCCTGTGTGCCGCCTGCTGGAAACCACCCTGCGCAGCACCCACCTGCCCAGCCGCATGGGGGCCCTGCATGGGGTGCTGTATGTGCTGGAGTGCGACCTGCTGGATGACACAGCCAAGCAGCTCATCCCTGCTGTGTCAGAGTATCTTCTGTCGAACCTCAGGGCCATTGCTCAGTGAGCGTCTTCTTCCCTTTGAACCGATTCTGTTGAAGCTTCTTTGCAGTAATAACATCAGCAGCGAAACGGCTCCCGCTTCAGTCATGTTTGAAACAGAAACCATTCTGACTGGAGTTGTTCTTTCTGTTTTGTAGTTGTGTGAACCTGCACAACCAGCAGCATGTGTTGGTGATGTGTGCAGTGGCCTTCTACATGATGGAGAACTACCCTCTGGACGTAGGACCAGAGTTTATGGCTGCAGTTATACAGGTGAGTTCTGCTGAATCCTGACGGCAGGGTGATGCGAAACAGTTTTCACTTTGATAGATTAGATTATTCAGAAGTCTGTTGTTGTTGCTGTGAAGAGAGAGATGGTTTTCTACAAACTCAGACACCACCAGACATTCTGGGATCTCTGAGGAACAAGGATAAGGTCAGCTCGTTACCTGAACACAGCAGGTACTCATTTATTACAGGAGTTGTATTCTGAAATTGACCCGAGATGGGCAAAATCCACAAAATCTCTTTATTATTCTGTACCACAGAACTGTATGTGTGTAGTATGTAAAATTTGTTGGTAAAAATACTCCTGACTCCACACTTTATCCACTTTTCTCAGATAACATTTTCACTTTTTTGTCTCTTTTTTTAAACTCTCAAAGTTCAAACCTTCATAGAAAAAGAAGTCCAGGATTATAGAATAAAGACAAAGATCTGATCAAAATGAAGATTGATAACCCTTGATATGAAATTCCATTAAAGAAATGTAACAGTGGACAGTGAAAGGTGGACCACATTCAAGCGAGGAACCCCCGTATACGGAGCTCTTCCATCAATGGATTTTTCTTTCCTTATGCCACTTGTCCACTTCCAGGTGACAATCCCAATTTCTGTACCTTAAACTGAAAAAAAAAGGTCTGCACCTCCTTTGCACTACTGAGTCTAGACCCCGTGCAGTTCAGCAGTTCTGTCTCTAATACCTGGTCTCTGCAGGAAGTTGGAACTTTGGATGAAAATCAAGCTAAAGTTGCAGAAGTTTACGGACACTACGTCAGGGTCAATACATGTTGTATGGAGAGATTTTTTTTAAAACAAAAATATATATTGGTGCTCCACATTAAAGCCGTATTCAACATTTACATGATATTCATTATTAATGCGTTATTCTATATTAACGGTATAATATCGAATAACGCATTATTTTGTATTAATGTGCTAATTTGTATTATCCTGTTATTTTGAGTTAACCCGATAATACAAATGAATGCATCATCTCAAATTAATGCATTATTTTATATTAATGCAATATTTTGTATTGATGCGTTATTTTGTATTAGCGCGTTAGTGCATATTGAATGAATGAATAAATGAATGGATGAATGAAATGGTTTATTTCAAGCAATCAGGTCACAATACATGATATAACATAACACTTAGTGAATCACAAGTAGATCACTTGAAAGGGAGTGGAAGGAAGCGATCTTATATAATCCCACCCCGACTCCACCATTTTCTCTACATGAATTATCAATATCCGGTTCAGGACTTAATATCAAATATTAATAGAATCAGGATATTAAGGATCATTAACATCATTAATGTAATCAAGTTTCAAAGCATCCACGACAAATCATTTATATTAATCAGTAAAGAAAATTAATACCATAGTGATTGTAAGCTTTTCAGTAATCATTACTGCATATTACATAAACAATAATCTAATATTCTCATTGAAAAAAGACACTTTGTGCATGAATTATGATAATACGAAAAATAATAATTAAATCATCTTCATTTGCTAATGCAGTAAAGATCTAAATATTCTCATAAAAAGAAGACAATTGGTGCAGATTGTATTAATCAAAGAATGATTATGAAAATAGAAAAAGTAAAAAGCAAAAATCATCTTCACTAGTTTATGGAGAAAAATAATCTAAATATTCTAATTAAAAAAAATACAATTTGTGCAGATTGTGTTCATCAAAGAATGATTATAATAACAAAAATTAATAAGTTGAAAAGAAAAGGATAAAAAAGTTGAGCAGAAATCAGTGCTACATCACATCTTAGGAGCAAGTTTAAGGCCACATAATCGTTCTTTGTTGTTATGACTGAGAGACTGTGAAGGTCTCATCTCAAGGGAAATGTGCTCGTTCTGCAGCTCAGAATCGGAGGTCACATCCAGCGGTTTTTGAGTTCACATTTCACATTTTGCTTGAATTAAAGAGTTAAAAATGCGTAATCCCACAGTTCTCAAAGTCTTTCAAGGATTTTATTTCCAGAGGCTTCGTCTGATCCGGTGGTCCGAGTGGTTTTTCAAAGATTCTGGAGTTCAGAATCCACGTACTGTGGATCTGTTTCTTCGATCGTAGGAGCCTCGCGTGCTTCGCCAGATCAGCGTAATATTTACACTGATGATTGTTAAGATAAACAGCAGAACCCTTCAGGTGTTTTCTTTGTTTTAGCAGAGCTATCTTGTGCTTTCGATTCACAAACCTGATCAGGATCGCTGGTTTATCCGTATTCTTTCTCCGAGCAAGCGGATGACAGACCTCAACATTATTTAGGTCCAAGGAAATCCCTTTAGACACAAGAAATACTTCTACAACTTGATTGTCAATGGTCACGTTAGCATTCATCACAGCTCTGTTAGCATCCATGCTAGCGCTGGTAGCACCAGGGTTGTAGTTGAAGTCCAGAGAGAATCTCATTATTCATCCGTGCTTGTTGATCCATGTCATGCACACTTCCTCTCCTGGAGATCTTGGCGATTATCTTGTTGTTCGTTACGTGCTTTTTCTTGACAGAAATCTTCCAGGAGTTGTAGCTATGGTGTTAGCTTAGCTTCCAGCAGAGCTGCTAGCTTAGATTCAGAGAGAACTGCCGGGGTTAGCTTAGACTGTATGTCGGCTAACGCGACTTTGAGCTCTGCCAGATCGGCTTCAAGATTTTTCTTTGGTGCCATGTTCAACTCTCCTCGTTGCGGTAGTTGTTGCTGCAGCTCGGTGATTAAAGTCGCTTGTGGGCAACTTTAAAAAACTTTAAAAGCCGAAGAGTTGAGGAGAGCTGGAGACACACGTCTGCTCGTGACCCGGAACCGGATGTCTCATATAACGATTTATTTTATACCAATGTGTTATTGTGTATTAACATGATACATACATATTAATGCGTTATCTAAAATTAACACATTATTGCATATAAAGGCGTTATGTTGTATTAACGCGTTAGGGCACATTAAGGCGTTATATCATATTAATGCATTATTTTATATTTGGGATGTCCTGATCAAACCACTAGATGATCACAGATTCAGACTTCTGGGATCAGGAACTCTTTTAAAAACATTTTAAACTGGCAACAAGTGTCTCTGTTGGTTTGTCTTAATGTAAACAACATATAAAAGGCATTTCAACAGAAAATGCTGGTTTGTGTTAAATGTTAAACTTTTTGCGCTGCCACAGACAGATGGCTAAACAGCAGCTGCTAACTGCTGCATGCTAGCTCCGTGATTTAACTCCTTAGGACCCGAGCTGTCCTTTGATATGCCTGTTTGATTTACCTGACAAAAGTTTTAAAATATTAACTACAGTGGTAATAAAACCAAAAATGTGATGTCTCAAAAACCTAAAAAAAGAATTACATAATCTTAAAAAAAAAACCAACAACAAAAAAACGAATAAATTGTTTTAATGATATCATCTAGTCATGAACACTCGTCATCAAATTCATGCTAAAACAAAGTCATAGTTTATTTTTAAGAATTTTAAATGAGGACAGGAATCACATTTGGTCAAAAATGTTCAATAGCTCTTAAGATGTTAAAGCTAAAGTCACTAAACTTTATCACACGACTAATTATCACATATATAACAAGAAATTTTTATTTTTTTCCTAGTTTATATTTGCTGTATTTTTACTTGTTTATTAAAGCTACTTCACAGTAAGGCTGGATCTAGGCATGGGCACGGTGGGGCAATTCCCCCCCTAATTTCAGGACTGCCCCCCCAAACGTGACGCCATGCAAACAATAAAAACAGAGCGCTCTCTGCTCTCTCTGGCTCCCATTCAAAGTAGCTGCTAGTGCTGATTGGTAGATCCAAAGGAGGGCGTGGCCTCTCGCTTCACTCGGGTCCTCCTCTCTCACTCCGTTGCTCACGCGCACTCAGGCTCAGCGCGGGCAGAGACACGCGGTTCTCAGTAGGCGGAGCTGGGCAGAACTGTTTAGAAGTTTTTGTCTGCTGTTTGTCGCTGAAATGACTCGATTACCCAAAATTTTAACTCTTTCTTGTCCTCATCTGTTGCTCTCGTTGTTGTAATGTGGAGGAAAAAGCGAGAAACGAGTTGACAATGTTCAGGTTTCTGGTTGCTAAAGCTAGCGCTGTTTGTAGCAGCTAAGCTAACAGTACCGGAGCATTAGCTGTGTTTGAGATAACTCGCCTGGGACGCCTCGGTGAGAGCAGGGGGCTGCAGGGGGGAAAGATGAAGGCGGACAGTGGGAAGTTGGGGTTGTCTTTCATATTCCATTGAATTTTGGTATAAACTTTAATATTATGTTATTTACAATATTTTTTTTAACATTTGTCCGTGGACAACAGATGTAAAATAGCTGCTGGGTTAATTTAATGTCCACTGTCCTGGATAAATAAATAAAATTGAAATTCTTGTTCATTTTTAAAGGCAACAATAACACATTATTTGAAATCTTCTTCATTTATACATCATTGATTTACTACTATGTTGTCTGTAGCGAAAATGCATTATGAAATTTAAAGAATCATCCTGATGTTTATTAATATTTATAGTGTATTGAGTAATTTAGTGAAAATAACAAGAAACGATCCAGCAAAATACCAAAACTACACTACAGGATTTCAGATGCTGGATTTGAACTAATTCCCTGCTGATGAAAATAAATTCTGTTATCACTAAAGATTTTCTCATCCATGGATTTTCTTAAAGCAATTTTGAAACAGGAATCAAGAGTTTCTCCAGTAGCAACTTGTTGATTTGGTACATTGATGATGACAAAAAGAGATTTTTTTTATCATCTGTTACAAAGAAAGTGTGTTGGCTGTTTTAATAGTTAAAATAGTTTAGTATTTATAAACTAATCTTAAATAAAGTGACAAAATACACATAATAAAAAATAAAAATGCAAAAAAACCCTAAATAATAAATGGTTAAACAGAACATTAAAATAAGTAAATAAAAAGCAACAAAAAATACATAAAAATATATTTTAAGACAAAAAATAAACCAAATAGAAACTATTGCAAATGAATAAAAATGACTCAAAGTAATAAATAAATGAATAAGATGTCCTAAAAAAGACCAAAAAGAGACGGATAAGCAAACAGACTTTTGATCCGGATGTCAGCTGGACGAGGAAGTGAAGATCTTCATGGACAGAACTTCCTCCAAAATCCTGATTCTTTCTCCTTCCAGTTCACCAAAGACTCTTTTAGCTAATTCTCCAATGTTTATTGACTGTGATCAATACATTCAATCATTGGTTTCTCAGAGTTCTTGATAAAATAATCAAAGCTAACATCAAAATGCTCTTTCATTGATTTACAATCCTTTCCAACTGCGGTCAAATGAGCCGCCGTTCACATTTCCGTGGTCACATCAAGAAGCTCCGTGGAGTCTGGTGGAGATTTTCCAGCGTTCTCAGTCCTGCTACCGTAAGTATTGGATGAAACTCACACCAAAAATCCAGTGATGCTGATTTGACCACAGAAATGTGAACGGCGGCTCATTTGACTGCAGTCAATGTGAAGATACCATCTTCTCTTCTCCAGAACCTGAACTAGACACTAGGAACAGATGAGGGTTTAGTGCATGTGCAGCAGAGCTGTTGATGGAAAGAAGATCATTCATTCAAACAGAGTCTGTCAGGGTTTGGTGTGTGGACACAATCGCAGGACAGGTATCAGCTCCAAAAAAGTGTCTTTAATAACATAAGAATCCAAAAAACTAAGGAAGAGCTCAAAGCTGGAAAAAACGGGATCAGTCTATTAAAGTCAAAGTCCAAAAACTATAAGCCACACTAAACCTGAAATGGCAGACAACATTTGGTGCATCAAGTGACAAGACAAACCTGCAAGGAAGTGAGGGGAGAAACTCATATATATACACAGGAAGGGGAGTGAAAAAAGAACCAAAAGACACAGGTGTAACCCATCAGGGGGGAAACACATGACAGAGTCTGTCCAAGACAGTTTGACTGATTTAAAAGGAGAAATACTCAGAAATGTAAAAACAAAATGATTTCTTATTACAATTGTTCTCTTTCAGAAGAAAAATGACACACAGACATGATAAAAACTCTAAAAACAGGACTTTTATCAGATTGGGGCGTTTTATGGGCTTGGTAGGATTTTACACCGGAACCATTTTGTATCCCTAAACTTGCCCCCCCGATATTCTGTTTGCACCCCCAATAGGGGCTGGCTAGATCCGGCCCTGCTTCACAGAAGTGTTTTATTTAAGTTTTTAATGATAAAAGAAGGTTAATTCAATATAAATAAGTTACAACAAAAATCTGTTTATTTAATTTGTCCATGTTTTAAATGTGTTGTAAAAGTATCGGATCGGGACACGGTATTGGCAAATCCACTAAATCCAATGACTCAGAAATAGATCGGGTCCAAAAAAACCTAATCAGGACATCCGTAGTTTATACTAATAAGTTATTGTGTATTAACGTGATAATACAAATGAATGTGTTATGTCATATTAACGCGTTCTATCATATTAATGCATTATTTTATACTAATGCATCATTCTGCATTAACGTTATAATACATATCAACGTGTTTCTCATATTAAAGCATTATTTCATATTAACGTGTTATTGTGCATTAATGTGATAATACAAAATGCGTTGTCTCATATAACGCATTATTTTATACTAATGCGTTATCGTGAATTAACGCAATAATAAATATTAACACATCATCTCTTATGGATGCAACAGTTTGAATTAGCGCATTATTTCCTATGAACACGGTATTCCAGATTAACGCAGTAATAAACATTAACGTGATAATCTATATTAGCGCTCTATTTGATTTATAATTTGTTATTTTGCACCAACGTGTTATTTGCGGTCAACGTACTATTTTAAATTATTGCGTTATTTTCTATTAAACCAATATTCAACATTAAGAATCCAAGCAGATTCCAGCCGAGCCGACCTGAAATCCAGCTTGATCAAAAATGTTTTCTACCAAAAACATTTTTTATTACTTTTCATAAACTCAATAAAGAAAATTTATGAGAAAAAAGATGAAGCAAAAAAGGATTAAAAAGCAGAATTCCAGGAAAAATGTCAAACGGACAGCAGTGCTTTTAGGAGAGAAATGATTGTGTTTTGGGCTGCCTGGTAGCTGAAGCCACACGGGCAGACTGAAGAACAGCCACATAAGAAAGATCTCATCATGGAGCTGTGAGGTCTGTGATGTTCTTCTATCAACAGAAATATACATGGCCCCTTTTGTCTGAATTTGTATTAATTTTCATTTAAGGACATGTTGATTAGTTTGTTGATAGATTTTATTCTTGTTGTTATTATAACATTACACCTAAAACTTTCATTCTATGTTGTAAAAACAGTTTGTTAAACATTTTCTGGATTTCCACAGCAAAATGAATCCCTTTTTCCAGATGGAATTTTCTGTTTTTGCATTATTTAATGTCTAATGTGTGAATATAAAATGGAAAAATGACTAAATAAAGGTAGTGTTACATAGGTGAGATTGTGCTGATTAAAATGATACCAAATAAGCAAACAGGTAGTCTTTCAAATTGAAAATGGAAGTAAATTCAAAAGTAGACAAAAACAGAGTTTTAGGCTCTTGGTTCCAAATAATTAAAATAAACTTTCCAAATATACAATTTTGTGCGTGATTTCACTTTCTGATTATTTGCAGATAATAATTGCCTGGTAAATACTGTAACTTGATAAATAAGTAAATAAATAATAATAATAGTTGTGATTCATTTTTTTCCAGGTTTGTGATAAATGAGTTACATGTTTTAATCGATTATCAGCCCTAATATATTTAAAAACAGAAATGTATCTGTTCCTGTGCACTTACTTCCCTCTCAGTTGTGTGGGGTCATGGTGTCGGCCAGCGAAGACTGCACCCCCTCCATTATCTACCACTGTGTGCTGCGCGGACTCGAGCGCCTCCTGCTGTCGGAGCAGTTGTCCCGCATGGATGGAGAGGCGCTGGTGAAGCTCAGCGTGGACCGTGTCAACATGCCGTCCCCGCACAGAGCCATGGCCGCCCTGGGCCTCATGCTCACCTGCATGTACACCGGTAAACCACCGTCTGCTGTCCCTGGTGCTTGGTGCTGGTGACTGGTGCTGCTGCAGCTCACTGTAACACTGACCTGCATGAACTACTGCTAACCCCTCACCGCACTGCTCTGTGTTTGTACATCCATCCTCCTCTGCACCCCCCACACATGCTTTACCCCGGCTAGGATCACTTACAGTTTTCAAAGGGCAGAGGGGCAGATCAGGCTTTGAACATGATCCAGCTGTATTTTATTTAACACAAAAAGTCCTAAAAATAGTGGCTGTTAATCCTGAACTCTGTGATCTGCTTCCTGTGTAAAAACACATGTCTGACCAATTTCAGCTTGAACAAACAGTATGACACGTTTCTCTGTAGAATTCTGATGCATCACATGATCTGCTGCTCTGACCTTCACTGTCCTCTGAGGACATCTCTGTTCTTCTGGTGAAGCAGATGGAAGCTCTGATCCAAGGATGAAGCACAGCAGCTGACTGGGCTTGAACAGCTCATGTCACAAGACAGTTTTGTCTGACAATAAATCCAGAAATGTTTTTTTTAATTCAACCTTTTTGATCCAGGCAGGACAGATTAAGAATGCCATTCTGATTTACAACTGTGGCATGACGAAAGACAAGACCTTTGAGAAAAGAGAGAGAGGGCTTACAAGAATAAGAAATAAAGTTAAATAGAATCAGGAAAAATCATCAAAAAAATTACACTGTAACAGCAGCAATTATCTTTAAAATGGTTGTTAAGATGCGTTTTAAAATCAGCTTATGAAATAAAAATGTCCAATCTTTGTATTTTTGTAAATCATTCCAGAGTGTGGCTGCAGCAGATTGAAAAGACAGAGAACCAGGTGAAGAGTTTGATTTTGGGATTGTTAACAGATCCGTTTAGCAGAGTGGTTGTTGTACAAAGGGGGTGAGGTCTGCAAAAGCAGCCTCAGATAAGATGGAGACAGACCAAGCAGTTTCATAAATAACAGCGGGTCCCTTTTTCCACAAGTCCAATTTATAGACGAGTAAAGAATACAGTGGTGATTTTAAATGTATGCCAGGAGATTGTCTACAAGACCACCAAAACAGGCAAGCAGGTAGCTGTGGTCACATGACTGCAGGAATACATGCAAATGACAATGGGAGATATTCCTCTGACACCAAAGTTCGTGTCTGCAGCTGACAGGGAGACGGTCTGATCTGGTGCTGCACGTTTCCTGACCAACTTGGTGAGACACCACAGCAAACCCTCATACGGCGGAGAATGCTCTGGAACTGCCCTGCAGTGGGGTTGTTATCCCGGTCTCTTAAAAAACGAAAACCACATTTACTAACATTAAATTATTTATCTACTGCTTATGCATTTTTATTGATGCAAATCCACGTTGGCCACACGTAATACGTGCAGCTAAGATGCACATTAATGAATCTTTACTTTTTAATGATGTTGATATATATTTCTGCTGCTCATTAATGTTTAGATTGTATTTTTAATGTTGATTTTACTGTTTTGAGAAAGACAGATTGCCATCTGTAAACAGACAACAGATCAAAATCAGCTCCCTTGTGCAAAAAATGCAAGAAAAAGACGTATAAGAGGAAGTAAGCAATCAAATATGTAAAACGATAAGAAATAAGGTGTTCATGTCTCTCCACATTTAGGGCTACAGCCTATCTCTTAGCCTGTTTTTTTTGTTCTGAAAAATAGGTTCATGGCAGTTCTTATTGTTGTGTTTCTACCTGATGCTCTGACAAAGCTGAAGAAAAGCTCTAAGTGGTCCTGGCTGAAAATATTTACATTTTGGCTGCACCGCTGAAATCGAGCTGCTGGCTTACCTTTGCGCCTCATCCATCACTCAAATTGTGCCGCAGGACTTCAGATCGCCTCATGTCACGTCTGTACCCTTGACTTAACATTGAAACTGCCTGCCTCCGTCACTCGAATCACGTTTGGTGTAAATGCACCTCAGGACTTCCCCCGGGTCCCTTAACCGAACCCTTCCCCCGGTCCCTTAACCGAACCCTTCCTCCGGTCCCTTAACCGAACCCTTCCCCCGGTCCCTTAACCGAACCCTTCCCCCGGTCCCTTAACCGAACCCTTCCTCCGGTCCCTTAACCAAAACCCTTCCCCCGGTCCCTTAACAGAACCCTTCCCCCGGGTCCCTTAACCTAACCCTTCTCCTAGTTCCTTGCAGCAAAGAAAGAATTTCAGCACTGGCCAAATGTATTTTAGAAAGTTACATGCAAATAGGTTTTTTTGGTTATAGTTTTAACTTTGGAGGGTGAAGTTAATCTTCATCCTACGTAAAATATATACAACTGAATTTCCTGCAGGAACCATTCAGTTGTGATCTAGATTTTAAACTTAAGCTGTCTCACAGAAGATGTGAAACACTAGAGGAAAAAGAGAGAAAAGCTCTCGAAGCTCAATGCTGCACATCAATAAACTGGGAGGTAACGCGCCACGATTTCTGCTAATTAACTAGAAGTAGTTGGTTACTCTGGTATTAAACTTTTAACACCGTTACACCTAAATGGCATTACTCCCAACAGTGGTGCTAACAAAGCCGCTGGGTTGTGGACATTGTGCAGGTTTCAGCATACGAATCCGAAATCCCAAACATCCGTCTTTGATGCTCAGAGGAACTGATGGTTTGGGCTCACAGGCTACATCCTTGTAAATAATCTGTGGTTTCTTCTCCAACTGCTTACCTGCTGCTTCATAAACTGATGACTGTTTTCCAAGTAGAAGTGCAGGAGTTCTGATCCAGACTGACAGTTCTCTGTTCTTGTTCTTGTTTGAGTAAACATTGAAACTCTCACAGTAAAGCATGTCACCACCCGTCATTCATCCTCTTGCCTGCTGTCGAACCTTCAGTGCCCAGCGAAAATTTCAATGTGGGCCCCTTATGGTTTACATTTGGGCTGAATTGGTGGGCCCCAGGTGGGTTTGTCTACACTAGCTTAGGTGGGGACTCTGCACGGGGTCCCTAAGCTAACCATCTGCCCAGCGGACAGCTTAGCGAGTTAGCAAGCTCCACTTTCCAGCGAGCCAGACAACTGATTGTCCACTCAAGCCAGTGTGGGCAAACCCAGCTGGGGAGCACTAATTCAGCCCAAAGGTAAACCATGTAGGGCCTACATTGAAATGTTCTCTGGGTGGACCCTACCTCTAACCCTTACAACGGCCTCCACTAACTCCAGCAGCCCTCAGGCCGCCTTTCTGCCAGTAACTCTTCAGACGGACTCCTCCCAGCTCTGTTCTGTGGTGCTGAACTTAGAAGCACGTTCAGGCTGCAGAGGAGGCTGTGAACCGTGACCTTCAAGGCTTTGTATTTCCAGCACCAGTCCCCAAAATAAAGAATTCTAAAATGAGTGTTTTCGGTGACCCCCACTCTAATCTGTACGCACTTCACCGGCACCGCCGGTGCCACCCACCCCTCTGGTCTTCTCAGCGGTGCTCGCGTCAGGCTCAGATGGGGTTAGAGGTCAGGTCGGCTCTGCTGTAGCGGAGGCGCTGGCCGTCATGGAGGGTCATGTTGGTCTCTCCTTAGGCAAGGAGAAAGCCAGCCCCACCAGCTGGCCCACCCACTCTGACCCCCATGCCCCGGACAGCGAGTCCATCATCGTCGCCATGGAGCGGGTCTCTGTGCTCTTCGACAGGTACGTGAAGCAGACATCCCTCTGTCATCCGCTCACTCTTGCTGATGGGCCGGCTCTCCCGTCGCTACAGGATCAGGAAGGGTCTGCCCAGCGAGGCTCGGGTGGTGTCCAGGATCCTGCCCCAGTTCCTGGACGACTTCTTCCCTGCACAGGATATCATGAACAAGGTCATCGGAGAGTTCCTGTCCAACCAGCAGCCTTACCCACAATTCATGGCCACCGTGGTCTACAGGGTCAGTAGCAGAACGCATTTAGACACATGAAAGTCTGAGCTGCTGATGTGTGACAGACAAACTAACCGTTTGACCAGAACATTTCTGACTTCAGCCAAACACAGAGAATGACACCTGAGAGGGATGGCCTGGAGTTTGCTCCGCCCACCTCACTGTGGTCCATAAATTGGCAAAGTTCAAACATAATTTCATCTCTGCTTATCCATACATCTGTGATTCTAAAGCGGGGCCGGTTAGATGTAGGGATGGGTACCAAAGTTTGGTACCAGTACTGACATACACAGTACTGCCAGTACTGTGTACAAACTCGGATGTCTGTGCTTTGTTTCAGACCTGTCAACCACTTATATGCTATTCGGTTTGCTATATAATTGTAGCTGATCATTTGACCTTTCCAGTGATCATGGACGGGGCTAATATAAAAACAGATGAGGCTGCGAGGGTGAGCGGAGCTTCAGTTAAAATGCTGAAGGCGAGCAAAAGTTTGCCTGTCCTTCAGAACAAAATATTCTAATCCTGGCATGCATGACGCACTGAAAGACTCGTTTTTAGCCGTGAACTCCATATTTACTTCACACGCTGTTCCTGCCTCGTTCAGAGGCTTTAACTTAAAAAGGTTGTGAGATAATAGACTCTGGCATTAACTAAATCATTTTTTCTGAAAATTTGAAGCTGTAAAAACTGATATAACTTTACTATTTCATTTTAAAATGAGGCTGGTATCACGTGAATTGAGTTTTTCTCCTCTGAAATGTTTGTTTTATTTACCAGAGTGTAACAAAGTGTTGTTTTTTCCTGTATCGGGTGAGTTCAGTCAGAGTGATTTATCTTTGGACACTTTTTAGTTTTTGAGTGGAACTGAACCTTAAGCTGACAGAGGAGAAATGCCTGCGCTCCAGCAGCTCCACAGAACAACAAATACCCATACAAAGCACAGTCCATTGAGTTTCACAGTAATGCTGCAGATAGTGGTCCATTTTCTCACAACGTTTGCTTCTACCTGGTTGGATTCAGACTCTGGAGCAGACTTTGGGGCTGGGTTGTGAGGTTGTGGGGGCCTTCCTGTGTTTTCTGGCTCAAACTGCTGTGCTCTTGACGGCAGGTGTTCCAGACGCTCCACGCCACAGGCCAGTCCTCCATGGTGCGAGACTGGGTGCTGCTGTCTCTGTCCAACTTCACCCAGAGGACCCCGGTGGCCATGGCCATGTGGAGCCTGTCCTGCTTCTTCGTCTCGGCCTCCACCTCGCAGTGGATCTCTGCCCTGTATCCTTGCAGGGTCATGGTGGACCTGAACCGAACCGAACCAAGCTGGCTGTGATGTTCTGCTGCTTCTTCAGAGTGTACGGTGCCCTTAACTCTCCCTGCTGTCCACCAGACTCCCACATGTGATCAGTCGAATGGGCTCCATCGAGGTGGTGGATGTCAACCTGTTCTGCGTGGTGGCCATGGACTTCTACCGGCACCAGATTGACGAGGAGCTGGACCGCAGGGCCTTCCAGTCTGTCTTTGAGACGGTGGCGGTGCCCGGCAGCCCGTACCACCAGCTGCTGGGCTGCCTGCAGTCCATCCACCAGGACACGTCGCTGTAACTCCGTCTGTGGGGGTGTGCCCAGAGGCTCGGAGGAGGGAAACATGCCCAAGGGAAGCTGATAGGGGGTATTGGAGGGGCTGGGTGTTTTCTCCTCTCTACAGTGACAGGAAACCAAGTCTGAGGCCCGCCGCCGAGTGCCACCGTCAGTCTGAAAGTGAAGGAGATCCGAGTCCAGACGTTTCTGCATGGGAGGTGTCGGCGGCTCCTCCCACTTTGCACTTTTTCATCGAAAAGAAAATCAAAGAAATTTAAAGCAGAAACCAATCTGAAGGATTGACCTGCTAAAATGTCGCAATACCAGTACAATGTAGAGGATATTTACAGTTCCATGTTCAGTTTGCGCCTCATGAGGGTGCTCACACACCTGAGCACGCATCATGCCAGTGATTAGGGAAAACGGCGCTCCAGCTGCTCCCTGATGACTTGCAGTTTTATTTTCCCTCAAGTGGGGGGGGGCAGCACAGCTGTTTTTGGTGAGGATGTCAAACAGAGGAGACAGTCATAATCAAACCATGAATTCTGTCATTTGCGTGTGTACAGTGACAGCGCGTCCTCCTTCCTGCGGCTCCCTGAGGAGGCCTCCTATTTATTCTCAGGACGTAAAATGTGACTGTCATTGTAATCAGATTACAGTCCTTCCTTGGTATCTTGTAAAATCACAGTTGTACAGTAACAAAAGCCATGTTGCATGATGGCGTGGAAGCTCAGGTGTTCCTGTGCAACACCTTTTTATCGGTCCGACTGACTGCAGGACGCTGCAAGCTTTTAGTGATTCTGTGCGCTGTGGTTTCTCTGTACATACTCTGCCTTAGAGGATTCTAAATGTCCCATACAATGACATCACGCTCCGCACGGTTCCGGATTCCTGCCTCGCCGTGATGCATCGGAGATCGACTGACAGCAGCTTCGACAAATCAAGACGAGGAAATGTAGCGGCGTCCCACACAGGAGAGGAGTCTTCTGTTCCTGCTTTAAATATTGTTTCTGTTATTAATGGGTGAATATTGCATCGTTCTCTCTGTGCAGATTATTAAATACTTACAAACTGGAGCTCTGCTCTCCTGGTCCATGGTGAAAATATTTCTTCTTCATGTCACTTTCCATGAATAATGTAAACATAATGTCATTCTACAATAAAGACTGAATGTGAGGCCTCACTTCTGCACATTCTAAGATCCGGCTGCTACTGCAGAGGAAAGAAGTATCTGATCTTGTAGTTCTGTCCACTAGAAAAGAAATCAACAGTCTGTTATCTTGATGGTTCATGTGGACAATCCAGTAATCAACCTTAGATAATTGAATACACGTATTTGCATTTCATTGAGGGAAATAAGTATTTGATCTCCTAGTAACCATGAAGAGTTAAACATTAAAAGAAACAAAATAAATTGTAGAAATGTGATCATTAAAATAAAATTAAAAGAAAGTAAAAAGATTGTAATTTAAAACAAGCATAGATAAACAGTGCAGACGTAAACTTTTGAATACATATTAATCAAACTGAGAACAGGTGAATCTTTAACCTGGATTTTAATACACTGAGTGTTTCAGCAGATCTAATGTTTTCTGGAAGTCTGTTCCAGATCTGTGGAGCATAGAAGCTGAATGCAGCTTCTCCAT
>NC_050512.1:4450874-4461297 GCF_002922805.2 Oryzias melastigma | reverse complement strand
TCGGGGCACCACCTTCGTAATGAAGGAAAATATTACTCATTAATGATCATCTGCTACTTCTAATCAATAAGTAATAATCAATTAATCAATCTCTCACTTCAGTTTAAGTGTCTTTACCCTTGAAGGGACGTCTTCAATGAACTTAGAAAATGACGAGACAAAACAACGACGGTACATCAATGATTATTTATTGTATCAAATTAGATTAACAAACAGGATTATTGAGTATAAAAGCACATAATTGATTATAACTTTCAGAGGTAAAAGTTAGAAGCAAACTTTCAGCAACTAGCAAAAATAATAAAGAAAGATAAAATAAAGAATAAAACAAAGTAAAATTATGTAAATTAGGCTGAGGATGTGTGTGTGTGTAAATGTATGTTCTAGGATGGAATAAACGTTTTAGGAGAGCAGAGAGGAGGTGTTTATAATGTGAAAAGAAGGAATTTAGCAGCTAAGATTCTAAATGAGCAGACATCTAACTCTGACCACAAAACAGCAACTTTTTGGAGCAGGAAAACTCCTCACCACGGTCTGGAGATCTGGTTCTGTAGATCCAATGAACCCAGGTGGAGATCCCCATTCGTTGGAGAGCTTCGAGGCGTGACTCGGGCCGAGATCCCAGCCAGGTGCAGGAGTTGAATCTTGACCCACAGGAAGATTCGGTTCAGTTCTGCTCAAGTTCTGTTAACTTTGTCTCAGGTGGTCGAGGATAAGTTATCCACAAAAAAGGTAGCAACCAATATTAAAAGTTTCAAAGCTGCCCGGGCTAAAAAACGTATTAATTATTTGGTCGCTGAGAATTAGAGAAAAACAAAAATTAGATTCTATACGAAAGTTAAAATGACTTGAAGATTCTATTTACAAAATTAATTGGAGAAAAAGGTTGCACAAAAACTCTAAGCATACGCAGAAGTTTTCTCCTCTCGGAACTTCTAAAATGTTTAAAGTTTTTCTCCTTTGTTCTAAGTTGTCAGTCTGTTGCTTGTCTCGAGCTTGTCTCTGTATCTTCTCTGATCTTCTTCATCATTCTGTGTGTATCTGATCTAAACTTCTTCTTCTGGCCCTGGGAGCGGACTTCTTCCCAGGGATTGGTTGAGAGGTAACCAATTGGAATGATTGGAGTAAAATTTACGACCTTCTCTAATTAAAATTATCTCGTGCTACTAGAATCCTGTGTTCTCTGTGTGTGCAGATATGGGATCTAAAAAACACTTATCAACAAGAAAAATAAAAGAAACATCATACCCTTTTTATAAGAATGTCTCTGTCAGGAGTCAGGGCTCTGACTCCCCCTCTGGGCACCAGCGGGAACAAGTCACCAGAGTACTAATTGCACTTCATCTCCCAGAAGCTCCAGCACACAGTTCCTGGTTCCTGCTCAGCTGTCTCCCATCAGACAATCACCCACATGCTTCTTAAGCAGCACACAGAGCCACGCTCTCTGCGAAGTATTTGTTTGTGCCACCCTGCCTGCAGTATCGAGCGTTTATACCTGGACCTGATCTTCCGTCTCTGACCCTCTGAATGCCTGCCGCCTGCCCCTGACCCTCGCCTGGACTCTGGCGTCTGTCATTGCACCAGACCGCCACCATGAGACCCTCCGCCTCTTCGCCATAGACTCCTCCCGCTGTCCTGTCATCCTTGGTCTGCCTTGGCTGGAGAAGCACAACCCCAATATAAACTGGTCAGAACGCAAACTCACGTTCACCTCCGCTCACTGCCAGCGACACTGCCTCCAAGCTTCTAGGGGGTCTGTTCCTGCAGTCACACGGCCGATCGCGGCCGCCGCCCTCATGGACATCAGCACGGCAGGTGTGGAGGAGGGGTTGCCGGTCCAATACCGGGACCTGCGTGAGGCCTTCAACAAGCAGCATGCTACACAGCTCCCTCCGCACCGGTCCTATGACTGCGCCATTGACCTCCTGCCTGGAGCTGTGCCCACCCGTCCACGGGTGTTCCCACTGTCTCAGCCTGAGTCAGAAGCCATGCAGACGTACATCCAAGAGGAGCTAGCCAAAGGCTTCATCCAAGCCTCTACTTCTCCTGCTTCGGCCAGCTTCTTCTATGTCAAAAAGAAGGATGGTGGCCTAAGACCCTGCATTGATTACCGCAGCCTAAATGATGTGACTGTAAAATACCGCTATCCCTTGCCCCTGGTCCCGGCAGCCTTAGAACAGCTTCGCACAGCTCGCTTTTTTACCAAACTGGACTTGAGAAGTGCTTACAACCTCATCCGCATTCGAGAAGGGGATGAATGGAAGACTGCCTTTTCGACCACATCTGGACATTATGAATACCTAGTCATGCCCTTTGGGCTTTGCAATGCCCCTTCTGTCTTCCAGGCTTTTGTAAATGATGTCTTCCGGGACTTGCTGCAACGTTTTGTCATTGTTTATATCGATGACATTCTGATTTACTCTGACACCTTCGAGAAACACGTCTCTCATGTCCGGCAGGTGTTGAAACGACTGATCACCCACAGACTGTACGCCAAAGCAGAGAAATGTGAGTTTCACAAAACCTCCATTTCTTTCCTAGGCTACGTGATCAGTGCTGGAGGCGTGGCTATGGACCAAGACAAGGTGGAGGCAGTGGTACAGTGGCCTCAGCCAACCACTGTGAAGGAGATGCAGAGGTTCCTCTGCTTCGCTAACTTCTACCGGCGTTTCATTCGGGGCTTCAGCACAGTGGCCGCTCCTCTCACCTCTCTCCTGAAAGGAGCTCCCAAACAACTTCCCTGGACCTCTGAGGCCACCATGGCGTTTCAGAAGCTAAAGCAGCGGTTTACGCAAGCTCCCATCCTCCACCATCCAGACCCGTCCACCCAATTCATTGTGGAGGTGGATGCCTCAAGCACAGGGGTTGGGGCTGTCCTGTCACAACGCCACGGGACGCCCGCCAAAATGTTCCCCTGTGCATACTTTTCCCGGAAGCTGAACAAAGCTGAGAGGAACTATGACGTGGGGGACCGTGAGCTGCTGGCCATGAAGGAGGCTTTCTCGGAGTGGAGGCATTGGCTGGAGGGAGCGACTCAGCCGTTCCTGGTTCTGACAGACCACAAGAACTTGGAGTACATCAGGTCTGCCAAACGGCTTAATCCTCGTCAGGCACGATGGTCTCTGTTTATTTCTCGCTTCCAGTTTCAGATCTCGTATCTTCCAGGTTCCAAAAACGGGAAGGCTGACGCGCTGTCCCGTCTCCACAACATCCCTGCTGAGGAACTGGTCGCTCCGGAGTCCATCGAGCCCACCTCTCTAATCCTGGCTCCAGTGCAGTGGGACATTATGACAGAGATTGCAGAAAGCAATGCTGCTGATCCACCTCCTCCGTCCTGCCCTGTCAATCGAGTATACGTCCCACCTTCCCATCGGGAACGTGTCCTTCACCTGGTGCATGACACGCCTGCAGCAGGACACCCAGGTATGGCCGGGACGCAAACATTGACGTCAAACACATTCTGGTGGCCTACTATGCAGGCGGACGTGGCTCAGTTTGTGACGAGCTGTGCCTCCTGCCAAATGGCCAAGTCTCCCCGTCAGCTTCCGGCCGGACTCCTGCAACCTCTGCCCATACCTCAACGACCCTGGTCTCACATCGCAGTGGATTTCATCACAGACCTGCCCCGCTCACGAGGTAACACCACGATCCTGTCTGTCATTGATCGTTTCTCCAAAGCCTGTCGACTCATTCCTCTGCCCAAGCTACCCACTGCTATGGACACAGCGGAGCAGCTGATAACTCATGTCTTTCGGCACTACGGCCTCCCAGAGGATATTGTGTCGGACCGTGGACCCCAGTTTACCTCACGAGTGTGGCGGGAGATGTGCCGGGGGCTGGGCATTAATGTGAGTCTCACTTCCGGTTAACCCCCAGTCCAACGGCCAGGTGGAACGCCTGAATCAGGGGATCACACGGTTCCTCAGGACCTACTGTGCACAACACCAGGAGGATTGGAGCCGGTTCCTGGTCTGGGCTGAATATGCCCAGAACTCCTTGAAGATCTCACCCTTCCAGTGCGTGTTAGGAGTTCAACCGCCATTCTTCCCCTGGTCGGGTGAACCCACAGAGCTGCCTGCAGTAGATGAATGGTTTCGCCGTTGTGGGAAGACATGAAAGCAGCCCATGTGCAACTTCGACATGCTGTCCGTAGGTCCCAAGAGCAGGCCGACCGGCGTCGCCGTGAGGGCCCCAGTTTGGCTGCCGGTTAGTGGGTCTGGCTCTCCACCCGTGACCTCAGGCTGAGGTTTCCCTGTAAAAAGCTCAGCCCCAGGTACGTGGGTCCATTCCAAGTACTCAAGCAAATTACCCCTGTGTCTTACCGCCTGCAGTTGCCTTCTGAATACCGCGTCTCACCCACCTTCCACGTCTCACTGTTGAAACCCGCCAATGGACCTTCTGATGGGGGGTCGCGGACTGAATCTTCTGACATCGGCATTCCCCCCTTGATGGTGGATGGTGAGGCGGCTTAACTTGTCAGGGAGATCCTGGATTCCCGGCGCCGGGATGGTCGGCTTCAGTATCTGGTGGACTGGGAGGGGTACGGCCCAGAGGAACGTTCCTGGGTCGCCACTGAAGACATTCTCGACCCCTCCCTGATCAGCGACTTCCACCGTCGCCACCCGGACAGACCAGCAGCCCGGCCTCGTGGGCGACCCCGGCGTCGGATGGCCCCTCGCTTCCGGAGTCGCTCGCAGGGGGGGGGCTCTGTCAGGAGTCAGGGCTCTGACTCCCCCTCTGGGCACCAGCGGGAACAAGTCACCAGAGTACTAATTGCACTTCATCTCCCAGAAGCCCCAGCACACAGTTCCTGGTTCCTGCTCAGCTGTCTCCCATCAGACAATCACCCACATGCTTCATAAGCAGCACACAGAGCCACGCTCTCTGCGAAGTATTTGTTTGTGCCACCCTGCCTGCAGTATCGAGCGTTTATACCTGGACCTGATCTTCCGTCTCTGACCCTCTGATTGCCTGCCGCCTGCCCCTGACCCTCACCTGGACTCTGACTACTCTCTCTCTCTTCTCGGATGATCCCCTGCTCGTGTATGAGCTCTGCCTGTCTGACCCTGCTTTAGTTTTGTGGACTCTTAGCTAAAATAATAAACCTGCTGCACGTGGAACCAGCTGTCTGCCTGTTTTGTGACAGTCTCATTCTAACACGTGACTAGTAAGTTGATATTAACATTTAAAAGATGATATATATAAAAAGAATTTAATAATAATAAAAAAACATATATGAAACCAAAAAGAGAGAGGTAGGGAAGAAAGAGAGAAACTCTTTATCTTTAACCCAATTTCACATAAACATGCATCACTTTCAGGTGAATTCGCAATTAAAACAACAAATATGGAAATGTATTGACTTGAAACAAAGAAACAAGGAATGCATGTTTGACAAACATTCGGTGCACTTCAAAGCAGTTTTTTTTTATTTTTTATATTTGTGGCAGTGAAGTTTCCCATCGCTTTCAGGGAACCTGCGAAATGTCACATGTCAACGATTGTAAATTTTGTTGATTAGCTTCAAAGAAAACTTTGTGAAGAGTGGGATGTTTCTTCCCGTAACATGCAGTACCATCACCCGACAGTCTGAGATGGTTCCAGATGCAGCCTTCCTCCTCTCCAGAGGGGAGTTTTACGACACCTGTACCGGGATGCGGAATGTTATCTTTCTGGGTTTTAAGATAAATGGTTTCTTGGAGGGGAGGGGGAGTCGACACTTTAATTAGTCAGTTACTTAGCGAGTAAATTCTTGTTCCAGGGTCTGGAAACAAAATTGTCTCATTTTGGGGCCTTGACTGCTACAGAAGCTGACAGCAAGTTAAAAATTTTACCTAATAGCCAAATTAGCTTAAAAAGCTGGTAAAATTTCTAATTTATCCAAAACAGCTAGCATAAAGCTAAAATATTAGCTAAACTCCAAAATAGCCCAAAAGACTGGAAAATAACCTAAAACAGCCAAGAAAGCTTGTCTTTAGATGAAATATTAGCTAAACTTTAAGGTAAAAAAAACTTGTTTTTTTGGTAAATGCCAAAATAGTCCAAAAAGCTAGAATTATGCCAATATAACAACTAAAAGGCCAAAAATGCTCAAAAAACCCAGGAAGACAACCAGAAGAGCTCTGATATTAGCGGCAACATTTTTTGATGAATCTCAAATTAGTTTAAAATAACTCTTACATTTACAGCATTTGGTGGTAAAAAACCTTCAACACACTTGAAACAACTGTTGACTGTTTTAGTAAGACTGGAGATCTTTGTGTGTGTGTGTGAGAGATGGAGTGTTCAGAGGTCATCATGGCAACGAGCACAAAGGGAGACGCAGGTCTGCGTCTGCCTCTCATTGAAAATAAATGAATGGCACTTGGCCTGAACAAAAGCTCATATCTTTTGAACCGTTTTCATCAGGGTAAAAATAAAAACATCGTCAGAATCTAGACATGCAGAACTAAATCTAGTGTGATTTTTATGTGTTTGTGCCCAAATACACAGAAGTACTTGCAAGTTAAAAAAGGAAGCACCTCAAAAAATCTTCTCCATCAAAAATGTAAATAGACTTAATGGAGGAAATCTTGAGGTTTTGCTGATTTTGGGGCCACTGTAAGAAAAGTACATTGCTGATGGTTTTCAAAGTTGTATTGTCTGAAAGCCAGAAAAAAAGCCTACATTTTGATGTCAAAACATTTTCTGTGAGGGACACAATGGCAGTGTTTGTGCAAAACGAATCCACTCCATGGGTTTTCTTCCCCCCAGGGCTCTGTCCTGGGGCCCCTGCTCTTCATCATCTACCTTCTCCCCCCGGTTACATTTTTCGGAAGCACAACGTCCAGTTTCATTGCTATGCGGATGACACCCAGCTCTGCATCTCCTCCAAACCTGGCTCCACTTTTCCACCTTCCTCCCTTTCTGAATGTCTACTTGAAGTCAAGTCCTGGTTCACTGCAAATTTTCTTAAATTAAACTGCAATAAGACTGAACTTCTCACTTCGCCACAAAATCCATCCTCAGTAAAAACTGTAATTTCTCTCTCTCCCTTGACAACTCCTCCATATCCCCTTCCCCTCAGTTTAAGAGTCTGGGTGTCATCCTTGACAGCACTCTGTCCTTCTCAGCCCACATCAACCACATCACCCGGACCGCTTACTTTCATCTCCGTAACATCCGTCGTCTCCGTCCCTCTCTCACCCCTCACTCCACAGCCGTCCTGGTCCACAGTCTCGTCACCTCCCGGATCGACTACTGTAACTCCCTTCTTTCTGGACTTCCTCAAAAAAACCTCCGTAAGCTTCAACTGGTCCAGAACTCAGCTGCTCGGATAATAACCCAAACCCCCTCCATTCAGCATATTACACCCGTCCTACAGCAGCTCCATTGGTTACCAGTACCTCACCGGATCACCTACAAAATCCTCATTTCAACTATCAAAGCCCTCCACAACCTTGCCCCTCCATATCTTTCAGAGCTCCTGACTGTCGCTATTCCCACCCGCTCCCTCAGATCCTCTTCCTCCCTCCGACTGGTTCCTCCACGATCACGTCTCATCACCATGGGGGGTAGAGCATTCAGCACCTCTGCCCCACAACTCTGGAACTCCCTCCCCTCTGATCTACAAAATATGGACTCACTCTCTCAATTCTCCAAACACCTGAAAACTTACCTCTTTCCCAGTGTGTTTTAATACCTGACACTTACCTGTGATTCTAGCTGTTGACTCACTGTTGTGTTTATTTGATTGCTGTGTTTGTTATTTAATTGTTGTGTTTTTATGCTTTTATTTATGTACTGTGAGGCAACCTTGAGTACCAAGAAAGGCGCCATATAAATAAAAATTTATTATCATTATTATTATTATTATTATTATTATTATTATTGAGTTGGTTGTCGTCTATTTAAAAAGTTGATTAGTCGTTGATTGGTCGACTACTTGAGTATTGAATTGGTCGTTGACTGTCGTTTAGTTAACTTGTCTGATCAGAGAATGCATCTCAGAGGTGTTTAGGACCTTTGGGTCCTGGGGTCTGCAGCCTGCAGCTCCAACACCTGGAAGCGCGTCTCAGCACAGCGGAAGCTAAGCCAGATAGCCAGGTTGTTACTCGCAGCGCTAGCCATGCTAGTAAGGCTAAGTTAGCTAGCATCCCAGTACCTTCATATCAATCAGGGAATCCCCAGGATGAGTTTGTACTGGTGGGGATGAAGCATAGAGCCAAGCACAAGCACTTAGAGCAGCAGGAGCTCCCTGTGTGTAGCAGGTTTGCTCCCCTCAATGCATCCGCTGAACCGACCACTCTGGTCATCGGCTCCGTGGAAGTTAGACATGAAGCAGAATTAAGATTGTGAAGGAGAAAACTGGAATGATTGTGTTAACGGCTGAAAAGTTACAGTAAATGAAAGAACAGAAACACTGGAGCTCTGGTCTTCTTCTTCTTATCCCTTTCGGGGTCGCCTCAGCGAAACCAGCACCCACTGTTTCGCATCAGTGATTTGGCAGAGTTTTTCCTCCTTGTTTAAAATAGGTGGTGAATGAGTCGTCCGTCTTTCTTTACATTTTTTATTCTATAAAGTGGATTTCTGGGGGGTGATTTTCTATCTCTCACTGTTCAGATGAATCTACCATCAGGATGACAGACTGTCCATGTCTTTTTACTAAATCAAGAATGGATCATATACTTATTTCATCCATTGATGTTAAAAAAGGCTGTGAGGCCAAATCTGGCATAAAAAAAGGGCTCTGAATCCAAACCAGGGAGGCAGTAGCCCCTTAACAGAAGAAGAACCCCTGCAGGGAGTAATGCGATTACCTTTGAGGTTATGGACAAAAGATCTGTTCAGCTGATTGAACAGGCTTCCCCTCAGAGCTTTATTGGGTTTTGGTCTAATGAAAAACACGAGCTGAACTTCAACCTCTTTGTTGCTCCTCATCCAGTGAATTCTAAAAATGTTTGGAGGGAAAATGTTCAGTTTTTTCTAATCTTCCTTCACAGCATGCGTCCGCTCACTGATGCATTCAACCAGATCGGAGCTCATAAAAGTGGGGAGAAAGGCGCTGCTGCCAGCCGACTCCGGTCTGATGGATGGATGTCCTCCATCTCAGAGAGACCTGTAACATATGGAGTTTATGGTTTCCTTTTAGGTTCTTCGATGTCACAGCATGAAGACACTTGACTGCATTAGGATGTGAGATCTGACAGAAAGGAGTTAAGTCTGTTAGCAGCAGGAAGTGTCCATCTGCTTCACAAAAAACCCAAATCCACTGACGGGGACCTCACAGGTCTGCAGACCGCACAGGAGATTTTCTTCCTCCTGAAGGTTTTTTTTTATGAATTACAAAGTTAGCAGACGGTTTCCTGTTATCTCTGTAATCAATTCATTTTGATAAAAATCAGAATTCATCAGTGATGTCAGCAAATGCAAAGCCGTCCAAGACGATCCACAGGTTCAGAATATTTGGAATGAGGACGGGGATCTGTCATTCACCAGTTTGAACTTGTAGATTTTGTGTTACAAACACAGAAGAATGGACTCTGCACGGAGCTGTGTGACGTATTTCCGGTTTCGAATAAGACCTCCTACTCTCTTCCGGCTGTAGCTAACTATATGAGTGGACTTGGCAAATCTCAGTGTACTTTCCGTGGTATTGGTTTATTTTCATTATTTCTTACATTGTACGATAGTTTATGATTATGTGTAAACACAATGACATCCAAAAAGACAAGGTTTGCCTTTCTGAAACACCAAACACCCCACGCTTACAAAACTCGACCATGATCATGTGACTTCTGGGGATGAAACGCAGCTCTGTTAGAACATTTAAAACCTGTTCAACAGAACCTTTTATGTGTAAACCAACTTTGAAGGGACTTTGGGATCAGCGTACTCTCAGCTGATGATGAGGAGTTTCTGCCTTCTTCATGGAGTGATAGCGGCGTGCTAACGTTAACCTCACCTCTGTTGAGACGTAGGAAAGGAATCACGTCTCAGACTGATTCTACCTGACACTGAAAATTACATTTACACAAGTTTAGAAACACTCGGCTGTGGATTAACTGAAACACAACTAACGGGACATAAAGATAAAGACTGCTAGCTAGCATTAGCCCAAATGAAAAGTGACAACGGTGTTAACAAGTAGCTAAAGTAAGTAAGTACTGCAGTCAGTTCTGAAGTTTTTTTCTTGGCTGCATGGACCTGGGGGAAAGGTTAAGGTTAGGATTACGGTTCCGGTTCGTGTTTATGCTCCAAATGGTTCCTGATCACAGCCACAGCTGCAGCAGCGCTCTGCGCTCCAGCTGTGTGAAAGCTAACTGGACTTCATTAAATACTGCGACGTTTAGCTTTGGGTCGCCACAGCGAATCAGTTTCCTCCATCTAAGCCTCTCTTCAGCATCCTCCACTCTAACACCAGCCACCTTCATGTCTTCATTCA
>NC_050512.1:4444002-4448111 GCF_002922805.2 Oryzias melastigma | reverse complement strand
GTTTGATGAAGGCTCATCACCTTCATCCAAAGAAATATCCGCTAAATCATGGTCTACGTCGCTTCTCAAACCGTCCGCCATTGTTGTCACACTCTGGGATCCCTGAGGTGACGTCGCGCGCAGCCCCCGCCCATCACCACCTATCGCCCAAATTTAAAGCTGTGCACGACCATAAAATGATCAATAAAATCACGCTGGATCATTTTAAGTGAATATTTTTATCAGATTCGTTTTCCAAGTTCAATTGACTTTCTAAATTAAAAAAAAAAATTTGCCACTGCACGAGGCCTTTAACATGTTTTTGTAGCATTTTTCTCATGATGGAGAACATAGATTAAATAATTTAAGATTAAAACAGATAAATCCAGTAACCATTAGAAGATGTGATGGAAAGCTGAAGACAGACAGGTTTACATCCTCTCTCTGCCTCGTCCTGTACAAATCCTCCGTGTTGAAGGTCTCCCTCTCAGAGCAGCTTCCGATCCCCTCTCTGATTCAACAGCACTCGTAAACCTTAGAAATTGGATAGTGGGAAAAAGATCAACAATATGGCAAAAGATAACACGAAGGAGGAACAGTTTCTGCCTTCAGCATTTCTTTGTTAGCCACGTAACTTTGTTTACTATTACACAGACTTAAATACATGCTCGAATAACAAAGAAATGTTAGAACTTACTCGTGAAAGGTCATTCCACATGATCCGCTACCTAAAGAGTCACGGTTGTTGCATCCGAAGGTGAAACAAACAACCGGCATGATAGTGATTCTTCGTGGACTACCACTGGTTTAGCATGTAGACCCAGCTTAGGTTGACCCCACTAATATGGCGGCGCCGCTGGTTTACTCCTGATCCCGTGATGAGGCGTCTATTAAGATTAAGAAAACCTTTATTTGTCCCACAGTGGGGAAATTGCAAGTTCTATCTATCTATGTCTATGGGTCAGACAGTTTTTCACCATAATGATTATACATGGATAAACGCATCATTCTGAGCTCCGGACTGGTCGTACTGGTGAGTCTGCTTTAGCTCTGCTACATGCACATCCCAGCCATGCCTTTTGTCTGTGCAGCCTTCAGATGGAACAACCAGGGCCCTTTTGAGAGCAGATCATGTGGGATTACCTTTCACAATAAAGTTCTAACAATATTTTTAACATTAAAGCATTTATAAGTGTGTATAATCGTAAATAACGTTCCGTGGCTAACAAGGTTATGCTAATGGTAGAAACTGTTCCTCGCTTGTATTATATTTTAATATATTGTTGTTTTTTTCCAGCTGTCAACTTTCAGAGGTTTTCCAGTGAGGTAGAATGACAGAAGTGAGGTGAAGCTTCAAAGAGAAAGGGGTGATTTGATGGAGTTCTCCAGGCTCTGCAGGGAGACCTTCTAGCCAGAGGACTTTGACTTGACCAGGAATATTGTCCATCTGAGAGAGGATGTGAACCTGTCTTCATCCATCACATCTCCAAAGGGTTTGTGTATTTATCTGTTTTAATTTTAAATTCTTTTGTTCTCCACAATAAGAAAAATGCTACAAGAACATGTTAAAAACACATAAAACCACATTTTCATCAAAGTGGGTCTTTAAAAGTATATTTTATTAAGATTACTGTAATAATTGAGAGTAAATGTTTTCATTTACTACCTGATTCTGTGTATTATAATTCATTATGGATTAGTTAGACATTTTCAAAGGATTTTTTAAATAACTAAAAGGCACTTGGTGCTTTGAGGCATTTTTATCATCATATTGATAAAACATTTTCTTTTGAAGAATCTGTCAGTCATCAGCTTTGTCAGTGAGGACACATTATTAGCAATGATTTCTGAACAAGTTTAGCCTTGTTCTAAAGTATCTTGAATCTTGAATTGTAGCCGGTTCATCCAGAGCCATCAGGAGCTTTTCTTCAGGTCTGTCAGCATCAGGCACAAACACAATAAAAACTGCCATAAAACTATTTTTCATCTGTTGTCTATGGACAGGTGGCAATTTGTCTTTCTCAAAACATTAACAGTAAAAATACAATCTAAACATAAAAATGAAGTAGAAGTATATATCAACATCATTAAAAGAAAGTAACTATTCACAGGTCATTTTCTAAATACATATAAGTGTTGGTGCCTGACAGCTAATGGGACTTTAAGTTTGAACAATTACATCCAAAATGTGCGAGTAACACATCAATGTGCATCTTAGCGGCACGTCTTACTTGTGACCAACATGAATTTGGTTCAGTAAAAATCCAACCTAAACACGCATGAGCAGTAGAAATATGACATGTGAGTAAATGTGTTTGGGTTTATGTTTCTGTTTTTAGGAGCCTCAGATAACAACAGTTAACAGTTCCAGGGCATTCT
Source organism: Oryzias melastigma (assembly GCF_002922805.2). Lineage (NCBI taxonomy): Eukaryota > Metazoa > Chordata > Actinopteri > Beloniformes > Adrianichthyidae > Oryzias > Oryzias melastigma. Next base: position 4,445,753 of record NC_050512.1, on the reverse strand, counting down.
CCGCAAGAGAAGGATGGTCGCTGTGGTGTCTCACCAAGAGGATCAGGAAACGTTCTGCAGAAGATGACACTGTGAACTGTCTCTCTGTCAGCTGCAGACATGCACTCCACTTTGACGTCAGAGGAAGAGCTCCCTTCTGGATGTATTCCTGCAGTCATGTGACCACAGATACCTGCCCGCCTGTTTGGGTGGTCTTGTAGACAAAGTCCTGTCTCCATTTCTGGATTTGTTATCATAAAAATCCTTAAACTGTCCTGTGAAGTCACAGCTTCTGTGCCCTCATCCTTGGATCGGACGACCACATGCTTCACCTGAGGAACAGTGATGGGCTGGTGGTCCTCAGAGGGACAGTGAAGCTGGTCAGAGCAGCAGAATGTGGATGCATCAGAACTGTACAGAGGAACGTGCCAGAAGCTGCGTTTCTATTCGCTATGAAATTGCTTAAATTGGATTTGAGATAATAAAGGTGCTTAATGGAAACGTCACAACTTCAAAATGATCAATTTATTGAAAAAAAAAGTTGTTGCGGTTGGAGGAGGTTGTTTTTAGGCTGTATCAAAATTTACATTTTTCACAAAACTGCAATGGAAACACTTTTTACAAATTAAATTCAATTCTTGGTGGAAAGTGTGTGCCCTGAGCGCTGCACAGCAAGCACCATGAGAGATCCCCCAGCTTATAAGGTGCTTGTCATACGGAATTGTAGGATCTACTGCTCCTCCATAAAATCATCAAGATTTCCTCATAATCGCTTCATCTCCTTTGACAGACGCAGACGTCTCCTTTGACAGATGAGGATGATAGCGAATGTTGACTTTTTTATTTAAAAAAAAAATAAAAAACACAATTTCTTTAAAATGCTGAAAATTTTTGGTAAATTTATAACTTTTAAACCTTTTTCTGATAATTCTGATAAAAGATTTCTAGTTTTTGTAATTGTATTAGATTTTTGTTTTAAAATCTGGACTTTTGTAATAATCCTACAAATTTATTCTTATCAAATTTGGACTTTTTCTAATACAGTTATTTCTTCATAATTTTCTTATGGGCAAATATTGAATTTCTCATAATTTTACTTTGTTCTTGTTAGATTTGATACTTTTTCTTCTGAAAAATCTTGACTTCTTACAATTTTACCACTTTCTTCTTGTAAAATTGTGAACTTTTCTCATAATTATTTATCTTTCTTTTTGTAAAGTTTTGACTTGTTATTGTAACCATACATCTCCATTCATGTGAAAAACTTTTCAACTTGTTTCTAAAAATTGTAGGACTTTATTCCTTTAAAATTGTAATTTTCAGCGTATTGTGACTTCTTAAAATTTTGAATTCTCCTGTTATGACTTTTTGTTCTAAAAATTGGACTTTAAAAATGATCTTACAATTTTATTCAGACTTTTTTCTCATGAAATTCATTTTTTTCCTTGTGTTTTAATTTCTTCTTGTGCAAGTTTATAATTTTGAAATCCTTTTATGATTTTTAAATTTTAACTATTTTCCTCTGATTTTAAGACTTTATTTTTATAAAAAGTCCTCATAAGTTTACGTCTTTTCTTCTTGTAAAACGTTAGAGTTTTTAATTGTAGATCTTTATTTTCATAAAAATTTGAATTTTCTCATAATTATACAACTCTATACCCATGATTTTTTTTCCAGATTTAGGACTGCCTGCTTTGGACTTTTTTTCTCATATTTTTACAACTTTCTTCTTGTTTTCTTTGACTTTATTAGTATACGAGTGACTTTCTTTT
>NC_050512.1:4431455-4443927 GCF_002922805.2 Oryzias melastigma | reverse complement strand
TGGTGCGGTCTTTCTTTTGTTTACCCAGCGGCCCCGGCTCGACCTGACTGCACGTAGCGACATAGGCATGGCCGCTTCCCCGCCGCAGCCCCTCCGGACGCCGCCCGGTGAGTCCCGGAACCCGCGCGTGACTGACCCCGGACGCCTTTGGCGGCGTTTCCCGCAGACTGACCATGCCAGCTGTTCCCGCTCCGTCCGTCTCTTTGTTCGGGTCAATAAAGCACGTTAACGCGCACGCGCGCTCCGCTGAGACGCGCACGTCGAGCTGGCGGCCGCGTGACTCCCGCCGTGACCCACCTGAGGACCGCTGTCGCCACTTTTATCTCTGATTTCTCAGTCGAACTTGTCAGAACCCTCGGCATAACTGTTCACTTTATGACTGACAGCCGCAGCAGCCAATCACACGCCGCGGAGATCTGTGGACGCCGCCGTTGCCATGGTAACGGACCGACATTCCTAAGATGTGGAACTGTGAGGGCGGGAGCAGCGCTCCAGCACGGGTGTGTGCACGCGCGGCTGAAGAAAAACTTTTCAAAACTCTAACATTTTATTTAAAGAAGAAAAAAAGAAAGCTTCATTAGGTGTTGTCACGCGCATGCGCCGTTCTTGTTCCTCACACGAAAAAAAACAGCGCTACCTTTGCTGCGTAACAAGTCTGCGTCTGACGCTCTGAAGGGATCCGGATGAAGCCAATCTTCACGTTCCAGTTATAAAAATGAAAACACCTAAAGGAAATAGGCAGTAGCCTCACGACGAGCGCGCTCACAGGTGTCCCTCCAGGTACCGCCCTCTACCTGTGCGCTTATGACGTCACAGCCTGGTCAGTTGGAACTGCGCATGTTCGTGGTTTCTAGAGTAAACAGAACGTCATTATTTTATTTAATTCATCCAGTCAGGTGTTTCAGTGTTTGTGCTTTTTTCCCATGATGCTCTGGTTCTTTCACCCACTAACTGAAGATCCCCTAAAAGGCCTTTTTGAAAACCAGGTGAAGATAACTTTGCCTTGATGGAACCAAAACTGAACCATAACAGCTTTGATTTACAGTATTCCCAATAAGTTCAGGATATTGAGAGAAACTCCGGATGTGGGATCCATAGTGTCTGTATCTCAGATTTGGGGGATAGGGAGGTGATGGTATTGAGGTGACGGTCTCACTAGTGTGTTTTACTTACTGGTTGAAGTTTCTTTTTCTTGTGCAGAGCTTTCACAGTCATCTGCTGCCGATTGGCGCTTCACAAAGGAAAGGTTTTGAAGCTGCAGGTCTCTCCTGTCCCCAGGTCTCCTGTCTGGCGGACTGTGACACCAGGATGGGGCTGCTGACTGGACGGTGTCAGATCTGAAGCCTGCTTTACACCCATCTGCTGGATTTGGAGCCGCCGCTCCATTTTTCGAAACTGCCTGACAGATGAAAGGCTCCGAGCGTGTCCGTCAGTGAAGTCAGGACTCCCAATGACAAAGTAGAACTCTCTCCTGAACAAAAGTGGGATTCCTCGTACCATGTCTTGGCAGGTGGAGGCGCCACCCAAGCGGCACCCCTGTGGTGGAGCTGGACTGGACCTGCCGGCCTCCGCGTCTACACAGCACGGTGGTGTTCACACGGTGGAGGTTGCGAGGGGGAAGACGGGCTACGGCTTCACCCTGACGGGTCAGAGTCCGTGTGTCCTCAGCTGCATCCTGAAAGGCAGCCCCGCAGACTACATGGGGTTGCGCTCAGGAGACTACATCCTCTCCGTCAACGACATCAATGTCTCAAAAGCGTCCCATGAGGACGTGGTGAAGCTGATCGGACGTTGCTCCGGCGTCCTGAAGCTTGTTATCTCCGAGGGAGACTGTAATCGCCGACACCACCACAACTCTGGAGGACGCCACCAAAGCATGATGGTAGCGTCCTACCTGGACTCCTGCTCAAGTGACGATGAGCTGGACGCGTTCTATGACTACAGCGGTAATAACCACAGCAGGTCGGGCTGCGGAGCCCGGACTGCACGGTGCAAACCGCCGCTGGACTCAAAGCAGCTGGGCATCAACAGAGCAGAGAAGGTTGTGGCAGAGCTGCAGTCTGGAGGAATCTTCAACATGATCTTCGAGAACTCCAGCCACTCTTCCAGCAGTTCCGACAAGGACAGGGCCGGAGCCAGCTGCAAGTCCCACACGCGCCGCCCGTCCGACCCTGAGTTCCCTCCATACCGCTCTGGTTGCCAGAGCAACCCCAACCTTCTCTCTGAGGGGGAGATGGCCCAGGTTCTGAATGATGACTCCGTGTTCCTGGAGTCCGACATTCGCCACCTCCACCTTCAGAACCACCACGAGCGAGATGTGGACATGGAAGGAGGCGCTTTCGGTCTAGACCCCAGTGAAGACATTGTCAACGTAGGGATGATGGCCGGCTATCTGGGCTCCATTGAGCTTGCCTCAACGGGAGCAAACTTAGAGAGTGACAGTTTGCAGGCCATCAGAGGAAGCATGAGGCGCCTCCGAGCTGAGCAGAAGATCCATTCTTTGGTCCTCATGAAGGTGGGACCGACACTTTAGAAAACATAATCCTTCCTTACATATTTATTAGTCTTAACAACTCTTTAAATATCCAAATCAATTATTTTGCAAGATTAACTCCTGAACTTAAAAAGTTTTCATGTTTATTCCATTTCTGGTTTATTACTGGTTTTAACAGACGAGCTGATGGTTGTAACAATGCAAGTACTACCTTTTATCTAAACAGATGAGAAAAAAAGTTTATTTTATGAACAAAATTTGCTGTTGGCTATGAAAACGCATTGATTTGTAATCCTCTTTAGGCCATTAAAGCAAACAGTGGAGAAAATGAGTATTTGATCTGTAGTTGAGTTTGTAGGTTTGTCCGCATAATCCTAGGTATGTTAACATTAAAAGTGGGTCATCTTTACCCCACAAGACAGCGTGCTGAACTTTTTTTCAAGTATTTTTTATCTTCACTGGTGTCTGTGGCAGACATAAAATCCTGTCCATCTTTGTCTTGGAGGGATCACACATCAGAATAAGGTGGGGTCATCTGGATCCTATGAGAGAGCACGAGGGTTAATGACATAGTCTGTCATCCGGATGGTCAAAAAGATAATCCACTAATCCACATTGAATAATTTGTATACATTTATGTACATTTCATTGAGGGAAACGAGTATTTGATCTCCTTGTGACCAATAGGAGTTCTGGTTGACCCAGACCAGTTAGACTCTCCTCATCAACCTGTCACCGGAACCTGTTAGAACTGATCACCTGTAGAACAGACACCTGTCCTCAGAATCATCTCAGTCAGACTCCAAACCCTCCGACATGGACAGACTAAAGAGCTTTCAGTGGATTTAAGGGAGAAGATTGTAGACCTGCACAGACCAGAATGGACTACAGCCCCATCAGCAACAAGCTGGAGGTTAAAGGTCACCAGAACATGAGCATCAATCCACCTGTACGTCTGGAGCTCCAAACCAGATCTGACCTACTGGGGTTTCCATGATCATGAGAACAGAGAGAAATGGTCCTAAAACAACAGCAGGAGTTAGTGGATGATCTGAAAGCAGCTGGAACCACAGTCACCAAGAAAACCACTGGTGAGACTTTACACCACAACGGTTGAACATCTATCAGTTCTGGTAAAGTCCTCCTGCTGAAGAAGACTCCTGTGCTGACCCTCTTGAAATTTGTCCACGAACACCTTCATGATTCAGAGAGATTGGAGAAGGAGCTGTGGTCAGATCAGACCAACATGGAGCTCTTTGGCATCAACTCAACCGTTTGGAGGAAGAGAATTGCTGCTGATGACCCCAAGAACACCATCCCCCTGTCAAGCACGGAGGTGGAAGCATTATCATGTACCCTCCAATCCTGAGAACCTCCTTCCATCCACCAGACGGATTCAATGACGAGTCTTCAATCAAGGAATGACTGAAGAAGAATCAGATCCAGATCATGGAGTGGTCAGTCAGTCTCTGGACCTCAGTCCTCTAGGAAACTTCTGGAGAGAGCTGAAGCTCACAGCTGCTAACTAACAGCCACCAAATCTGAAGGATTTAGAAATCATTTGTAGAGAAGAGAGGAGCAGAATTCCTCCTGATCTGTGCAGAAACCTGATGATCAACTACAAGAAACCTCTGACCTCTGTGCTGATAAGAAGGGTTTGCCACAAAGTACTAAGTCTTTCCAGTAAGAGGGTTCAAATCCTTATGTCCCTCAAGGAAATGCTAATAAATGGATATCAATCATTTAAAGTGGATTTCCTGATTTTCTTTGTGATTTTCTATCACTGTTTAGATGAATCTACTATCAGGATGATAAACTGTTGATTTTGTAAGTGGACAAACCTATAAAACCAGCAAGGGATCAAATCCTTATTTCTTGGACTCCAGATGAAATCATTTAATACCTGGAGAATGTGAATGAAAATGATTTGTAAGTAAATCTTCATGTCCAGTCCCGTGTGCATAGTCTCCTGTTGATCGTGGCATGTTGCAGTGGTTCGGGTCCTAACGTGTGTTCATTGCATCTACCAGGTCATGCATGACAGTGTGTGCCTGTGCAGTGACCGGGGTCAGGTGCTGGCCACCTACCCTGCTGAAAAGCTGGCTTTCAGCGCCTGCTGTCCAGATGATCGGAGATTCTTCGGGCTGGTCACTATGCAGGCCACGGATGACAATGGGCACTACAGCAATGGACGAGATGAAGAGGGCGGGCTCAGGACCTCATGTCACGTGTTTATCGTGGACCCTGAACTCTGCCACCATCAGGTAAAAAAACTAGGAGATTGTCAACAGAAATTCGCATTACTTCCACAAGAGTTTGCAGTTGACATTTGATCGCTGAAGGAAACATTTGAGTTGTGTTTTGAACAAACTGCAGGGACAATAGTTTCAACAGTTTTTCACTTGATTCCTGGGCTCCTTATTATGATGGTTGCACAAAGTACATGCAGCCAGATGAGTCCTGTGAAGGATCTCCACAAGTATGGGGAGAAAACACATTTTGAGGAAGAAGTTGAAGACATCAGGGTTGTCTCTTTTCTCCTCACTCCCTTTCATGTCTGAGCCGTTTGACCGAAACCCTCTGAAGGTGAAGTTGAGGTGAACAGAGCTGATTGGACTCAGGTGCTGGTCCTGTTTGGTGAAGAAGGTAGAAATACTAAATCCCAGTTTCTCGGGGAAGCAAGGATGTGGAAGTGTAATGATTACAGAGTATTTTGCTCTCAGCATGAATGATAATGACATAAACATTAAAAAAGAGACCAAAAGTTATGATAGTTTAGTTATTTTCTATGAGGTAGTGATCAGACCTCCATGATCAGCCAAAATCCAACTGACATCTATAAAGAAATGAGCCATATTCCTATCATTCTATTGGCCTCAATGAAAGTGGGTGGAGCCTCCTGGCAAACATTCAGATTTCAGTTCCAAGTGGTCGTGGTGTGGCTTTCCAACAAGCTCCCTCCTGATTGGTGAGAGTGGTTGCCATAGAAACGATGACTCAGACCAATCACTGTTTGCTTATGTTGTCTGACTCCAACATGGCGGCGTCTGTATGTATCACGAAAAAATAGCGACTGTATTGACTTCATTTGATTTGAGCCGGAAGTAAGTCGTTTTCTCTGTATGACATCACACTCACTGGCCTGATCCGAATCCTCCCCATCTCCCTCTCCCTTAGCCCTCCCCCTTCGTTTATCCCTCCGTGCTTGCTCCAAACGGAGGGTGATGAAAAACTAGTGTCTAATATTTCTGACGTGACTTCCGTTCAATGACATCATCAACATCGCCGGTCCGCTAGCATTAGCGCGGCACTTCCAGCGGTTGAATATCCATAACAACAGCGGTTTTATAACTTTAAAAAGGTCGTGCTACAACATAAAGTCATTACTTACATTTAAATGTAAACTTCTGTGGTTCAGAGCGCACCAAAAGGAAGAAAAGAGCTTCTTCGCGCAATGCGGTTTACTCTCGCGATAGCGGACTTTGGACCCCTCTGTTCGGAGTGTGCAACTTAAAAAATAATAATTCCGGACACGACTTTGACTTCAACTGCCACTCCAAATCAAGGGGGAGGGCTAAAGGAGAGGGAGAAGGGGAGAATTCGGATCGGGCCACTCAGTCCAGGGCATGTATACCTCCATAGCTGTGGGAGAGAGAACAAGTAGAACAAGAGCTTGACACTCCCCCATCATAAGATGGAAGTCAAAGTTTTTTTTTTTTTTTTTTTTTATTGAGCATTGAATGAAGTACATTACAAACATCACATTAGAACTCGAGCTCATACAAATAAACAGTAAATGGCGCAAGAAAAAAAAGGAAAATACAGGACAGTAAGTAAACTAGAGACATACAAATAAATAACTAAATGAGGGGGGAAAAAAGCAAGAGTTAGTGTTTTGATTTATTCATGTTATTAATTCCAGAGATTTACAGATGTCTAGTGTTTTTTGAGCTTTTGTATTCTTGGGGGGAAGTCAAAGGGTTCACTCTGCTCTCTCTCTCTCTCACCTGCAGGTCCACGTGGGAGTGGCCCGGAGGTTCGGCTTCGAGTGCACCCCCGACCCAGACACGGGGGGTTGCCTTGAGTTCCCCCCCAGCTCACAGCCCCTCCTGCAGTTCATTTCTGTCCTTTACCGGGACATGGGGGACAACATGGAGGGGGTCCGAGCCCGCGCCTTCCAGGACGCAGACAACGACGCCCAGCAGAACCACAGCACCAGCAGCAACAGTGACAGCGGCATCGGGAACTTTCTGCCGGAGGAGAAGAGCAACCGGGTGCTTTTGGTTGACCTGGGGGGACCCCCCAACCATGGCCACACCCCTGGCATGCGCCACTGGAACAGCCCACCTTCATCCCAGCTCGTTTGGAGCCCCACCTTGGGGACTGCTGCCTCTCTTTCACCTCCTCCTCCGCCTCCCCCTCCCCTCTTGAGAAATGGTCACCACCGTCATGACCCCCACCTGGCTGACCTCCCCCATCCCCTCCCCCTGGCTCACCCTGAAGTTGCTGGCAGGCCTTTGCGAGGCGTCCACTCACACCACTACTCCTCTGGGAAGCTGGGAGGAGCCACTGGGGGCGGAGACAGGAGGGGGGCTGGCCTGGACCCTCAACGCTGGCTGCCAGTCCACGTGCTGAGAGATTGGCGCCAGCAGCACAGCAACCTGCCGGGCCTGAGCAGCGACCAGGAATCCTACGCAGAGTCCACGGACGGGTGGTCCTCGGCCAACTGCAGCACCCTGCCCCCGCCCATGAACAAGATCCCAGCAGATCGCTACCGGGCCCCCCTGGTCCCCGGAGACCACATGCAGCCCCCGGGGGGCCCCCCTCCTCAACCACCTCATCCCCACCACCAGCGGCTGGTTGCTCAGAAAGAGGAGTGGGCCAAGAAGCTGTTTGGAGGCGGAGACAGGGAGCGGAGCCGAGCGCGGCGGGGCGACAGAGAGAAGAAACGAAGCTCGAAGGACGGGGAGAAAAAGGTACCGAGCTCCTCAAACTCTGCTCCTTTCTACCTGTATTTTACCTTTTGTCTGTCAGAGCATCCCAGCTGCTCGGGGATCAGTCTGTGTGCTGAGAGGACTGTGCTAAAACTGACAAGGCCGTGAGAAGTCCCAGCAGACCCCCCCCACACATTCCTGCCGTGGAAATGTACCATGACCAGGTTATTGAGACCATAAATCCTGTTCTCACCACTCTGAGCCTCCTCTGTACGCAGAGCCAGCAGCGGCTCAGCCATCAGAGGACATCCTCAGCACGCTCCAGTGTCAGATCATGCATTATGCAGCAGACAGACATCCACTCCCACCTGAGAACCACCTGTTGGTCACCTGAACAAACTGCTTCACGGCTGCTTTCTACCTGGAGGTTTCATTAGCTAGTCAGGTTTCAGACTTAGAAGTCCTCTTCTCTGTTCTGAATAGAAGTGTCCCCTCGCCCTGCAGGGGAAGAGTGGGGGGAGTCAGAGTCAGGAGAAGGCTGACGGGACGGAGGGTGCCCTCAGACTAGAGCTGGGAATCATGAGGCACCTCACGCTTTGATTTCGATTAGGGAGGCCGATTATGAATGCACCCTAGATCGGCACTTTTCTAGAAATGTTTCTCTGTACTACGAGAAACTAAATCAGGGGTGGACAAACTTTTTGACGTGTGGGCCACAAAGGGTTCTAAAATTTGGCATAAGGGCTGGACAGCAGCAGATCATAGAGGTGTTTTGGTAATCCACCTTATTAGAGAAAGATATAACATCCAATTTGAATGAAAACAGGTTTATTTTTTTACTAATAACAAAAATATATATATATATATATATATATATATATATATATATATATATATATATATCTTATAAAACAGAACATTTTGGGATTTTTATTTTAAAACTGTGGCTTCAGTTCTCATTTTAGTGCCAATTAGACCAATGGTTTGAAGTTGAAGAAATAACTGTCCAACTCAGAAGGCACACAGAAATGATAAAAATTCCACATAATTGAACTGATTCTAGATTATTATGGGATGGTCACAGGACCTACGACTTGGCGGCCAAGTGGCAATTTCCAATTTGAGAAAAGAAAAATTTTTTTTTTAAGAGATCTTCACTAAATTTTACACACATGTACCGTCTTACGTCTACCAAAATTTTGTTGACCTTTGACCTCAGAAAGCAGATGCCATCTTGAATTTTCAAAAAAGAAAATCATTTTCCGTGCCCTTTACAAATATAAAGTCTTCCTCAGGATTTTAACCTATCACCTCTAACTTCTTCAGTATCACTGAGAAGCGATTTAGGTATAAATTGTCGGTTTTAAGATTTTAGATGGCGTTAGTGTTGCGAGCTCCCAATAGTGAAATTTCCCTGTAATTCCACATTTTTACTGGAATTTTGTGAAAATGTAATACACAAGTTGTTTCTCAGGCAGAATGAATCAATATGAATTTTTTAGGAATGTGGGCGTGGTTAACAAAAACCCTCAGAAACCAATCAAATCCAAAATCTACTTTTACTGATTCTTCTTAAAAAGATATTGACCTGTTCATCACCCCTGACAACCAAAGCATTCAATGGTTACTATGGAGATAAAACCATCACTAAAGCAGCCATTTTGATTAAAGTGTTCATGAGTTTGTGCTTCTCTGAGCAGGGCAGCAGAGGCAGCAGCTCCACCAGTGAGGGTAGAAAGGGGCGACGAGAGCTGTAGGGGTTAGTTGCAGGTCATGCAACGTTTGCTGGCGGCTTTAACTTTTATTTGGTTTCTAAACCCAGAATGTTTACTTTTGTCTTCATCATTTGTTTTAAAGTCTCTAAAGTTTTATTTACCTTTTCAATGTGAATTATTTTCATCTCATTCATTTTTAAAATGGACTTTTCAAAAGTGTCTGTGATTTTCATCACTTCAACATATTGATTGAGGGCCATTGCAATGGTTTATTTTCCCCCACACTTTTGTCACCCTCTATATATTTTTTAATTGCAGCTTTACATTCTTCTGGAAAGTCTGTGGATCCTCAGTCATCCATGTCATTGATTCTGCATATTGAAGTCTCTTCCTCAGAATTCTTGCTTCTTTTAGTTGAAAAAGCAACTTTGATAAGCAGAAAAATGTCATCTGGAGGAACCTTTGAAGCCTGGAAGAACAGAATCCTGGGAGCATTCTTACATAAACCTCAAATTTCAGACCTGTTTATTCTTTTGTCATTACTAAAGTACTCTACTACTGTCAACCTGCTGTGACAGTTAAGCTGATGAGCCCCTGGATGTGGCATTACAATCAACTTTAGTTTAATTGAGCTGTTAATCATTTTCGTTCCTCTTGGTTCATCCATGGAGGCATGCTGACTTACAGTATTCAGTGTGTCAGGCTCATGCTGCCACGCGGTGGCGCTGTTTCACTGTTGGCTTAGAGACGGGGTTATCCACAGCTCATCAGTGATTGTTGTTTGGATGACCTGCAGCTGAAGCTGGATCACAGGAAGTTGAGGGGTTCTTTCTGTGGATGAAATTACAGACTTTTAAGTCTCAAAAAACAGAAATTCTGTTTCCCTTCCACAAATGTTTCCTTAACCCTTTAACACCGGAGCTCCAGTGTTTATGTCCTTTGATTTACTGTCTCATTAACACGATCATTCCAGTAGATTGTGAAGGAGAAAAGCAGCTCAACGAGCCGCTTGAGAAGCTACAGTTTGTTAAAGATTTTTAGAGCTTAAGGGTCACAGACTACCCCTCAGATATTAAAGGGTTAAATCCACAAAGCTGTGGACAGGTACATGGCTTTATAGCAGAGAGGAGTCCTCCGCTCAGTTTTCTGTGGGTCTGTGTTGCCAGCTCCTCTGCTGTAAACAGGAAGGATGCTGTTTTCACTGCCACATGGATAATGTGTGTTTGTGTGGACGACGGCAGATAAGAGCGTTCCACAAAAATGTTCTTCTTTACATTTGTCTCTGGAAGGATCTCTGATGCAGCTACACCCAACTGTGTGCAGCCCCAGCACGCCCTCACACTCCGCCCATTAAAACCTCATTTTGTCTTCCTAGTCATAAGTTTTAAAGGAGCAGCTTTGAAGGTGGCGAGTGTTTGTGCTCTGTTCCTGAGAGTGGTGACTGACAGATGCTGGATGAAGGCTTTCCTCTGTTTCCAGGGCAACACCTGATGAAACGCAGAGCCCGACTCCTGACTGTAGCCGGTCTGAGACTTTCAATGAGACTCACCTGTCCTGGTGTCATTTAGACAGGTGGTAACCCCACACTGATCAGGACGTTTGATGACCACTGAACAGTCGTTTTATTCACAACAACACAGTTTAGAGTCTTGAACTCTGAACTAAAAAGAAAAACAAATATATCGCCAAAAAGGGTTAATGAACTAAACTCTGTTAAAAGGACTTTATATTAAAAAATAGCTAAACTCTCAGGTTCTTTTTATGACAGTAAAAGCACCCCTCTCACCCTCCATGGGTGGTTTTTCCTCCAAGCTCGGGTCCTCTACCAGAGAACTGGGAGCTTGAGAGTTTTGCAGTATCTTAGCTGTTCCTAACACAGCGCTCTACTTCTTACCAATGACTAGAGAGGGCTGGCCTGCAGGACAGCACAGAAGCTCTGATCCTGGCAGCACAGTAACAAGCCCTGAACACCAGAACGATAGAGGCTCAGATCTACCACACCAGACAAGACCCAAGCTGTAGGCTGTGCAAAGAGGAAACAATCCAGCACACAACTGCAGGGTGGAAGATGCTGGCTGGGAAAGCATACATGGAGAACCACAACCAAGTAGCTGGAATAATATACAGAAACATGTGTTCAGAATATGGACTGGAAACCCCAAAGTCAAAATGGAAAACACCTCAGAAAGTGGTAGAGAACGAGAGAGCAAAGATCCTGTAGGACTTCCAGATCCAGACGGACAGGATGGTAATGGAGAACCAACCAGACATTGTAGTGGTGGATAAAGAACACAGTAAAGCCGTTGTGGTGGATGTGGCAGTACCAAGTCATGGTAATATCGAGAAGAAGGACCCTCAAGGACTCTTAAGTTCCCAGGCCTCTGGTAGAGGACTCAAGCTTTGAGGAAAAAACACATATACAGTATATATATGAATTAGTTATGACGTATACTTGTATAGCATTTTCTACCTTCCTTTGAAGGACCAAAGCGTTCACCATTCACACACTGATGGTAGCTCCGCTGCCGAACACTGGCGCCAACCTCCCACCAGAGGCAATTCTGGGTTAAGTGTCTTGCCCAAGGACACTTTTTACTTAAATTTGGAATCTTTTGGCTGCTTCATATAGGTGGCACTGCAGTGAATCACCTGCCTCCTTTGCTTCCTCCTCACTCAAAACAACCCACTCTACTTCCATGGACCTCCTCTTTGGTCTTCCTCTTTCCTGGTTTCTCCAACCTCAGCATCTTTTACCATCATCATTATCCCTGTTCCTCCTCTCATCATGTCCAAAAATCTCCATCTGTTTCCCTGCATTGATCTCCAGAACATCTAGCATGATCTGATCCTCTGATAGATTAATTCCTGATCCATCCTGCTCTCTCCCAAAAAGAAGCTCAACATCTTCATCTCTGCTCCCTCCAGCTCTGCCTCGTGTCTCTGCTTCAGAGTCCCTAGTCTTCTACACATTTCATTTCTTTATAGATCATAATGTCATCTGCAAATATGATGGTCCACAGAGATTTCTGTCTGACCTCATCTGTCAGTCTGTCCATCGTCACAGCAAGCAGGATAGAGCTCAGTTCTCCACTGAGACATCGTTGGGGGGCAGGGCTGGTCTGGCTGCCTTGGTCCTGTCACCATCGGGGGTCAGTCTGCCAACTGACCCCAACATATCCCCTTCCTCATAAAAAAATGCAATAGGGTGAAGGGGAGGGTGTCTGTATTGCTGGGGGGGTCCTGGCTGCAGCTGCTGCCCCGGCGGGGGGTCTTAGCGTGGGGATGGCCGGGCGCTCTCCCCCTGAGTACATTCCATCACCATCCACCTC
>NC_050512.1:4423514-4431002 GCF_002922805.2 Oryzias melastigma | reverse complement strand
CAGCTTTGCTGGAAACGGCGTTTGGAAGCGGATCTTCTTCTCCTTCAGCGCCGCTTTAACTTCGGCGTATTCCTTGCGTTTTTTCAAAACCTCCGGCGCGTAGTCGTGGTCGAAGCTGATCGTTTTCCCGTCCAGCTGGAATCCCCACTTCTGCCAGGCCGTCCTCAGCACCTCCTCCTTCATCCTGAAGCTCGTCAGCTTGACCATGATGGACCTCGGCGGTGCGTTCGGGGGCGGCTTCGGTATCGGTGCGCAGAAAGCAGCCTCCACCTTTATTTCTCCCGCCGCCGGTAGATTGTCAGTCAGCAGGCGTTCGACATATGCTGCCACGGAGCCGGCGTTTTCCTCCAATCCTTCTTTTACGCTGTATATTCGGATGTTTTTCCGTCTTGAGCGGCTCTCCAATTCAGTCACTTTGGCACTCAGTTGGATTTGGAGTTTTAACAACTCCGTTACCGCTTCCTCCGTGGCTTGTGTTCGGGTTTCCACCTCATCTATCCTTTCTTCTGCCTCTTCTATCCTTTTATTTGTCTTGTTAATTTCCGTTTGAATATCGTTCAGTTGCTGGCTGTTGTCCTTTCTGAACTCTCTCAGTTCTTTTAATATGATGCTCAGATTCACACTGTTGCCGTCCTCCATGTCCGATCCCGTTAGCATATCTTCGCTGTTAGCCGGTGGAGCTTGGATGATTTGGTCTTCGTTTGGGTAGTTCAATTTTTTACCTTTAGCTTTGGGCATTTCTTTACCAACCCGTGACTCTTAAACGAAGTTCTTGTCTAGGTTTTGTTTGAAAAATCGAGTTTTACCGGGTTTTTTTTACCAGCTTTTGTCGGGAGCATGCTTTCTTATGTCGCCATGTGTAGACGTCCAACCGGAAGTCCAAAATGCTCTTTCATTGATTTACAACCCTTTCCAACTGCGGTCAAATGAGCCGCCGTTCACATTTCCGTGGTCACATCAAGAAGCTCTGTGGAGTCTGGTGGAGATTTTCCAGCGTTCTCAGTCCTGCTACCGTAAGTATTGGATGAAACTCACACCAAAAATCCAGTGATGCTGATTTGACCACAGAAATGTGAACGGCGGCTCATTTGACTGCAGTCAATGTGAAGATACCATCTTCTCTTCTCCAGAACCTGAACTAGACAAACTAGGAACAGATGAGGGTTTAGTGCATGTGCAGCAGAGCTGTTGATGGAAAGAAGATCATTCATTCAAACATCAGTTTGATTGATTTAAAAGGAGAAATACTTGGAAACGCAAAACAAAATTATTTCTTATTACAAGAAGAAAAATGACACACAGACATGTTAAAAACTCTTAAAACAGGATTTTCATCGGTGGGGACCTTGAAACTGCTGCCCTTTGTTACCCACATGCCTCTGCTTTCTGCCCACAGGCTGGTCGTTTAAGAGGTTTGACGATGGGATTCCCTCCTCTGCAGCAGCGCTCCTCAACCAGGCGATCTTTTGGGCGCTCCAAACGTCTCAGCATGGCTCGATCCCTGGACGACTTGGAGGTGAGGATTATTTACATTGTGATGCTCCACTACCCTTTCCTCTCTGCTGTTGAATAGGACAGGTGGTGGTGGTTTAAAAATGCAGGAATCAGGGCTGGCTTTAGATATTGTTCCTCATTTTCTGGTTTGAAACGAATCTATCCTATTCCTGATTTTTACAAGGCATGGGATTACAGTAGTTATAAGCTTGTTGATAAGTCATCATTAATACAGAAAGACCCATTAATGCTTCCACAGTTTATCCATCGATCTCCAGAGTCTGATGTTGTTAAACTTTTGTAAACATGTCATGCTTAACATGTGATACAAGACAGATATGGAAAACTTCACCCCCTTTATAAAAAATAGACGAAAAGATAAAGACAAAGTGACCTTTCTGTCATCTTCAGTTAGTATCGTGGTCAAACACTTTCTGTTATGGGCGTGGTCCTCCAACCCCTTCATTTGTATTAGTATCAGGCCACAGTCTTCCTTCTCATGGAGGGCTGAAGTGTTCAGTGTGATCTTTGAGCTTGTGATCATTCTGGCATTTGTCACATTTGAGCCACACAGGGTTCATTTGTCCCTAATAATAAAAGCTCTTGCAAATCACCACACGAGACATTCAGTCCTTCTCTCCCATCGCCATGGCAACATATGCACAGACTATAGAGAGTATCTTTCTTTCTAAGGCCAATAAAGACTATAGGATGGGTTTGTGTTCATTGTCAGTCCTGGTCATAAATATGTCCCTTCTCAAAATCCAATGATTTTTTTCGGGGGGTGTGAGTTCAGGAAAAAGTAGACCAGCACCTCAACCAAAACTGTTCTCACTGACGAGCATGCTGGTGTAGGGATTGTCCAGCTCTGGCACAAATACACCTTACAATCTATGAATCTACTACAAACACTTCAAAATACCAAGCCCCTCCCTACCTGACATGACCAAACCAACAGGTACTACATGCTGCAGTCCTTCAAATGACCACTGGGGGCCGGTTTCAGAAGGGAACAATTTTAAACTCCCATTTAAAAATTTCTACTTTTCAACAAAGATGAACCGTCTGACAGAAATGCATAGTTATAGAAGCTGCCATCAAGGTGTGAGTGTGAGTTCGTGCGTGAATGGGATACTGACTGTAAAGGACTTTGGGCCTTACAGAAAGTAGGAAAGAGCTATTTAAGGATATTTACCATTTTAGTCTTAATTTTTGCAGTTCAGAATCCAGTGGATTAATAGTCCAAAGGGGGGCCCAATACGATGATCGTGATCGACAAGTCGATCACCAAGGAAGTGTGGACAGATTGCTGGTCTTTTTTGTCAGCACTAGGCACGAGGATTAGTCGAGGACTATAGAAATAGTCGACATTCAACAACTAATTTAATAGTCGATTAGTCGTTTCTTTATTTATTTTTATCTCAAAACTACAGTATGCTTTCTAATGCTACGTCTGCCATTACCGTAACATTACAGTAACCCCCGATGGTGTCAAACTGTGATAGTCAGAGAAAAGCTTTGTAACTATTGAACTCCTGTGTGTCTCCTTACGCCCGTGGTATCTGCCGAGGGAATTCCCTCAACTGTTTATATTTCTTGTTTATATTCACCCTAAAGCCAACTCATCCTCAGCTTCAGAACAGTTAAAAGATGTTTTAGATACATTACCTCATTTCACCTGATGCTCCGAAATTTATCATGGGTGGTTTTAACTGATGTTCAGTTGAAAAAACTCTGAAAGGTTTCCATCAGTATATAAACTGTAACACCCGCCTGGGAAAAAAATTAGATAAAAGTTTTGGCTCAGTTCTCAACGCTTACACATCTGTTGCTCTTCCTCCTCTTGGCTCTTCAGACCACAATAGAATATTACTGGCTCCAACTTACTCATCAGTGGTTAAGAGGACACAGAAAATTACCAAGGACATCAAACAGTGGACAACAGAGTGCATCGACAGACTACAAGGATGCTTTGAAACCACAGACTGGGACATCCTCACTTCCTCTTCCTCCAACATCAACGAAGAGGTGGAGACGGTGTCTGCATACATCTCATTCTGTGTGGACAGCATTATCCCCACCAAAAGAGTCACCATCTATGCCAATAACAAACCCTGGGTAACCAAAGAACTTAAAACCATTTTGAACAAAAAAAAAAAGATAATTTTCTTCACTGGAACTGAGGTTGAAAAGAAAGAGGTAAATAAGGAGGTCAAACAAGCCGTAAAAAAAGCCAAGCGGGATTACACAAACAAAGTAGAACAGTCCTTTGCCACAGGAAATCTTCGAACACCCTGGCAAGGCCTCAAAAACATGGCAGCTGTGAACTCTGTTCCATCTGACCGGAAACCCATCCAGATCACAGGCAGCAGTTCTACTTCTCTTTCCAACGACCTTAACTCCTTCTTCACCCAATTTGAGAAGGATAACACCAACCAGATAAACTCAGTCATCTCATCACTCACAACTCAGGACTCCCCCCTTACAATAAACACAACTGAGGTGGTGAGAGCCCTTAAGAGGACAAAAAAGATCTCGACTCCAGGACCAGACAACATCTGTGGGCGAACCCTGTGGCACTGTGCTGAGCAACTTGGTGGGGTGTTTCTTCATCTGTTCAAGAGCTCCCTGTCTAGTGGCATAGTACCCGCATGCTGGAAACACTCTACGGTGATCCCCATTGAAAAAAAGAGCAAACCTAAGGTCCTGAATGACTTCCACCCTGTGGCCCTCACATCCCTGGCCATGAAGTCAATGGAGAGGATTATCAAGGAACACATCATGAAGCAAACCTATCAGTTGATGGATCCACTTCAGTTTCCGTACCAGGAAGGCAGAGGGGTTGATGATGCACAGATCTTCATTTTGAACACCACTCATAAGCATCTGGAGATGCCAAACACCTCAGTCAGGCTCCTGTTTGCAGACTTCTCATCAGCGTTCAATTCCATGCAGCCACACCTCCTCGCTGAGAAGCTAATCTCACGCTTCAGCATCGACCACCAGCTCACTCGATGGATCCTAGACTTCCTCACTAACAGGTCTCAGAGAGTGTTGGTGAACAACTTCTTGTCTGACACCCTTTACACATCCACAGGCTCTCCTCAGGGCTGTGTTCTCTCTCCCCTGCTCTTCATTCTTTACACAGACGACTGCAGGTCTGCCCATCAGAACTGTCACATCGTTAAGTTTGCTGACGACACTGTCCTCCTATCGCTGTCTTCTGACCAATCACAGCACCACACCTCGGCCATACAGGACTTCATGGAGTGGTGTGAAAACTCTCACCTGGAGCTCAACATCAACAAAACAAAAGAGATGATAGTGACCTTCTCCCCCAGACAAAAACAATTGGCTGAGTCAGCCCCCACCATCCTTCATAGAGAGCCAGTAGAATTTGTCAGCGAGTACAAATACCTGGGAACCATCTTTGATGACCTGCTGAGGTTCTCCTCCATCACTGAAGCTATCTTAGCAAAGTACAGTCAGAGACAATACCTCCTGAGGAAATTAAAATCATTTGGAACAAGCAGTGACATCCTGACCAGATTCTACTACGCCTTCATTGATAATGTAATTACCTTCTCATTCATCTGCTGGTTCCACTCGCTAACAGTACAGAACAAAAAACGTCTCACACATATTGTTAAAGTCTGCTCAAAAATCATTGAGCAGCCAATCAGACCTCTTGCCACCATGTGTGATCAACAGACAACAAAGAAAACCAACAAAATCCTTCAAGACCCCTCCCATGTCATGCATCAAGAGTTGGAATGACTCCCCTCACATCGCAGGCTTCGGATTCCTGGATGTAAAACACAGAGGAGGAAGAGCACCTTCATACCAAGAGGAGTCCAGCTACTTAACGCTGACCTACAATCCAGCTATTCAGTACAATTAAACTAAATTATCACAAACACACTACATCACTTTATGTCATCTTGTGTGCATATATATATATTTACATATGTGTAATATTTTTATACTATCTTCTTCTTTGTATATATTGTCTCTTTTATTCAACGTCAGACCTCTCCTGTATTGTGGAACCATAGGATTTTTCTCCCCTTATTGTTACTATTTTTATTTCTCTCTATGCTCCTGTTTCATGTGTAACTTGTATGTTGATTGTAGACACTCTCTGCATCTAAAAATAGAATTGCCCCTCGGGGATAAATAAAGTTGTTTGAACTTGAACTTTATTTTTAGTTTAAAGGGGCCCAACCATGAAAATTCTACTTTTTGAGGTTTTAAATACTGTTCATTCCTCACTATAAAGAACCTCAAAGCGGCATTTTGATCCGTTCATGCATTTAAGAGTAATCCTCTAAAAACCTGCACTGTCTGCAGCAGCCCCTCCCATACCCACGAAAATGACATCACATACTGATGTCACAGAGTGAGACAGCTCCCTCCAGAAAGAGTCTGCTCTGATAGCTCCGCCCCAGTCTAACACCAACACTCAATTTATCCCCTTATCAGCAAAACAACTTTAATTTTAGATGCAGAATACTGTATATCTTCCAGTTGTGTCCTGTTTTCAATAAATTCCAGCTCAAACAGCCGTTTGTTCGCGTGCATTTGTGTTGTGAAAGTGTAGCGATGCCTGAGGCAACTAAAGGCAGATATATGGTATGTGCATCCATCTTTGAAAACAATTGGATACTATTTATTCTCGTGGGAGAAACGAAGAAAGAAAGACGTCATGAAATGGGCATCACCCACACGCAGCGGCAGGCGGAGCTTCAGGAATTGAGTCATTTTACTTCCGGGTACGAAAAAACACACGAAAAATAATTAATAATAATTTGGTTTTTTTTTGTAGTCCAAAGGTAAAATATGATCATATGGATACGATCACTCTGATATGGTCACTCTGAAAGGCTTAAAAAAATCATGGTACGGCCACTTTAAAGCTAATGATGGTTAAGATGTGTGTTTTACATCCAGTTTGCACACGATCCGATTAGTCGACTAATTGGAGAAAATAATTGGCGATTAGTTGACTATTAAAATAATTGTTCGTGGCAGCACTAGTCAGCACAGCAGTTACGCTGCAGGCCGTTGACATGACAACTATGAACACACAGGTTTAAGTCAAAAAGTTGTTGAAGGAAAAACAACTGAAAAACTATTGATCATGTAATCTCACATGTTCATCTACATTTAATTCAAAATAATTGTCTGATTCAGTGTAAAACCTGCTTTTCAGAACATTATTAGGTGCCTAAATATGAACATTTCAAATTATGATTCTATACCTTATGATTTCATGTCATACATACAGTAGGTAGATCTTTTGGAGCTAGTCATTTCAAAGTAGCGTGCATGCCATGGAAGTGTGGGCACCCGGCCCAACATGTCTGTGATGGAGACAAAAGTGAGGCCAACATTTGACAGCCAAAGCTCGGAAACTAGGTCACCCAAGAGAACAATCATGCACAGAAACGGCCTCCGACCACAGGCCTGAGTGAAATGTGTTGCTGTGACTGGACCCTCCGAGGGCCGTGCTCGGGAACAGAGGGAACCAAATGTAAGAGGAAAAGAAGAACAGGCCAAATTTTTGCAGAGTATTCTCCATGTTTAGTGGGTTTAAAGATTTCTCCACATTGTAATCATTTAAAACAAATATATAATTATTTCTGTATGTTTCTCTTAGTTTGACTATTTTGTTTTTGAGCATCATTTGGGTTAAAAGTGTTTTTGAAGAATCTACTTATCTTCTGACTGAAAAAAACAGCCCTGTCCTCATTTTTGAGCCATTTTGTTTTTGGATTCTTTTAAGGAAAACAAGCTGT
This sequence comes from Oryzias melastigma, assembly GCF_002922805.2. Classification (NCBI taxonomy): domain Eukaryota; kingdom Metazoa; phylum Chordata; class Actinopteri; order Beloniformes; family Adrianichthyidae; genus Oryzias; species Oryzias melastigma. The sequence goes on along the minus strand of NC_050512.1, from coordinate 4,423,710 downwards.
TTGAACTCTTCAAAACACAGGTTTAGTTCTAAGCCTTGATCTGTTTTCCTGACCCGCCAGTAGGGCTCTTGCTGCCTGAAGTACAAGAACGTCTGCTCCGGTCTGAGGATAGAAATCAAAGGAAAGCTAAACGTTTCCTCTGATTAGTGGCGAGCCCGTTCTTTGGAGCAGATAAGCAGATCCCACACTACTGCTC
>NC_050512.1:4412974-4423412 GCF_002922805.2 Oryzias melastigma | reverse complement strand
CCGCCTTGCCCCCCCATGTGTTGAAGTGTCCTTGGGCAAGACACTGAACCCTGAATTGCCTCTGGTGGGAGGTTGGTGCCAGTGTTCAGCAGCGGAGCCACCACCGGCGTATGAATGTGTGAATGGGTGAATGGGTCTGTGACTGTGAAGCGCTTTGGGCCCTTGAAGGAGAAAGCGGTATACAAGTAAACGCCATTTACCATTTACCATTTAAGCAAGAAGAGACTCACAAAGATCAAGAAGACATTTTTAGGTGTTTCACTGCAAAGAGATGTAGCTTAAAAATAGCACACTAAAGGGCACACCAAACCAATAGGACACTTTTGACACTAAATAGGACAAAACTACATTAAAACTACATTTTTTAAATTTGAAAACATAACTTTTTAACATTACTATGAATAAAAACAGACAGGAATATATTTCCAGATTAAATCAACTTTATCCTTAAATAACTTTCAAGATTTTACCCTCCATAAAAATATATTTTGTCAAAATTATACAAGTTAGAAATGAGCGCAAGATAACATCGGTCCATTAATAAAAATAAAATAAAATGATCTGGAGGGCCGGATAGAATTAATTATATAATTAATTGCCTTTACTTTGACACATGCGGCCTAAATAGATCAAATAGTCTTCAGTGTAAGAAAGAGCAGCCTGGATAGGTCACCTTTCTGCTACAAGACTAAACTCATGTTTTCCTTGTTTTTTTTACTGATATCTCTGCTCCATTGCTGTGCTTCCCGGCAGTTTTGGTAGAGTTTGGTAGAGTTTCGGCTGAAGTGTTGCGTTTGCTTTCCTCAAACATTTTAGGCCGTTAAGTCCAGAAAACGAAACATTTTTCTCAAATGTCAGCTGGAAATGAAACCCGACATGACAGAGAAGTCCAACCCGTTTGACTTATGGCTCACATGTAAGCTGTGATGATCTGCATGTCAGCGGCGTTCTATTCCTGCACGCCGCTGCCGGGCCTCCGCCTCTAGCGAGGACGTCCCATCAACGCAGCGCTTCTTCCTCTTCACTCCTCCCTTCAGCTTTTCTCCACCTTTTTGTTTCTGCTGGTTCGGTCTTTTTCCCTTTGGCTGTGCATGCAGTAATGCGTGCAGACAGAGGGGGCTTTGTGCTGGGATGGGGGTGCAGAGCGGCTGGTTTGTGTGTCTGTGTGATGATGGTGGTGGGGGGTAATTGGGTTCTAAGTGTTAATCTGCACTTCTAATGAGCAACAAGCTGACATTCACCTCATTAGTGAGGACTAAACACAAAAGCTCACACCACAAACAGACATGCATGCACACACACACACACAGACCCCTCCTCCCCAGCCATCTTGTTAGCTGTGCTGTTTAATCTTCAGCTGGAGCCTCAGACGTCATGCTGGAGCTGAAATGTGGGCCGGAGCGCATCAGTGTGCACAGAGCTTCATGCGTTTGTCACACTGAACCTCCGGCTGCTGCCTTAGCTTCTGACACTTGGAGATTTCAGCCATTTTTCACAAACATGCAAACAGGCAAGCTGCAAAAGCCCCTCATGAGGGCAGAATGAGGAGGAGAGTCAGACTGCGCATCGTCATCCAACATTTCCATTCTGCAGGGATCTGTATTCTCTGCAGCTGCTTAACTGAGAGCTTCGTCTGGAGACGTTCAGCCAGATGTGGAGCTCATTAAATGAACAATCTCAGTGGCCACTAATACAAATACAAACCGCTCTCATGTGGAACGTCGATATCAGGCTGGAATTAGTCCCACGTGTTGGAGCTATCTGCAAAGCTAAGACTGCCACATAACAGCAGTCACAAGTCAGCATTCAGAGGTCAAATGCTCAAATATCGCACACAGCCAGACAATTCACTCAGTCAGCTGATTGTGGCTGCATGTCGCTCCCTTTCTGAACTGGCTGCAGCAGGGGGATTTCTAAGGGAGGACTTTGTTTTTTAAAAAAACTGGAAACATCTCTGCAGGACAAATGTGGCTCTCTCACCTCACCCAACACTTTTATTTGGGTGTGAGGGTTGTGACTTTGTGTTTTAGAGACAGATCTACTTTATATTAGCTCATATTAAGTCCCATATCAACCTGACTGGTTACCAACCTGATGGATTGTGCCACTAATTAGTGGGGGTAATCAAAGGTGTAACTAAGAGCAGACGGGACTTTAGGTAGTGTGGCTGTTTGAAGCAGCATCTGAGGAGCTGGTCTAAAATGTTGCCCTCTCATCAGAGTTCAGGGTTTCATCACATGGAGACTGAAGTTGGAAAACCAGGTTTGAACATTCAGTGACACTCAGCAAACATGCACCTTGGGTGATGTTTTTCTACATTTTGCTGGAAGCTTTGCAGCAGTTGAGCAACACCAGCATCGTTTGGAACAGGGGTCCCCAAACTACAGATCCGGCCCTCCTCCACATTTGTCCTGGCCCCCCAAACACTATCAGAGATACTTTTTTTTTTCTGGCCGCTCAAGACCCACGTTCATAGAGCGTGACTTTTCAGTCCACCCTTCTGAACTGTGACGGGAGAGGAGAAAATATTTATTGGTTCAATTTTTAAAATGTTTTAGTATTATTTTTTTCTGTGAAGATACATAAATTAATTAAAATTTGGCTATATGTGTGACTTTCTGGAAAACCATAAATGATTATGTTTACGCTGTTTCTGTTAGCCTTCAAACCGGCCCGAGCCAAACCATCAGAGAAGGAAACAGTTATGTTTGAAAAAGTTTAGAACAACAATCTCTGGGTTTTCTGGCACTTTGACGAGCAGTTGCAGCAGAGCCGGAAGCTGCTTTTGCAGACGAAGGAGCTTCAGCTGGGATTCATGAACATGGCGGCCCATCATGTCACATCAGAAGTGTTGGAAGGAGCAGTTATTCCTGTAGGATTCAGACCAGCAGAGGAACCTCACAACTGATCCTCCTCTTAGGGCGTACATACTATCTGTTGGGTTCAGCGCTGTGGAAATGCGACATTCCTCCAGTGGGTGTGTGTGAGGGGGTCATTTACCAGTGCTGAATTTGAGAGGTAATTAACTGCCCCCCCGGGTGGGTAAGGGGCTGGCACCTCCTCCGGTGTGTCGGAGCTTGCTGAGGAATGCAGCTTCTCCTCTTCAGCGCCTCACCTGTCAGTCAGCCTCGTGCACGCGCAGCAGCCATCCATGCGTCAGCTCCTCCCCATGAGCTCCTGCTTAAGACGTCAGAGGAGTGCTCGTACGGGGGGGGGTCTCCTCGTGACAGGGAAGGGTCTCCCTCTGCATGCGTGCGCCAGCCCACAGCCGTGTGGGTGGAATAAAAATGATCTGGGGAAGGGAGCAGAGGAGGAGGGGGGTCGAGAGGAGCAGATGAAGAAGAAGCAGAGTTTGCACAGCTCTGCGGCGCGCTCAGCCTCCTTCTCCTCTCCCCGAGCACACGCTCGCGCAGCGGCTGATGGCGCTGAGCGCTAAGCGGAGCTACCACATGAGGCGCTGACTGAGGAGAGCTGGTCTTCATGGAGCAGCAAAGTTTGCGCATGGATCCTGAGGCGGCCGTGAACCCTGTGAGTACCGGCTGTCGCTCTGATTCACAGCCTTTATGACACTTTGGGGTTCGAACCTGTGACGTCTGAACCGGTCCCAGAGAGCCAGACTTCTGCAAAGATGTTCTGTCCCTGACCTCTGTTCATCTTGATATGAAGTGATGATAAAAAAGTGCAACTTTTTGTTTTAAAGCCTGACTCAGGAATGAGAGGTCACATGACCCTCTCCAGCCAGTCGGTGAGCTCCTCTGGTTTCCACCACACCTGTTGAGACTTGGTTCAGTTCTGCTGATGGGTCCACTTTAGAACTCAGAACCATCTGAATCCTCTAATCCATGTAATTGATCTTTGTGATGATGATAGCCCCGCCCTCATGTCATCTCAGGACGGCGCTCCATGCTGAGGCTCAGGTCACGCGCACAGAGGAACATAAAAACTCATTCAGATCCTGAAGATGTGAATAGAAACGCTCAGATATGCAGAGATAAGGACCTGCAAACACATTTCTTCCTTTGTGTATGTGTGTGTTTTTGTTGTGTGTGCGTTGTGTGTGTGCTGCTCCTCGTGATATCCCCTCAGAGCAGAGTGTGTTGGAAGGAAGGTCAGATGATGAGACGGGATCAACACTGTTTCTGTACTTGAAACACCTCATGGGGCCAGAAGTCTCACTGACGCAGCTCCAGCGTCAGAGAAAAACACTTTTGTTTCTGTTTAATTAAGTTAATGCCGTCGTCAAAGACGCAGATGGTGAAGTTTACCACATCAACACGACCAAACTGCATCATGTGATTCGTCATAGCTCCGGATTTAGACTGCTGTTAAAAAAAGGGAAGCCTTACTGTACCCCTCCGTTTCCTCTAAGGGACTCCAACGCTGCTCCTCAAATAATGTCCTTTTTTTCATTTGACTTGAGTCTCTTTCTGCCTGTGAGCCAGCAGCTTCCTCGCGAGCCATGTTTGGTGATGTTCTGACCTCTTTCAAGGGGAGGGTTGAAGAAAAGCTGCAGGTGTCAGAAGTTGTGCAGCTGGAAAACACTGCAGAAAACAGCTGTTTCCTTTTTCTGCAGCTTTGCTGGATTTTATGGGGTTCCATTTGTGCCAAAATTATATCTTTGGTCATTTTTTTACTGAAGAAGTTTATTGAACATTTGTTCACGTCTATGTACTACTAAGCAATATCTTTTACATGTCTCGCTTGATGATAGCTTTGTATTTGCTTTGTGGTCTTTCAACTTGGTTTATCAGAACCTCCAGGATTTCGCAGCTGATTTTTATGATTGTTGCGGCCAAAAACGCCTGATGTTGTGACAGCTTTTGCGAAAAGTTTTGAAAAAGATTGCCATGTTTTTTTATTTTTTGAAAAGCACCTAAAAAATGTTAATTAATAAAGGTTTGTTTAATAAATAATTGTATTAATTTATTTAATAAATAAAGATTTGTTAGGAGGTTCTATATGGAATTATTTTCCTGCAGACTCTGAATTCTTCCTTTGTATTCTTCATTTCCAGAGTCTCTCTGTCTTTCTCTCATACTTGGTTTATGTTGTGCTTCAGGTGTGCACAGCACAACATGACAGACTCCACCGAATTCGCAGGTGCTTAGTGCACCCCCTACCCCACCATGTGCGCGCCCACACTCAGCGCACCTGCAAGGTGGCAAGGTGACCGTTTGCGTGTCTTGAAGAGAAAAATGTCAGAGAGGACTAAAGAAAGATATTATAAAAGAGCATGGTTTCTGGAAAGGAGTCAGAAGGGAAACAGTCATAAAGCTGTCGTCGACCATGATTGTTGTCTCTGTAGATTGGTCAAAGTTGCAGTAAAGTTGCGGTGAAAGTAAAAATTTGCAGAGTGAGGCAGAGGCTCTTCACAGTGGGGTTGGACATCTTAACCAAGAGCCAGCGTAGCCTGATCTCAAGATAGAAGAGTAGCATATATTTATAGGCGGTCCTGTAAGACTGAAAAAGATGGCATAATTTCGGTCTGCGTATGAGCAGTAAGTCTAGGTAGGAAAAAATCACGGGTAGGATGGCTGTACAGGACACCAGCTTTAATAAACAGATGTTTTATTCATTCTATGAGTGCAAACAGGGATACAGGTCTAAACATAGTCAGTGACAGGTCTGACAGTCTGTGTTACAAGAACTGTCCCACAGTAAATTGCAGTAAATCAAAGAACATAAACACTGGAGCTCTGGTGTTAAAGAGTTAAAGAGACGATGAATTCTTCCTTTGGAGAACAAACAGCAGAGCTGCTCTCCGGTAAACTGAAGGAACAATTGACCCGTGGACTCATTGAATTGAAACGGTCTTGTACCCGGAGACTGGCCGCAATCAATTCATCAATGTTAGCTTTTTGTCACTCTGGGATCCATCCATACCTTCTCTGTCTGCAGCCATTCCCAGGCCCGTCCAGAGATATCATCTCCCCTCATGGCTAATCATGCCCGCAACATCGTCCTGTGATCAACACGTGTTAACCCTCCTGTAAAAATAAATATATTGTCGTCCTGGAGCGTGTTTGAATTTCAAAATCGAATTGAACTCTCAGACACCAGCCTTCATGAATGCCCTGCTCTTAGCGGAAGCTTATTCAACCATTTCCAAGCAGAGTTCACTCACAACTGTTCAAAACTGTTCAAAGGAGAGCAGGTTGCAGCCAGTTGATGATGCAACTCCAAGTAAAGCCTCAGAGCTGCATGCCAGACGGTAAGGTCTGGGATGGGGCATTTGTAGAGCTGAATGTCTGCTCAGTCAGGATGCACAACTTCTCAAGTCAGGGGTCTGCAACCTGCAGCTCCGGAGCCACTTTTATCTCTCCATAGAATAAAATATTACTATTTTTTTCAAATAAGGGTCACTAAAATAGCATTTATTTAGTTTACATTAGTTCAAAGTATACGTTTCTGGCACAGAAATGTATACGTTTTATACTTTTTATTTCAAAAGGAAATCATACGAGCTTTTGTTAAACGTCAAAAATCGGTTCACATTTTGAGAGAATTCTCTTTATTTTTCTGTTTTTATTCAAGAAGCATAATTCATTATTCTTCCTCTGCTGCTTTCTGCTTAACATATTTTTAATAATCCAATTTTTTTTAAAGATTTTTTTCCATTATCACAAGTTATTAGAGTTATAAATTGACCAATCAGATGGCTCAATAAGCGTTTGTGGGTCTGACGTCGAACGTCTGGGGGGTTTGATTGACAGATGACGGGTAGCCAATGGGAGCAGACTTCATCAATGGGTCCGTGAAGACCTTTTAACACCTACTTTACAATTCAACAATGTACCAATCATTGTCCTACTGTTGTTTTCCTCAATGGAATGTACCGATGCAGCAGTTTAAAACAACAAGAGGAGCATGCTGTCGACATTTTTAGATGAGGATTTACTCTGTAGAAATAGATTTCACTCTGAGGTTATGTGCTTTGGACTTTTTTGTTTGATTAACGTTCGTTTTTCTTTTTTCACAGTTTTGGTTGTAGCTTATAAATAATAAGTTGTGTATCATATGGAATGGTACAGCTCCTCCATAAAACCACCAACCAAAGTTTCATCTTCGCTGCAATTTTCCAGCTTCAGCCTGAATTAGATACAGCCGTCTGAGGAGCGCGAGACAAACTTGAAAGGACCTGGTCGTATTTTCAAACAGAAAAAAGATCCAGCTGTTCACTTGTTAGGATGGTTATTTATTTTAAATACCGCTGAACGCGCCTCTCACGTGCATCTGATCAGACTGTAACGTGGCAGCGCATGTGAAGTGACAAGCTGCTGCTGCTGCTGTGCGTGAGGGGGGGCCGCGTGCCGCTCTGCAGCAGCGTCACCCAAATGCTCCTTTTATCTCGACAAAAAGGAATAAATGTAAGTAAATCCAAAAGGACCGATGACAGAATCAAATGTTGGAACGAATCTTCCCTTTAAAGGCTTCAACAATGACTTGTACAATTCTCCAGCGTTATTAAAGTAGAATCTGTTTGCATCCCGCTGTCTCGTGGTAGAGGCGTGGAAAGAGGAGGGAACTCGCAATAAACTCACTCCAGATTGGTGACAGTACTTCCTATAGATTCATGACTCAGCTATGACTCACAGAGACTCAGACCAATCGCTGAAGATGGGTTGCAGACGTTTGAAATATGGCGATATCCGTTTCAGTAAGTGACGGTGAAGGCGGCGGCCTACTTTCACGAGGAGTGGAGGTAATGGATTTCCAATGGGGGACCTCATGGCTCGAGAAGTCCAGTATTTTTTACAGTCAATGGCACAACCCCATGTCAGGCACGGGGAGGGATGAGTGATGGTTTGGGCTCATTTTGCAGCTGTTGGATCCAGACATTAACTGATGACGTTTACTTCAGCTACTTTTGGCTCATCTGTCTGATAGTCGTTAGGCCTGTCCGACACAAATCCTGCTCTTCCACCAGCTAACCTCTTTTTCGGAAGAGGCTCCGCCTCTATAGAGTTGAGTAAAATTCTTCAACTCAATTCTGAAGTTAGCTCGTGGTAATCATGTCAGAAGATCCACCTTCATGTCTGACTGGAGAGTGACTGTCAGTTTGGATGAATTTCTTCCTGACCAGAGTGGTTTTCAGTGTCCCTTCATGAAGTTCCCCTCATGAGCAGCTGTGCCTCAGAACAGACGAGTGTCTGTTGTGTTTAGATGGAAAACCTCACAGCTTCTTCTTCTCAGCAGGAAAGTCTTTCTTGACAGCTTCTAAAAGCCACATTCTCTGCCATTCTGGATGTTCCCGCAGAAAGTTGAGCTTGAAATGGAAAAGTCTGCATGCTCCTGCACTTTGTTTTTATTAAAAAAACAGTGTTCTCCTGCTTTAAACAGCAGACTCATCCACTAATTAAAGAAAGCTTGACTCTCTGTTCTCTTTGCTCATTATCTGCTTAGATCCTCACAGACACTAATGATCTCTGTAACCATGACCCATCCTGCACCGCCACCGCTGGGTGATCAATAAAGCCGGCGCTTTCACCTGAATGTGGCCTTTCCTGCTTTTTCAGGGGAATGGATGCAAAGGTCTGTTCTGAATGGAGACAGCAGGGGGCGGCGTTCAGTCAGGCTGATTCAAATGGAGTACAGTGAAGCTTTTTTTGGTTTGACAGCCTGATGGTTGGTTGGAGGATTTTCTGGTCACAGGTTAAAGGAAAATGTTTGGAAAAAGCCATTAAAAGTTTCGGATTCGGTCTTTAGGTTGAGGTGAAGCTCAGAGTTGTGATTTTGAGCATTTATTTGCAGGGTGTTGGTCTGAGAGCTGCCGTGTTTTCAAAGTGCTGCTGCACTTTCCATGGCATGAGTGTTAAATATTCAGGTTCCACTTGGCATCCTGTTTAGCTGGAGAAGCTCTGCTAATTAGTGCATTGGCAGCCGCCTCTGTGCATGTGTTTGTGCATGTGTGTGTTCAGGGTGGGGGGGCTGAGTGCTGAGGCCATCCTTGATGTTGCTACGATACGGGGATTGGAAGGTTAACATTAACTTCACACAGCACTGGGAGCGCTCCGTCCTCAGCCAGTGCTTGTGGAAAACACACGTGTTTGTTAAAGTGGTAAGCGAAAATACTTCTGAATCTCTTTGGGTTCTTTCATCATTTTTGATATGAAGAATGAAGAATAATTTGATTTGTAAGTTGTTTATCAGATAGAAAACACACAAACTGGACTGGCATAGCGGCCTGAGCAGCAGAGTTTAAGGCTGGACTGACGGACCGAACAAAGCCAGAACTGAGGGACAAACAGATGATTAACCTAAAAATTGATTCAAACCGGAAAAGGATAATAGAGGAAAATAGACGGAGTTCAGTGTGAATCATTGATTGTATCAGAACACTGGACTGAGTTTGTGTGACATCATCTATTGACTGACCAAATGAAGTCAATTCAGTCGCTGTTTTTCATATTAGACCCAAACGTCACCAGTAAGCAGCGATTGGTCCGGATTAGTCTGAGTCATCCTTTCTATGACATTCACTCCCACCAATCAGGAGTGGGCTTATAGGAAGTCCACTCCCCTACCACATGAAAAAATATCATATCAAGATCAAGATGTTCAAAAAAGAATCAGATCAAGATTGGATATTCTGACTAATTCCTCTATAGAAGTCTATAGGATTTTGGCTGCTTGGAACCAGTGGGTACTTCCTGTTTAGAATGCCGGGGGGGGGCACTCAGTCCAGTTCTCATGTACAGACTGGATTTTAATGTTGGAATCCACAGGATTCCACACCACACGTCTAACCCTTCAAAAAAGTCTGAAAATCTGTCCGTGCGGATTTATTAACTGAAAATGACTGTCAGGTGAAGCTGTAAGAAAGTCCATAAACTAACAAAGACGTGAAAAAACATTTCCAGAAAGGTGAGAAACCCTAAAAAAAGGTTTTCTCTGCTTTTGGTCTTCGTAGGATTTCAGGAATATTTATGAATCGGTTGTCTTGGGAGACAAAGAGAACATTAAAGGGAACGGTACTGACGTCCTTCCTACATTCCCAGGTGCTCTTTTCATATGAATGTAATGTTATCATTTTGAACTGTCTGACGACTTTTTAACCTCTGAATGACTTTCTGAGATGCTGGTTTGAAACCCCAAACTTTTTCTGGAGCAGAAGACACATTCACTCCTAATGAACCTTCACAGAAACAGTCTGGACTCTATTGTTGCTCTGAAGGGGATTCTTTTTTTAACACAAATCTGAGATCAATGAGCTCTCACAGAGGGGGCGTGGCCTGTTAAATGAGAGGTGGTTATTACACCATGTCTGTAGAGCAATCTTACTGTTCGTCACAGTTTGTCGTCTTCTAAATCGTTACCTCTAATAATCTGGCCTGGGTATAAGAAACAAGAAAGGTGTCATCAAATAAAAGACTTGAGTTGTTGTTCTTCATTTTTCAGCACATCCTGTCAGTGTTCGCCACGGCGAACTAGCTTTCAC
>NC_050512.1:4411988-4412797 GCF_002922805.2 Oryzias melastigma | reverse complement strand
AAAACTGAAACAGTTTTGAACTCCTAAGTAAACTTTGTAGACTTGAAAGAACATTTGAAAGATAAAACTGCACATTTGAAACTTGAATTAAAAAAAAATCGCAAGTATTTCCAAATATGAAAATTTATCAAATATATATTATATTTAAGGCCGGGAGACGAGTAAAAAAAAAAAAATAACAGATTATCAGATAATTTTAAAAAAATGTAACAGATTTCAGATCTGCTCAGGTGGAATCTGCTCCCAGGTGCAGTTGTGTCTGTCCATTCTGAAACCCCGCGTCTCGTTACAGCGGTGGGCGGGACTTTCACAGTGAACCACATAATTTCCACAATTTATTCATTCTATGAGAGCAAACAGGGATACAGCAGGTGCACTGCTGTAGGGGTGAAGCCTGTCAGATCGACGCTCATCTTCCACCTCATTTATTGAAATAAAAGCACTTTTATCCAAAATTTACAAATAATGCCCTGTTATCTCTTTTATCTAATCGGGCCCTACCATGAAAATTCTACTTTTTGAGGTTATAAATCCATTGCACTGTTCATTCCTTACTATAAAGAACCTCAAAGCGGTATTTTGATCTGTTCATGCATTTAAGAGTAATCCTCTAAAAACCTGAACTGTCTGCAGCAGCCCCTCCCATACCCAAAAATGAGCGGTTGGAAACGTGCTGACGTAAGATCGATGCCAACAGCTCCTTCCAGGAAGAGTCTGTCCAGCAAGCTCCGCCCCCAGGCTACAACAAACACACACCCACTTTCTCCGTGTGGCTGTGGAGCCGGGGTAGTTATCCTCTGACAGAATGT